>NC_044992.1:22929815-23234708 GCF_008728515.1 Papio anubis
CTCAAAAAAAAAGAAAAAAGAAAAAAAAAAAAAAAAAGGCCGGGCGCAGAGGCTCACGCCTGTAATCCCAGCACTTTGGGAGGCTAAGGTGGGCAGATCATGAGGTCAGGAGATTGAGACAATCCTGGCTAACACGGTGAAACACCGTCTCTATTAAAAAATACAAAAAATTAGCGGGCATGGTGGAGGGCGCCTGTAGTCCCAGCTACTCGGGAGGCTGAGGCAGGAGAATGGTGGGCACCCGGGAGGCAGAGATTGCAGTGAGCCGAGATCATGCCACTGCACTCCAGCCTGGGACAGAGCGAGGCTCCATCTCAAAAAAAAAAAAAAAAAAAAAAAAAAAAAAGATTACCTTAATTTTTAAAAATCCTATAGATTAAAATCACACAAAATAGTGCTTAAATGAAAATGTCCTAAAAATATTTTATTTCTCCTAAAAGCCTTAGATTTAATTTTCAAGATTCTGTATCACACAAAATGTTTAGTAGGCAAGTATGGAAGGAGTTCCTGGATTTTTCAATTGCACCTTGCCTAACCAGACTTCCTTTACAGTCAATACAGTTTCCTTTAAAGTTTAATAGAAAACCATGGAATCAGCATAAAAATGCTCAGAGTTGTGAAAGTTTCAGTTTGTATAGACAGATTAAGAAGACAAATCAGCATATCATGTTCACAGAAAACTCAGTGTCATTTTTTTCAGTACTCAAAAAAGAAATAGGTCGTTTCTGTTTTTTGATAGGATTCAATAAAAACTGTAAACTAAAAGCAACCAAAGCCTGAACCAAAGATCTCTTGTTATATCATATGTGAGTTCATTCACATGTTCTCCTATTGTTGCTTCAGACACTTATAGAAAAAGCACATTCAGTTGCTTTGGAAATGCATCTAAGAGCAGCATTCAATTTCAACTGCCAACTGCTCGTGATAGCCGGATTAGACAGATCATTCTTCTCACCTATTGTTTCCCTTTACAAGGATATATTTAAAGCCATGAATACACTCAGTGTCTTTGGATCTCCATATTTTAAAAAAATAAATAGCAATTACTATTTTGCCACATGATTTATAGTCAATCACTAAAAATACCAACACATTAATTATATGATTTGACTATACAAACTAAGGTGACCACTTGCAACAATCTGTCCTACTATATAGAAAAACATTCAACAGATTAATATGCTGCTAAGCCATAGCCTATTAAATTGATAAACTTTCAAGGGAAGAAGAATTTTAAAGATTACAGTTGGATTAATCTTTCTGTATGGTGCTCCAGGGTCATCACAAAATCAAACACAAAAGACTTTGCTGTGGAAATTGGCAACTAAAACAAAGATTCTCTAATTAAAAAAAAAAAATGAAGCCATTATGAAATAACAAAAATGTAAAAAGTAATAAAGAGAAACTAAACTCTGAAATAGGTTATCCATGTGAACTACATTGTCATAAAGCAAATAACTTCCCCACCCAAATTTGTTATAATGAAAAAATTGCTTAATAACCAAATAGCAACCCTAAATCACCATCATTATAAAAATGACTAATACTTTGTGAATACATGTATATTTGGTGCCAGGCATGGTGCTAATGCATTCCCTGGCTTACCGCTTACAATATTTTTGTGAAAGAAGTACCATATTGCCCCTATTTTACAGGTGGGCAAACCAAAGCATAGAGTGGTTAAGTGACTTGTCTAAGTCTAGTAAATTATAAACTCAGGGTTCAGATTTAAGCAGACAGTTTTCCAGACCCTGCACTGCCACTGTATCATGTTATTAAAGGTTTTTGTTTTTTGTTTTTTTCTTTTCTTTTTTCTTTTTTTTTAAGAGAGTCTTGCTCTGTCACCCAGGCTGGAGTGCAGTGGCGTGACTCACTGCAACCTTGGCCTCCCAGGCTCAAGTGATACTTGTGCCTCAGCCTCCAGAGTAGCTGGGATAACAGGCGTGCACCACCCTGCCCAGGTAATGTTATAGGTATTTTTGAGGGCCTAAGGAGAGAAATAAAAATACTTTTAGGGCTTCTCCACCCTCATAAGGCTTATTTATGTTAGGATAACTGGCAGATAACATTTTTATTCTAAATCACAATCACTTTATCAAACCCCAAAGAATCAATGAGCTTCCTTAATAGATTAAGATAATGTGTTACAAGATGCTAACACGTGGTTTATCCTAATACTTGCCTGAGACATGCTTAATATTGTAATTATGAAGAAAGGGCTATCTCAAATTCCTACTATTTCTATTTGTGTCTGATACAACAATAGGAGAATCACTGCTCCAATCAGCAAGTTGCATGGAGGTGTCTTCTTTAACTTCAATAAATATAATTTCTTACATTTCCTGATCTGTCTGTAGCAGGGGAAAAAAAAAAAGTGTTTGTCAGGTTTTTTCCTTTTTCTTTAAGTGAGGAAAAGTACAGAGGTGGGAGAGCAAGAATAGGCGAGGGGCAAAGTAATATCTACAAACACACACTTTCCAAACATAGAAGTTTCAAATCTGGCTGCCATGTCTTAGATAACAGTATCTTATAATAATCACTCAGTAGAAAAAAAAAAAAAAACTGGCTTCTAATTATAAATGAAACTGAAAGGAATTAATATCTAGAAGGAAAAAATGTATCTCATTTTGCTAACTGCAAAGATATTTTGCTCCTCCATCTTTTCTAATTTAGTTTTTTCCAAATTCCCTGACCATTATCCCCTTTGGAACTGATGTTTTCTTCACATGTACACATTTGGTTTGTGCCTTTCCTACTGCTCACTATACGAGGTAATTATAAATGCTTAGTTTATAGCTGCCTTCCTCACCAGACTTGTAAATCTGAAAGCAAAGGTAATGCTTTGTATCATCCCTCAGTGCTTTCTCAGGCTCTCAACAAACTTCTGCTGAACTGCCTTAGTATCAAGTACTAAGGCAGGAGCAGCAAAATGACACAAATTGCAATGATTCAAACTGTGGCAGGGCAAACGTAAAAGTAAATGATTAAAAAAGAGAATAAATCCCATCCTGGCTAACATGGTGAAACCCCATCTCTACTAAAAAATACAAAAAATTAGCAAGGCATGGTGGCGGGTGCCTATAATCCCAGCTACTCGGGAGGCTGAGGTAGAAGAATCACTTGAATCCAGGAAGTGGAGGTTGCAGTGAGCTGAGATTGCGCCACTGCACTCCAGCCTGGGCGACAGAGCAAGATTCCAACTCAAAAATAAATAAATAAATAAAATTAAAAAATAGAATAAATCAGGCCAGATGCACATGGCTCACGCCTGTAATCCCACCACTTTAGGAGGCTGAGGTGGGAGGACTGCTTGAGCCCATGAGTTTGAGACCAGCCTAGGCAACAAAGTGAGACCCCATCCCTACAAAAAACTAAAAAAAATTAGCTGGGCATGGTGGCGTGAGCATCTGTGATCCCAGGTACATAGGAGGCTGAGGCAGGAGAATCCCACTTGAGCCCAGGAAGTTGAGGCTGGAGTGAGCTGTGTCTGTACCACTGCATTCCAGGCTGGGTGACAGATGGAGATCCTGTCTCAAATAATCAATCAATCAATCAAACAGCACTTTGGTTGACACTAAGAAGGTAACACCAAAGGGCAGGGGGGTGGAATTTAGTCTAGTAGTTGCTTTCTGACTCTGACAAAATTCAAGTCCTAGCTCTGCCATTTCTAGCTGGGGGAGTCTAGACACCTCCCGGAGACTCAGTTTCTTCATCTGTAAATTGAGAACAATAACAGTACTACTTCCAATGGTAATTGTGATGACTATTTAGTGCTGAACCCAGTGTCTACAATCACAAATTTGCACAGTCACTTTAAAGAAAAGCCAACTATATTCAAGGTAAAAATAAGGATGCAGATGTTAAAATTCAGAAGAAATTATCTTTACTCCTCCAGCCTTATTTTCTGCACTTTACATGGCATCAGCACTGTACTGCCTGTGGTTCCCAGCATATATTATGCTATTTGTAGCCCTGTGCCTTAAGTTCTTGCTTAATAATGTTTCTTTTGACCAGGCACCGTAGCTCACGCCTGTAATCCCAACGCTTTGGGAGGCTGAGGCGGGCGAATCACTTGAGGTCAGGAGTTCACGACCAGCCTGGCCAACATGGCAAAACCCTGTCTCTACTAAAAATACAAAAATTAGCCGGGTGTGGTGGCCCGTGCCTGTAATCCCAGCTACTCGGGAGGCTGAGGCAGAAGAATAGGTTGAACCCGGGAGGAGGAGGTTGCAGTGAGCCAAGATCACACCACTGCACTCCAGCCTGAGTGACAGAACTAGGCCGTCTCAAAAAAAAAAAAAAAAAAAAAAAAAGAACTCTTCTTTCCATCCTGCCACTCACCCCTAACCCTCTGTTTGCTGAACAATTCCCACTCACTCTTCAAGGCTCAAGTTATAAGTCCTTGCTGGCTTTCTTCCTCCTTCTCAAGGCTTATGTATTTGTGACAACTACACTGTAATCTACTGACCTATTTAATATCAATCTTTCTACTTCTACTCTAAGCTTCCTGAGGTCAGAGACAAACTGGCTGCTGGATCCCCAGCAGTGGTATAAATGAGTAAGTAAATAAATATGTGTCAGACATAAAAAAGGTACTAAATAAGTTTTTCAGAAAATTAAATCAAACAGTTCCATCAAATCTAAGCTGGAACAGAGTATTATCTCTCTCCATCTGTTTCTAAGCACATCCTTTCCCACTCAATAAATGAAGTACTTCCCCCAATCTTTCAGGAAGTCTAGGGAACCATGGGACCTTCCATTACATTTCAGAGCCAAGAGTACCTCACCAGGCTTTACCTTGACAGGGGCACTGTGATCAGTAGCTTTGCTGCTCAGAGGGGCAAGAAAATGCAGGGCAGTTTATAAAGGTATCTGAAGAGAAGTCAGTGCTGAGAAACAAAGGAAGGGAATGTATGAGATCACCTGCACAAAATAGCACTCACTAAATACTTCTGATTAACAAGATTCTTAAGGTTTTACTCATGTACATCCAGTCTCTGGCATATTTCAGGTTGGGTAAAGGGGCTCATCAAGAATTACACTTTTAAAAAAAAAAAATTGGAAATACTTTCCCTAATACTAAGTTTACTGAATGGAAAAACTACAGCTAGGTGTTTTTATTTTTTTTAATGGATTAACAAATAAACATAAAACATGGACATGTGAATAGCTTCAAAAGGCTAGGCACTACTGCAGACAACACTACAGTAGGCATTTAATGGAAAAACTGTAAATCTTAAGCTGCTGAAACCAGGAGTGATTTTGCTTTTTTTTTTTTTTTGAGACGGAGTTTCCCTCTTGTTGCCCAGACTGGAGTGCAATGGCGTGATCTCGGCTCACTGCAACCTCCGCCTCTCAGGTTCAAGCCATTCTGCCTCAGCCTCCCGAGTAGCTGGGATTACAGACATGTGCCACCACGCCTGGCTAATTTTGTATTTTTAGTAGAGATGGGGTTTCTCCATGTTGGTCAGGCTGGTCTCGAACTCCCGACCTTATCTGCCCACCTTGGCCTCCCAAAGTGCTGGGATTACAGGCATGAGCCACCACGCCCGGCCTCCAGGAGTGATATTTAATGGCGCTGCCTAGGAAGACAGTGCTGCACAGTGTTTTTTTCAGCGTGAGCATAATCTAGAAACTGCTCCCTCTCACTTAAAGCCAGATAGAAGAGATGAGAAACCTGAAGATACTTTTTGAGGACCAAAGGCCTTCTGTTTCTCTGGGCTTCCCAGGTACTTGAGTGAAAATTCAAAATGTAAGCTAGTTTAAAGTTTATTTTCTATGCATGCAATTTAATAAATACTAAGTAATATATGAGACTTGCAATGGAACTTCAATGGAACACACTTCAGCTTATACCTGAATTAAGTATTTGGGAATTTAGTACCTCCCAAGGAAGAGTTCCACACCATTGGAGAAAAGGAGTGACTGTTTCATATAATGATCTAAGACAAGCTGCTATTTGGAACAAAATAAACATAATCCTTACTTCACATCATGTAGTAAAATTAATTTCAGACAATTAAAAGATATAAAAATAATACTATAAATAGCTTTAAAACATATAGGTCCAAATTTTTTCAGTAAGTAGAATATTTCTATCCTTATTGATGGAAAAGTGAACTAAGAAAAATAATTTTAAAAATCCACACACAAGACTGGATTGATGGTATTAAAATTTTGTAAATGTCTGTATATACAAATGAATAAAATAAAACAAAATGGCAAATGAAAAACCAGAGGAAAATTTGCAACATAACAGAACAAGGTTAATACTCTTAGTATATAAAGAATACTTACACATCAATATGAAAAAAAAATAAATAGCCATGAAGAAAGCTGGGCAAAGAACATGAATGATTTACAAAACAAGGAATATATAATAAAACATAATAGTAAATATTTGAAAAAATGTTTAGCCTCTGGTTTTTAAAAATGTAAATTAAAACAACAATAAAATACTAGTGATTAAGAGAAGGGGTTCTGAGGTCAGACACCAGGCCTATAACCCTGGACAATTCACTTCACTTATCTGAGTCTATTTTCTCGGTAAAATCAAGAGAACAATAATGCTTACCCCACAGGAATGATGTGAAAATTAAGCAACATGATGCACATAGGACACAACACTGTGTCCGGTACACAGTAAGTGTTCAATAAATATCCCTATGATGATGATGATACTTAAGGCTGTGAGAGTACACTGAAACATTTTTATACAACGCTTGTAAACAAAGATTGATTCAACCTTTCCACAGGATAATTTGGCAACATGTATCAAAAGTCTTAAAAGTGATCATATCCTTTGGGCTTCTCAAGATATCTGTCTATGCTTAAAAACAGTAGAAGAACTCAAAATAGAAAAGATTGCTAAATATGACTATATCCATTGATCATCCATTGATCCATGTGTCAAATACTTTTTTTTTTTTTTTTGAGAGGGAGTTTCGCTCTTGTTGCCCAGGCTGGAGTGCTATGGCGAGGTCTTGGCTCACTGCAACCTCCGCCTCCCAGGTTCAAGCGATTCTCCTGCCTCAGTAGGAGTAGCTGGGGTTACCGGCACCCGCCACCACACCCAGCTAATTTTTGTATATTTAGTAGGCTGGTTTCAAACTCCTGACCTCAGGTGATGTGCCCACCTCAGCCTCCCAAAGTGCTGGGATTACAGGCGTGAGCCACCGCACCCAGCCCCATGCGTCAAATACTTTTGAGCCCTGATAATACAAAAATATGCAAATGACCCAGTCCTTGACTTACAGGTTAGTGGGGGAGATAAGTAATAAAACAAGCACAGTAAAAAGATAAGAGCCACCATGGGTAAGTATACGGTGCTATGCTGTGTGTAGAAGGAGCACCTACCATGGTCTGAGGGGGTAGAGTCAGGGAAGCTTCCCAGAAGAAGTGACATTTAAGCTGAGACCTGAAGGATGAGTAGGAAATAGTTAGGTAGAGAGATGAAGGAAAAGTGTTCCAGGTAAAGGAAACAGCATGTGCAAAAGCCTAAAGACCAAAGGGAGCATGGGCACGTCAGCTTAACTGTGAGCGGTGTGCAAGGCAGGGACTTGGGAAGAGACAGGGCTGAAGAGGTAAGCAAGGCTGGATCATTTAAGGATCACTAGCAATTTAATTATAGACTTTATTCTAAGAATAATACAAACTGAATTTAAAAGCACTTAGTTTGTAACAAATATAATAGTTAATATTCATAATCAAGAGGGTACACAAACTGAAAAGAATAGCTTATAAAAAGGAAATACAATTGAAGTGAGTGTTGCACAACTCTAAGTTAACTAAAAATAATTGGATTGTATACTTATTAAAACAGGTACATTTCAGAGTTTGTAGATTATACCTCAAAAAATATATCTTTTCAAAAACTTTAATGTAAATGCCTAATAAGCATTTGAAAAATACCTGACCTAATAATAAAATACAAATCAAACCAACTAGGTACTACCCTTTATCCTAAAAAATTAGTAGTGATTAAAATACAAATGAAATGAGGCTGGACACATTGGTGTGGGTGGGCTTATAATCCCAGCTACTCAGAAGGCTGAAGTGGGAGGATTGCTTGAGCCCAGGAGTTCAAGACTAGCCTGGGAAATAGCAAGACACCAACTCAAAAATGAAAATGAAATGAGAATATTCAGTGTAAATAAGGTTAGGAAAAATGAGCATTCCTATACTATGCTAGCTGGAATAAACATTAATTGAAATAACCTTTCTAGAAAGTATAAATATATAACAGAAATCTTTAAAACAATTTTTTTTTTTTTTTCACAGAGTCTCGCTCTGTTACCCAGGCTAGAGTGCAGTGGCACAATCTCAGCTTATCGCAACCTCTGCCTCCCAGGTTCAAGCAATTCTCCTGCCTCAGCCTCCCAAGTAGCTGGAACTACAGGAATGTACCACCACACCCGGCTAATTTTTTGTATTTTTAGTAGAGATAGGGTTTCACTATGTTGGCCAGGCTGGTCTCAAACTCCTGACCTTGTGATCCGCCCGCCTTGGCCTCCCAAAGTGCTGGGATTACAGGCATGAGCCACTGTGCCTGGCCTTAAAATTGTTTATACCCTATAATCTAGTAATTGAATTTCTTGAAATCTTAATAAATGTTCCAAACTGAGTCAAATATTTCTAGCCAATGATGTTCATTGTAATGTAATTTATAATAGAAAAACAAGGGCTGGGTGTGGTGAGTCACATCTGTAATTCCAGCATTTTGGAAGTCTGTGGTGAGAGGATTGCTTGAGCCCAGGAGTTTGAGACCAGCCTGGGCAACAGGATGAAACCCCGTTTCTCCAAAATATAAAATCTTTAGATAGGCATGGTGGTGCATGTCTATGGTCCCAGCTTTTTGGCTGGGCTGAGATGGAAGGATCACTTGAGCTCAGGTCAGGGCTTCAGTGAGCTGTGATTGTACCACTACACTCCAGCCTGGGCAACAGAGTGAGACCCTGACTCAAAAAAAAAAAAAAAAAAAAAAAAAGCTGGGGGCAGGGGGGTTGGGAAAAAACTGAATGCCAACCAATAATGGAATGGAATGGTTAGAAAGAGTTAAAACTACTGAATGGAGCCTGGTGCAGTGGCTCACGCCTGTAAGCCTATAACTTCAGGCAGGCATGGTGGTGCACATCTGTAGTCCCAGTTACTTGGGAGGCTGAGAAAGGAGAATCGCTTGAACCTAGGAGGCGGAGGTTGCAGTGAGCTGAGATCATGCTACTACACTCCAGTCTGGGCAACAGAGTGAGACTGTCTCAAAAAAGCAAAACAAAACATACAAACAAAAACTACTGAATGCGGTCATTTAAATGATACAGCAATACATCTGTGATAGATACCAAACTTCTAAAAAAAAAAGATATAAAATTATATATATACAGCAGTACTTCAGCTTTATAAAATAAATGGTATATGTCTTTTTTTAAAAATCTTTTCTGTACTTCTCTATATTTCTGGATTTCCTACAATAGTCATTTCTAGAGTTCATGAAAATTTCTAAAGCTGTCTTCAAAAAATTCAAAGGCATCACTTTTTTTTTTTCCTCTGTCACTGGTGCCTAAATCAGGAAAAGCATCACTTGTGTTTATACTTAATAGAAATCAATTTCATATCTGCCTTGGCTTTATTTTCTCAAGCTAGTGAGAGAGGTGTGCTATATTTAATCCATATGTGCATATAACTCAATAATATTTATTCAGCATCAAGAAATAAGATGCATATGTAAATGGATTTACGCATTAATTAGAATGTGCATCTTAAATGTCAAAACTTTGGTGAAACTTAGATGGACATCTATCTAAAAATACACCACACTCAATCCTGATAGCTTAAATCAAGATTTAAAACAAGAGTAAGCCTTCTTATGATGATTCAGAATCATCATGAGGAACATATAATAGTAGCTGTCAGGAACTACTGGGTCCTAGAGGGCTATCTGTCCCTATATTAATTAGGCAAGAATTGCTCAATTTTTTTTATTATGCCAGCTACTTGTGGGTTTTTTTTCTCCCCCTTTTCCCTTGTGGTGAAACCAACAGGTATTTTTTCCCAGCACTATAGGGAACCTGCCTTTAGCAGCACCTGTAATTTTCCATTCTTATGCTGCTTTTGGAAATATGAGAATAAGAAAACTTAACATCCACATTTATAAGATTTATGTATAAATTAAGAGTTAATAGGCTTCAAACAAAGCTATCACCTGAAATGATTTGCATAAACTTAGATGATTCTGTTCTAGGTAGTCAAGGTTGCAATATAAATGATCTCCAAAGAGATTGTGAGTTCTTGATTGTGTTTCATATCTTGCACCTTTATTCAACTGGCAGTCAAGTCTCAGGATCAGAAACTGCATATGCTGTTTCTCTTACCACATCATGGAAAGAGATATAAACCAGGAGCCAAGGAACTTAGTTCTATGCAGTTATTACACCCACAAGTTTTGTCACTTTCAGCCAAGTCTTTAAACTGTGGTACCTGTCCTGCGTAACTTTTGAGGCTGCTTGAGAATTACATTAGATCACAAACACACACACACCAAAAACCACTCTGAAAAGTACAGGGCACTACAGAAAACTAAAATACTATTATAGTATTATACTGTGTTTATTTAACCCTGGATCAATATAGGTATCAATTCAGAAAACTCACACCAGATTGGGGATTGGTGGGAGAATGGGGAGGAGATGATGGTCAAAGGGTACAAAGTCTCCATTAGACAGGAGGAGTAAGTTATGAAGAGCTATTGTACAATATGGTTTCTATAGTCAATAATAATGTATTGTAGACTTGAAAATTGTAGCCGGTCACAGTGGCTCATGCCTATAATCCCAATTCTTTAGGAGGCTGAGACAGGAGGATCCCTTGAGGCCAGGAGTTCAAGACCAGCCTGGGCAGCAAGTCCCCAAGCAAGTCTCCATCTCTACAAAGAAAAAAAATTAAAATTAGCTGGGCAGTCCCAGATACTCAGGAGGCTGAGGTAGGAGGATCACTTGAGCCCAGGAACTTGAGGCTGCAGTGAGCTATGACTGTGCCACTGCACTCCAGCCTGTGCTACAGTGAGACCCCATCTTTAAAAAAAAAAAAGAAAAAAGAAAGAAAGAAAGAAAGAAAATTGCTGTGAGATTTTAAATGTTTTCACCACAAAAAAAGCTAACTAGGTGAAGTGATAGATGTTAATTAGCCTTACTTAATTATTCCATAATGTACACATATATTAAAACATCATGTTTTATACCATAAATGTTTTGTCCATTAAAAAGTAATACATTTTTTAAAATAAAAAAGAAGGTTTAAAAAAATTTATACCAGAAAGAACAGAAAGAGACAAAGATGATTCTTATATCGCCTTCTAGTAATCAGGAAACATCTATTATCTAAGAAGAACAATATCTATCCCAAGAGTTGGCATCTCTGATCCCTCCCCTCAAATCTAATCAGTTCCCAAGTCTTTTCCACAACCCCTCACATCTGCCTCCTTCTTTCCTTTACCACTTCAAAATCCCAGTTTGGGCATTTATTACCTCACACCTGAGCTTCTAGAACGGCCTCTCACTGGCTCCACTCATGGCCTCGCTCTCTTTCTCAAAGTTCTCTGGCTCATATCTACTAGATCAATTTTCTTAAAATAGACCTGGTGTGGTGGCTCATGCCTGTAATTCCAGCACTTTGGGAGGCGAAGGTGGGCAGATGGCTTGAGCCCAGGAGTTCGAGACCAGCCTGGGTAACATGGCGAAACCCCATCTCTACAAAAAACAAAAAAAAAAAAAACAAAAATTATCCAGGCGTGATGGTGCGTGCCTGTAGTCCCAGCTACTGGGGAAGCTGAGGTGGGAGGATCGCCCGAGCCCAAGAGGCGGAGGTTGCAGTGAGCCGAGATTGTGCTACTGCACTCTAGCCTGAATGGCAGAGTGAGACTGTCTCAAAAAAAAACAACAACAAAAAAAAAAAACTTAAAATACCACTGTGATCATATCTACTCAAAACCTCAGCAGACTCTTCATTACCTTCTCCATCAAGTTCAAACTTCAAACTCCCAAGCTCAGTAGTCCCTGTGCAATCCTAGCTGCCTCCTCACCTTTATCTCTTACTACTCTCCCAAACAAATCCTTCCTCAAACTGGTCTATTTAATTCCTTCAGATATGCCCTGTACTCTTCTGCCTCTAAGTTTTGGCGTACACAATTTCTCTTCACTTGCAATACTCTCTTCTTCACAGCTTCACTCTTGGCCTATAGAAATTCAATCCATCCTTCAAGAACTAGTTTGAGAGCCACCTACTAGGCATATTTTTTCATCACCAAGGAGGAAAAGATGGCAGATTCTAAAGTTAGACATGTCTGGGTTTGAATTATAACTCCAGTCACTTACTGGCTGAGTGACACTGCGTATATTTCTTAAAACTCTGCCTCAGCTTCTTCATCTTTAAGATGGGGATAAGAGCAACTTCCCTAAGGCATACTGTGTAAAGTAAATGAATTAATTCATGTAAAGCACTTAACATGATGCCTGGCATAGATGAGGACCCAAGAAATGTTAGATATTGTTATTACTCTTATTATTAACATTGCCATTAGTGAATTTATCTTAATCTGAATTCAGATAATACTTATGGCCATTACAAACCCTTCACGTACCTACAGTATCATTCCCCTCCTTCTTCTTTTCCCTCTTACCTCATGTTTGTTCTTCCTCCAATGCCCCAGCCCCCCAGATTGCAAGATCCTGATGAACGGGTCAATTTCTTACACATCTTAGTATCTACAATGGTCACTCACACCTAGCATATTGTTTAATGCCTAATGAAACAACACTAAAGAGCTGGCAGTATTAAAATGCCCTGCATCCTATAGTGAAAAAGTATTAACAGCGTGCCCAAAGTGATTAATTAAAAAATGTAAATTTCCAGCCTCACAAAATTAAATCTCTTCTTTCATGGTTCTCTAAGTTCTTTTTGCTATTTTACAGCAAACGACCCAACCTATTCATGCAGCAAGAGATAGAATAGCAAAATATATGGAGGTCAGACAGCAGCCAAATGCTAGAGTACAAGGACCTCGAAACAACTCAGCTGAACACAATTCTGGATGAAGTCCAAAAGGGAGACAATTTAAAGGGAAAGGAAGCCGGCTTATTAGTTATGCTAATAATGCTGATTGTTACACCAGCCTTAGGATTCCTTTGCATACAGGGTCAAGTATAAACAACTGAAATAACCAGGCTAGTACATATAGAAATATTAGTGATTCAGCTCAACAATGGAGCTTATTATGCGATCAATTTAATCACCTATGTCAAAAGTGACTATTAATATACCTCAAGATTCGAAAGTAACTCAAGTTTTGGCTGATGAAGTCATATCAAGTGTACACGGTCTTACTGTATACTAATCATTCACTTCAAGTAAATTAGTATGATGACAACTTGATATACATATATTATCATAGCATAAACTATTTTCAACAATGCCCAAGGAAAATAAATGTTACTATAGTACTGATTTCCAGTTTATTTGTATGACTCTAGTAACTTTCAATCAATTTATTCAAAATCAGGCCTAGTAACCACAAACCAAAGAGTTTCCTAGTGGAGTGAATTAAGAAGGTTTGATGGTATGTTAATGACTTTCCAAAAACTAGCATAAAGTACTACACATAAGAATAAACTATATTAAATTTTTATTCCTATGATACTTGTCTTCAGATGACCCTAAAATGTTTTACCAGCTTTGAAGTACAAGTATTCTCAAATCACAAAATCTTAGATTAGAAATAGAAGTCCCCCACTGCAGGAATTCTTTATATCACCTCCCAGGCAAAATGTTCTCCAGCCTTTGCTTGAATATTTCCAGCAATGTGCACTCACTATTTTGCAAGGCAGTGCACTCCACTGTTACAAATTCTTCCTTACAATCACTGGAAATCTGCCTCCCTAAACCAAGAATCCCAGTTCTGCTCTCTGAAACAACCCAAGATATGTTAACCTTTGAAATAAAATTACTTATTGAATTAAGATATAGTTGTCAATTTGGTCACACAAAATGCAATTAAAGCTCTGAAAAGAAGAAACCACAACCATACACAACAAAACTTTGAAATTCAGGAAATTATACTGAAATGACAAGCCAGCAAATTTCAGGATATCAAAGCTCACACCTCAGTTAACATACAAATATTAAGAGTAACCTGACTGATTTTTGTTACAATGGAGAGTGGTACAGTGTTTATTAAATACCTTTTTTTGCAACTTGACACTACTAAATCCACCAACAGTTTTTAAAATTACAGTTCTGCAAGTAGTTCAAGGTGGTTTTCCCAGTTGCTCACATTTTCATTCAGTCTATTTCTCTCTAAAACATCTGGGTGTTTGTTTTTTAAAGCCCATTCGCCCCACTGGTGCAATATATTGTTTTTAAAAATAAATATTTTCAAAAACGAAGCCTAAGAGAATGGAGTGTAAAAGAGTGGGGGTGGTGAGAGGAGAGAAGGCAAAGACGGGCCCAGCGGGGAAAGGCTGGTTACTGGGTATTCTCCTTCTGAGAGCATGCTTTATTGGCATAGGCATCTGAGGTAACGAGTCATACAAACACGACCTTATAACGAGAATGATCATGAGCAATGAGTGTAAGGCATAAATATCTGTAAGATGGAAATAATTTGGCACTGATCACCAAGCAGCACCAGATGCTTCAGGACCTCATAAAGGAAAGGTTAAGAGGTCCACGAAATAGAGATCATTGCCACCCTTTGGGGTGGGGGGGGCAGGAGGAAGAAACCAAGGAGTAACTACCGTTGGGCAGTTCAAAGCCTGAACAGTACAGAGCACAAGAAAGCCAGCAAGTGACTAGGGGAAGGCACACACCCTGGCGAGTCCGAAGAAGGGTGTGCAGTGTGCAAATACTGAACGGGTCTATGAAATGGTGTGGGTAAGAGATGTGGGTGTGGGTAAGGGGCAACGCAGGAGGCTCACGGTCCCCTCCCTGCCGCAGAGCAACAGAGGGTAAAAGAAGGGGGAGGGTGAAAAGCAAGAATGACTCATTACCAAAAGGAAGTGCTCAAGCCATAGGGAGGCATGCCACAGGGGATTTCAGGGCGAGGACTGTGAGGAGCTAGGTGCTCAGGGTGATGGGGGCAAAAATCAACGTCTTGTAGTTCCTGCTGCTAGTCTTTAAGATGGGGGTGTGGGGGGTTCGCGGCAGCCGACTGCCAAGGCCTGGGAAGCGGCGCGGCGCGTGCGCAGTGGCGTTCGGCGGGACCCGCTGAGGCAAAGCGGAGCCGCAGTGACAGAAGCAAGCGGAGCGGCCGCCAGGAAGGACTCACCGAGGCGCAGGGGCTGGAGGTGGTGCTGGGGGTAGGTGACCGCTGGACCGTGACCAAAGCCATCTAGGCGCTGCTGGGTTGTTCCGGGCAGGGCATTCTTGTCCTGAGTGTGGGGGGCGGGAGGGTGACGGAGCCGGGATGGGGAAAGGGGTGCGGGGTGGGGATGAAGGGAACGGGGAGGAGGAGGAGGCCGCGGGAACGGCCGCAGACTCCGCACCCACCACCAGACTCTCGCCGACTGACGCGCCGAACGGGCGGCGGGCGGGCGGTTCGGCAGCTGCGGGGCACAATGAGCGCTCCCAGTGCGCAGGCGCCACCTGTCAGCTACCGCCTCTCCCCTCGGCGCGCGCCGCCGCCTGGTCGTAACCCTTGAGTTGCCGGAAGCCGGCCAAGTGCGTGCGCCTCGGCCCGCCGCACCCTCCTGGGTTGCCTCCTTTGCACTGGAATCGCGCGATTTGCCAGCGCTGGGTGCTGTGGAGTGGGGTGGGGGAAGGGGCCGAGGGGAGCCAGCCCGGTGAGGGGTCTCAATCGAGTGAGGGGGCCGCTGGAGTCTTCACTCCTGAGAGACAACCATTTTATGAGGTGGGGCGGCGCACAGCTTAACCAACCTTAGGAAAAAGCAGCTGAGATGAAAATCCTGAAGCAAAGTGAGAAAGGGCTCCGCGGAGTTTCAGACCCTCTCACTGGGCGCAGACAGGACTGAGCTGGACCAGTTTACCCCCTTCGCCCCGGTTCTCGGGGGCTTTTTCTCAACTTTCCCACCCTTCCGTCCATGTTTTATGATGAGACTTCTGGAAAGAAAACCATTTTCCTTTTGATACCCTGGAAAGGTTTGTGGTACCCTCATGCTTCCTCTATTGCCTGTCTAAAGACTTATTCATTATTCCTGAGAAGAGAAGCTGAGCGCCTCTGGGAGTCCGTGGAAGCCTGGCTCGAAGAGTTGTGAGGGTCCAGCCTGCTATTGACCTCTCACTTGCCTCCTGCTGTGAAGACAGTCTCTTAATTAAACAGGATTTGCTCGTTAAGCTTTCTTCTCCTTCGTCTCTAAATGTCATTATTTCATAGACCTATGTAAAAGTGAAGATTAAAAGATATTTTAAGGGAATGATTTTCTCAGAGGTAAACTCTTTGCAGAACATAAGCAAAGAATGTAATGGAAAATCAAGATTAAAAAGGAAAAAAAATCGCACAATGCAAATATCACTGATTATTTACACAAAGAAAGAGAGTTGACAAGGCTGTTTCTCAGTTTGAGTGGATGAGCTGGTAAATACCACCGTACATATCAAAGCTGTAGAAAACACACACACTCGGGAGTTTGCAGTTATTAAAACCCACCCCCTCCTGTTTGTCATTCAAACACTCTTGGATCTCATTGCTCCTTTTAAACTGACAGGGCTGTCATGAGCTCTTTCTGGCTGCTGTACGGTTAAATGCCACAAGAGTCCTCTGTGCTGAGCCTTTGTTCTCTCCCTGGGGCCCTGTGGTTGAAATAATTAGCAGGGAGGTTCCATCAAGAATCAGACACTGAGGGTCCCTGTATTATACAGTCCTATACAGAGTGTAGTGCAGAGAAGCCAGCTGGTAGGCTTTTGCCCCCTGGTGGTGATCAGGAGTGCCTGTGAGGCAAAATTAAACAAAGATGTATGGTTCACAGATTAAACAATCTGACTGTGTTTTTCCCAGAGCTCCGTAGTAAACAGGAAAAGAGAAGGCAAGGTTCAGAAGTAAGAACTTTGAACCAATGCATGGGAGACCAAACAGGAAACTAGATACACAGCCAAGAAATACACATAGCTAGAAGCTGAATGAACTCAAATAAATGAAATATATGTGCTTTATGAACCAAAGTATCATTCTAGAAAAAGTAATACTCAAATCTGTAGGTCTTAGTACTTGTATGTTGATTCTCTGACTCAGGGACGGCAACAATGATGATCGACTTTTTCATGGTAACATACTCTTAAGAAATTCTCTTGGAAAATGTAGGACTTGAGTCCATGAACCTTGCAGTGAGAAAGCACTACCATTGGAATCAGAAGACCTGGTTTCTAGTTCCAGCTCTAAAACCTTATGCAAATGGCTTGAACTTTTTGAGCGTTAATTCCTTTATCTCTACAATGGAACCCTAACTGACAGGATTCTTGAGATAATGTATGGTAAAGTGCAGTATAAACTGTAAAGCCCTCTATGTAATTAAGATAACTTTTTTTTTTTTTTTTTTTTTTGAGACAGAGTCTCCCTTTGCCGCCCAGGCTGGAGTGCAGTGGTGCAATCTCGGCTCACTGCAACCTCCACCTCCTGGGTTCAAGAAATTCTGCTGCCTCAGCCTCCCGAGTAGCTGGGATTACAGGGGCCCACCACCACACCTGGCTAGTTTTTGTATTGGCCAGGCTGGTCTCGAACACCTGTCCTTAAGTGATCTGCCCACCTCAGCCTCCCAAAGTGTTAGGATTACAGGCGTGAGCCACTGCGCCTGGCCTTTTTTATTTATTTATTTATTTATTTTTTTGACATGGAGTCTCGCTCTTGTTGTGCAGGCTGGAGTGCAATGGCATAATCTCAGCTCACTGCAACCTCCGCCACCCTGGTTCAAGCTGTTCTCCTGTCTCAGCCTCCTGGGATTATAGGCATGCACCACCACGCCCGGCTAATTTTATGTCTTTTTAGTAGAGACGGGGGTTTCACCATGTTGGTCAGGCTGTTCTTGAACTTCTGACCTCAGATGATCCGCCTGCCTTGGCCTCCCAAAATGCTGGGATTACAGGCGTGAGCCCCCACGCCCGACCATCATTCTTTTTCTTAATAGTAGAAGTAGATTAGTGGTCAAGACACGTTTCATCTGTGGGTAAGTGTGGAACATTTTTGTTCCACATACCTAAGGTGATAAAATCCTGATCAAGAATTATGAGATAACAAAATTCACATTGTATCAGGAAGTTCATTTATTAATTTTCAGGGGAAATATTTCTTCCTGGTATATACCTTTTAAAGAAACTAAGATTTGGAAATTATTGGTGCATGTTCATTAATTTATTTACTAATAATTGAGAAAATATTTTTTGAATGTGTATCGTATACTAGACACTGCTTTAAGAACAAGAAATGTTTATCTACCTCTTAGGGGCTCAAAGCCAATTAGTAGGGGAAAACACATCAACAAATAATTAGAGCGTAGTTTAGTGGTACCATGGCTTCTGTCACCTCTGCTAGGCACGAAAGGAGGTATGTAGAAATATAGGAGAAGATTATATACATACAAAGTTCTATAGAAACAAAGCAGAGAAGGTCTGGGCAAATGTGGTCTTTATGATATTGGCTTTCAGGCTTTGTCTGCAGATCCCAGTACAGTCACTTTGTGAACAGAGCTGGACCACAGTAAGCATTTGATGAATCTAGGCTCTGTGCCCCATTTATACCTAATTTTCCTAGGCTCCACCCTGGTTCCTGCTAGGTCTTCTGGTGAACTGAGAGAGGAGGTATCTTCTAATAGAGTGAAGATCCTAGGATCCTCTTACTATTCTGGCTGAATTTGAGGAGAGAGAGGTCAAGAGCAGGATTCCCAAAAGAGGGAGCCAAAGATACAAAAGTCCTCCTAGTTCTATTTATAGCACTTTCACTCTTCCCACCTATGATGCTGGAGGCCTGGTTGTACCACTGGAGTCCATTTAACCCTTAACTTGTATCAATACTTCTTCTGGGGTGAAATTATAGGGGAGCTTGAAATCTCTGAGGTTAGCTGCTTCTTAAGCTTTGAGAACCTGATGAAAACTATTGACCTTCTCTCCAGAAAGATGTACTTGCATATTTCTCATACCTACTAAAACCTATCAAGGAACCCAGGTGAAGAATCCTGATCTAAATGTTAAAGGGGTGGTTCTTTACCTTTTTTTTGCACATCATGACATCCATAGAAATAATACTTGTACAGCACACAGGGATAAATTAAAGGGGATTTGGAGGCAACTAATTACATGGGACTTGGTGAAAAAAAATGGTTTTCTTTATATTACTTACTTTTAATGAGAAAATAAACATATTAAGGATGACACTAAATACTGAATTTGTATACGTTTCCAGATAAAGTTGTCTAAAAATTTAATGAAAAACCTGACATTGCTTCTCTAAACATAACTTTTTTTATACAGGATTTTATTATTGAAATGACTGCATGCAGTTCTTGAATGAGACAGTTTAACAGTGATCTCTTCAAATTCTTGGTGGTCATTATTGATGAGAACTTAGTTCATACAAGTAGGTGATAAAAAAAAAAAAAGTTTTTTGTTTGTTTTTTTGAGACGGAGTCTCACTGTGTCGCCCAGGCTGCAGGCTGGAGTGCAGTGGCGCAATCTCCGCTCACTGCAAGCTCTGCCTCCCGGGTTCACACCATTCTCCTGCCTCAGCCTCCCGAGTAGCTGGGACTACAGGCGCCTGCCACCATGCCCGGCTAATTTTTTGTATTTTTAGTAGAGACAGGGTTTCACCGTGTTAGCCAGGATGGTCTCAATCTCCTGACCTCGTGATCTGCCTGCCTCGGCCTCCCAAAGTGCTGGGATTACAGGTGTGAGCCATGGTGCCCGGCCAAAAAAAACTTTTAAACAATTTTCACAACAATTCAAAATTTACAAGTATAAATTATAATTGATAATATATCCACATTATCATAGGGTATTTCCTCATTACATTTGCCAATGGGAATTTCCCCATCTACCCAAACACTTTTCATGTCAAGCATCTATTGCAAAATATTGATAACGGTCTAATTTGCAGAGTATGATTGTGTTATTAGAGCAATAATTCTGCATCTAACTCGAACATAACTAAAAGGGCACATCAGATATAAACAAAAGGAAGAATTCGATATATATAAAAAGAGAGATTGTGAGCTGAGTTCATCAGGAGTACCTAGCAGGCCTCCCTGTCTTTCCTGGCCTTATCTGAGGCTGTAAGTCCTGCTCTTTTGGTACCTGGAACATCCTCCAAAGCTCAGTGTTTATGATAGGCAGCAATGTTTACTACAATTGTCTTATGAAAGTGATGACCTGGTAGAATACTCCTTGGCTTTGCTTGGCAAGAACTTCATTGTGCTGTCCACCAGCAGGACCATGGGCATACTAGGGTGGGTATTCACAACCTGATTTTGAGGGGCTGCTGAGAATCTCTAGATCACACTGCTTCTTGCCAGGAGTGAATTACCTAGATGTATCAACCACTCCAGTTCTTTTAAGTAACTCCTCAGGCTGAATAGATCCCTATCTTGCAATATGTCTGAAACTCATTCATTGCATACCAAATGAAGTGTTTCACTTAAAAGATTATGGCTTATATAGCTAAGCTTGAGAGAGAGAGAAAAAAAAGAGAGAGAGAGAGAGAGAGAGACAAGAAATCATGGTCCTATCCTTGATAATCCAATCCCTTATATTTGAAACAACTCAGGCATAATTATAAGTATAAATTAATATAGCACAGATATATAAGAGCTGAGAGCAACTGCAGTATTATTGAGTCATGTGTTGCCTTCACTTGGTTGCATTTTTTCTTAAGTTTTATAAAAACTTTAACTTTTACTAACTTCATTTAACTGTGTCCTAACAGGAGATAGAAACCACACCAGCTTGGGTGGGGTGCGGTGCCTCATGCCTGTAATTCCAGCACTTTGGGAGGCTGAGGCAGGAGGATTGCATAAGGATAGGAATTTGAGAGCAGCCTGGGCAACATAGTGAGACCTTATCGCTCCAAAAAATACCAAAATTAGCCGGCTGTGGTGGTACACACCTGCAGTCCTAGCTACTTAGAGGTCTGAGGTGGGAGGATTGCTTGAGCCCAGGGTATTGAGGTTGCAGTGAGCTATGATTATGCCATTATACTCCAGCCTGTGTGACAGAGCAAGACCTTGTCTCAAAAACAAAAACAAAAACAAAAACAAAAAAACCCAGAAACTCTACGAGTTATTTGCCAAGAAATTTTAACAATGAATTAATTACTAGATGTAAAGTTATTAAGTAGATAACTTTTTTAGAGAAATCTAAGGTGTCACAGAGGTGAGTACTACCTCCCACCTTAAGGGCTAGAAAAGAAAAAACAAAGAATCAAAGGGAAAAATTTAGAAATTTAGAGGATTGGCCCCACAGAGCTAAAACTAAGGTCTCTGAGGAGAAAGTGCTGCTCAGCTGGTATTAGTGCCTCTGAGCTTAGAGGAGGGGCTTCATGGCACCTAGGTTTCTGGGACACAGACTTCTGAAGCCAGAGCACTGGCTGGCTAGTGGTGGTGCCTTAGAGTAATGAAAATTATAGAACTATAGAAAAACTACTACACACTGGATTCAGCTGTTGCTTCAAAAAGGAAATGCTACTACCAGAATGAAGAAGCATTACTAGGTGAAGGACACAGGAACCAAAAGACCACAAGAAGCAGTCAGTGGATAGACAAGAAGGAGCAAGTCTCTTGTCTTTCCTTCAGGTGTGGGATGTCCCTCTAGTGCCCCCAGTTAACATAGTATAACAAAGCCAGCTGGCGAGGCAAAGAAATGTGATTTTCAGGGTCTCAGCTTTAGCAACAAAGAAGAGTAAAAATGGGTGAATTTGGAGATGAGACAATAATTTAATAACTGGCACTTGATTGATGTGGAAATTGATGCCAGAATGGAATTTATCTCCCATCCTCTGGTTTGCATATATCTCTTAAAGACAGTTAAAGACCTTGCTACTTCCTGCTCCTCAGATACACTCAGCATACTTTCATCAATGTGATGCAGACTGGGAAGTCAAGATGCTCAATATCTCTGTAGATTATATTATGGCAGGGAGCTAGAGAAATGATGTAGCTCTGAGGCAAGACTGTGAAGGGATATTGTTGGCCCTGCCAAGTAAAACCAAACTGCTTCAGGTGTTTCTTGCCAATTTATATGGAGAAATAAGCATTTTCTAGGACAATAGCTACACACCAGGTGCCAAGGGCTGTGTTGATTTGCTTCAATAAAGATACTACATATGGAAGAGGAGGTGCAAGTGGAGGCATAATCTGATAAAATTTACAGTAATCCACAGTCATTCTCCAAGATCCATCCACCTTCTTCTTCGCAGGCCAAACAGACAAGTTAAATTGATGTGAGGTAGCTTTCATCACTCCTGCTTCTTTTTTTTTTTTTTTTTTTTTTTTTTTGAGACAGAATTTCCATTGCCTAGGCTGGAGTGCAGTGGTGTGATCTCGGCTCAGTGCAACCTCGACCTCCCAGGTTCAAGCGATTCTCCCACCTCAGCCTCCTGAGTAGCTGGGATTTCAGGCGTGTGCCACCAAGCCCGGTTAATTTTCATATTTTTAGTAGAGACGGGGTTTCACCATGTTGACCAGGCTGGTATCAAACTCCTGACCTCAGGATATCCACCCGCCTCGGCCTGCCAAAGTGCTAGGATTACAGGCGTGAGACACTGTGCCCAGCCTCACTCCTGCTTCTTTCAGATCTTTATTGGTGTCATTAATCTCTGTAATCCCCCATCCCCGCAACCCCAAGGAAGCAACATTTTTGTTTACTGTCCTGGTGTGTTTGGAGGGGGTTTGAGAGGAGGTTTTCAAAGGCTTCAAGTTGGCCCTTCCTACTATAATAGTCCTTATTCCAGAGTCAGAGAACTGATATAGAGATCCTGCCAGTTACCAGTATCTCTGTTCTAATTATATATTCAGGGACTGATGAAATCACCACAGGGTGGTTCTATGGCCCTACTAAACCACTGTGATTCAAACTTGAGTTAAGACTCCATCTGACCACCACAAACCCCCACGTAACCTTATGGACTGAAGTGGTATTTTGGATCCCCAGGATTAACATCAGTTTAGAATTAGTGTTTAGATATCTCTGAAAAACCTGGATATTCCTTTTCCCTAGCACAAAGTCATTTTAGGAAATGGCCACCAATCTCTGTGGAAAAGACTTAGAGGAAGATTTTTCAGTATATTCTAGTGGCAATGCTACAGAGCTCTTTCTCAAAGGGACCCACCTTTCAATTAAGGAACTGGGTGAGAGGTTGGAATTCTCCATTGTGGTGACTAAAATTATATTATTGGCCCTCATACAGGCAGGCCTTGGAGATATTTTGGGTTTGGTTCCAGACCACTACAATAAAGAGAACATCACAATAAAGTGGTCACATGAAGTTTTGGTTTCCCAACGCATATATAAAAGTTGTATTCATCCTATAGTCTATTAAGTGTGCAGTAGCATTATGTCTAAAAACTGTGCATACCTTAATTTAAAAATACTTTTTTTGCTAAAAAATGCCAACAATCATATGAGCCTTTACCCACTCAAAATCTTTTTGAGGATGGAGGATCTTGCTTCGATGTTGATAGCTGATGACTGATCAGAGTAGTGGTTGCTGAAGGCTGGCGTGGCTGTGAGAATATCTTAAATTAAGACAATTGAGTTTGCTACATTGATTGACTCTTCCTGTCATGAATAATTTCTCTGTAACATTTGATGTTGTTTCATAACTTTTTACCCACAGTGGAACTTCTTTCAAAATTAGAGTCAGTCTTGTCAAATCCTATCACTACTTCATCAACTAAGTTTATAATAGTATTCTAAATCCTTTGTTGTCATTTCAATGATGTTCACAGTGTCTTCACCAGGAGTGATTCCATCTCAAGAAACTGCTTTCTTTGCCCATCTGTAAGAAGACACTCCTCATTCATTCAAGTTTTATCATGAGATTGCAGCAATTCAGTCACATCTTCAGGCCTCACGTCTACTTCTAGTTCTCTTGCTATTTCCATTACATCTGCAGTTACTTCCTCCACTGAAGTCCTGGGGCCCTCAAAATCATCCATGAGGATTGGAATCAACTTCTTCCAAACTCTGTTAATGCTGATCAATTTTGACTTCCTTCCATGAATCACAAATGTTCTTAATGACATCTAGAATGGTGAATCCTTTCAAGAAGGTTTTCAATTTACTTTGCCCAAATCCATCAGAATAATCACTATCTATGGAAGCTATAGTCTTATGAAATGTATTTCTTAAATAAGACTTGAAAGTTGAAATTGGTCTTTGATCCATGGGCTGCAGAATGGATTCTATGTTGGCAGGCATGGGAACATTAATTACCTTGTACATTTCCATCAGAGCTATTAGATGACCAAGTGTACTGCCAATGAACAGTAATATTTTGAAAGGAATCAATTTTCCTGAGCAGTAGATCTCAAGGGTGTATTTAAAATATTCCATAAACCATACTGTAAACAGATGTGCTGTCATCCAGACTTTGTTGTTCCATTTATAGAGTACAGGCAGAATAGATCCAGCATAATTCTTAAGGGTTAGGATTTTTGAAATGATAAATGAGAATTCGTTTCACTTTAAAGTCACCAACTGCATTAGCCCCAAACAAGAGAGTCAGACTGTCCTTTGAAGCTTTGAAGCCAGACGTTGACTTCTCTCCAGCTATGAAATCCTAGATAGCATCTTCTTCCAATAGAAGGCTGTTTTGTCTGCATGGAAAATCCATTGTTTAGTGTAGCCATCTTCATTGATGATCTTAGTTAAATCTTCTGGGTAACTTGCTGCAACTTCTACATCAGCACGTGCAGCTTCACCTTGCACTTTTAAGTTATGGAGATGTCTTCTTTCCTTAAACCCCATGAATCAACTTCTGCTAGTTTTCAGCTTTTCTTCTGCAGCTTTCTCACCTCTCTCAGCCTTCACAGAATTGAAGAGAAGTTAGGGCCTTGCTCTGGATTGGGCTTTGGCTTAAGGGAATGTTGTAGCTGATTTGATCTTCTATCCAGACCACTAACAGTTTCTCCATATCAGCATATCTGCTATATGAATTCTTCAAACACTTTTTGAACCTGGAGTGTTTGTTCCTTCTGCTTCAAATATCCTTGTTCCTTTGTTCCTTCTGCCTCAAATATCCTTCCCCCCTCCTTTACACAAAACTTTCTTACTAGTCTTTTACTATCCAACTTCCTTTGTGAGAACATCCATAACTACCCTGGGAAAATTAATTGCTTATTTCTTTGTTCCTTAACATTTTGTGTGTACCTCTACTCTTTTACTTTGCAGATTGAATTGCATCTGTTTCCCTCACTGAACTGGGAACTTTTTTTTTTTTTGAGACAGAGTTTCGCTCTTGTTGCCTAGGCTGGAGTGCAAATGGCATGATCTCGGCTCACTGCAACCTCCGCCTCCCAGGTTCAAGCAATTCTCCTGCCTCAGCCTCCTAAGTAGCTGGGATCACAGGCACCTGCCAACACACCCGGCTACTTTTTTGTATTTTTAGTAGAGACAGGGTTTCACTATGTTGGCCAGGCTGGTCTCGAACTCCTGACCTCAGGTGATCCACCCGCCTTGGCCTCCTAAAGTGCAGGGATTACAGGCATGAACCACTGCGCCCGGCCTAAACTGGAAACTCTTTAAGGCAGGTCATATTAATCCTTTTAAGCCCCAACATTTGCCTGCATATAGAAAGCACCCAATAAAGGCTTATTGAGTTGAATGTATCTGAATGCATGCAAACCAAATAGATTTTAAAAGAAACGGAAGGAAGCTTCTCAGCAATTTCAGGAGATGGACACCATAAGCAAAGAAATGAGGCTGTTGAGAATATACAGTTGGGAGCTATCACATACATTTATTTTCTATTATTTATTATTTATTAAGTGCTTCAAAAAGGCTTTGAGGCAGCTATTTTTAAATGTTGGAAACTTTTCTCTCCAAAGGCAGTACTTTTGATTTATTTAGCTAGAACATGTGTTATGTTGATAAAAAGAAAAGGGAATGGCCAGGTGTGGTGCCTCACACCTGTAATCTCAGCACTTTGGGAGGCCGAGGAGGGTGGCTCACTTGAGGTCAGGAGTTCAAGACCAGCATGGCCAACATGGTGAAAACCCATCTCTACTAAACGTACAAAAATTAACCAGGCGTGGTGGTGAGCACCTGTAGTCCAAGCTACTTGGCAGGCTGAGGAAGGAGAATCACTTGAACCTAGGAGGCGGAGGTTGCAGTGAGCCGAGATTGTGCCACTGCACTCCAGTGTGGGCAACGGAGTGAGACTCTGTAAAAAAACAAAAAGAAGAAGAAAAGAAAAAAAAAAGGAAAAGAAAAGAAAAGAAAAGAAAAGGGAATACGTTAGAGCATTAGATACATACTATTTCAAATTAGAGTATCTAGACTGTAACTGTCCTGGAGGCAGAGACTGTGTGAATATAATTTCGTCTTTACACAATACCTAGCTCATATATACATAAACTCTTAAATGATTTTTGGCATGGCAGTGATTTAATAATCTGTGAATCTATAGTCATTTGCAGTAAAGTGGGGATCTGGTAATTATTTAATACCTCGATATGAATAAATAAACCAGATAAGTCACATTCTTCTGGAATTCTCCCTTGCCAAAAAAAAATGCTTTTTGAGATATTATTATTCTGTTCTCTATCTACCTTTCTTGCATGAATTAGGTAGCCATAAAAGTTTCGCTTTACCTCACCTTGTTATCTCAAAAATTAATGAGGATGACAATCATGTTAAAAAATGCAATTGCATTACTGTTTTTTTTTTTTTTAAATGATAGTAGCGATGATTACTATAGTGAGTTTTCTTGTATCCCTGAGCAATAATCTAGCTTTGGTCAGTAGCAACAGCCATAACAGTAATACAGTTGGAAAAGTTCAGCAGTTGAGAATTTATCATTCAATAGAATTGTGGAGTGAGGTGAGGGCAGGAGCAAGGGAGATTTTTTAACTTATAGAGTACTTTGTGATGTTTATTAATATTTCTTTCTTTTTGTTATTAATACTGGTCTAGTAATATTCTTCTGTACCATTTGGTGATACCTTTTGGAGTCCAGATGAATGAGTCAACATCTCAAGAGGAAGTCAGACCTGATCAGGTTCTTGTCCTACATAGGTTTATTACATTTATGAGAAGATTTGAGATTCAACATTCTTGGGAAAACTGAGATGCAAAATCATAGTCTATCATTTAATTATTTCTCTTTTTGGTTGAAGTATTCAGCATTTTGACAGAAATGCTGAAAAGGGGGTCAAAATAACAGTTGAGTCATGGCGACCTGCTTCTAGTTGGTTGGCATTCCTTGATTGTATATAAAAGTCTGTTATTGTTTGAATTTGTTGATACAACTACTTTGTGTAATTTTATTTGGCGTGATATTTACTCATTATGTGAAATTTTTAAAAGTTAAAAGCTTACTGTATTAAAGTATAAGACAGTAGTTTAATCCACAGCTCTTTTTGGATGCCATTTACTAACACTGTTTCTATTTCAGGAAAATGGAAAAGACAAAAAGAGGAAATGGAACTCAACTGAAGTGAACGAGCTTCATGAGGTAGAGTTGGCGTGAATAAATCAGATATTAATGCTGGAGAATAAACTAGATAAATCAATTTTCTTATGGTAAAAGAAAAGATGTGGGTATTCAAAAAGATAAATAAAATTGCAAAAGGGAAAGGACAAACTCATGTTGATTATTAAGCTGATTCATTTGAGTAAGTTGTGGGAAACTTCCATAGACAGGTAAATTATTTGTGAAGAGCTGTTATAAATTACAGATAAATGAAGAATTCTTTCTAAAGTTATCCTAAAAACTGTAACGACCAGCTTTTAGGATCACTTTACTATCGTGCTGAAAATGTAATTTCCAGGTTAATCATTTAAGTAACTCTGTGTTTAAATAAATACAAGGCTACAATAAAGAAAAACATTTCATAGAAAAGGGGAGGCAATTGAAAATAGTCCTATAGATTCACAAGTGAGTTGACTAATGTGAGTTTTTAAAATATCCTACTGATTGTCGATAGCTGACACCTGTAATCCCAGCACTTTGGGAGACCGAGGTGGATCACTTGAGGTCAGGAGTTTGAGACCAGACTGGCCAACATGACGAAACTCCATCTCTACTAATAATACAAAAATTATCCGGGCATGGTAGTGCATGCCTGTAATCCTAGCTACTTGGAAGGCCAAGGCACGAGAATCACTTTAACCCAGGAGGTGGAGGTTGCAGTGAGCTGAGATTGTGCCGCTGCACTCCAGCCTGGGCAAGGGTGAAACTGTGTCTCCAAAAAAAAAAAAAAAAAATTCTATTGTCAGATTTTTAAAGTACATTAGCATGTATACAAAAACTATTTTGTTGCTATTCATAAAATTAATACTTTATTTCCTCAATTAAGATGAAATGCTTTTTCTTTTTGCCACAAATACAGAAAGTGATTCTAGCAGTAAAACAGTAGCATTTCCAAAGGTCTGATTTCCCTATGCTATAGTTTCAAATCATGTTTCTATAAAGTGTTGTATAATTCAAGAATTAATGTCATCTAAAATGATTCCTAGCGTATTACTTTGTTAGTAATAGGAAGATGTGATGACATTTTGAACCAACACATTTTATCTTGTAAATGCAAAAAATACACTGTGATTACCTCTTTGCTTCTAGTATACATTATATCCCAGAAAAATTAACTAGGGATGTTTGGTTAACTCTTACAAAGCAATAAACTTTCCTTTACTTGGAATAATTTATACAACTTTGTGGAAAATCAAGTCACATTGAAATTGGTGATTTTTTTTCTCTTTTCAAAGACTTTACAGAGTGTGCCAGACGTTCCTGTAAAAGAGGCCACCGACAATGTGGTGGAGAAAGCAACGGATGAAATCAAATCCCAAGGTAGAGAACTAGCCTTTCTCTTATACAATAGAATCTAAAACTGGCCAGGCGTGGTGGTTCACGCCTGTAATCCCAGCACTTTAGGAGGCCAAGGCGGGTGGATCACCTGAGGTCAGGAGTTCAAGACCAGCCTGGCCAACATGGTGAAACCCCTTCTCTTCTAAAAATACAAAAAATTAGCTGGGTGTGGTGGCAGGCGCCTGTGATCCCAGCTACTCTGGAGGCTGAGGCAGGAGAATCAAGTGAACCTGGGAGGCAGGGGTTGCAGTGAGCTGAGATCGTGGATTGCACTCCAGCCTGGGCAACAGAGCAAAACTCCATCTCAAAAAAAAAAACAAAAAAACAAAAAATCTAAAACTATCTTTAAAATTTTACTGGGGATGCATTCTTCAAGATTTTGCATTTTAAAGACATAATTTCAGGGGATATTTTATTTTATTTTTATTTTTTAGAGATGGGTCTTGCCCTGTCACCCAGACTGAAGTTCAGTGACATGATCATACTTCACTGCAGACTCAAAGTCCTGGGTTCAAGTGATCCTCCCACCTCAGCCTCCAGAGTTGCTGGGACTATGGGTGCACACTACACTACTTCACCCAGCTAGTTTTTTAATTTTTGTTTTTGTAGAGACAAGGTCTTGCTGTGTTGCCTGGGCTGGTCTCAATCTCCTGAACTCAGGCGATCCTCCTGTCTCAGCCTCCAGAGTCAGTGAGATTATAGGCCAGAAGGTATTTTAAATGCAATTTGGGAAATAATTTAAAATGTATTTCATTCACCTTCTATTAATGCTTTTGCGGCAATTTATGATTATTCATCTTGTACTTAACGATAAAATTTATCTAAGAAAACTGACTGACATCTAGCAGGCAACCCACTAATACAGTAATCAAATGGATAACTCCAGTGATTTGGGATGCTTATTGTCGTTGGCCCTGTTTATTGTTTTTGTTTTTGGTTTCTTTTGGTGTTTTTTTTTTTTTTTTTCCCCGAGACGGAGTGTCACTCTTGTTGTCCAGGGTGGAGTGCAATGGCGCGATCTCGCTTCACCGCAACCTCTGCCTCCCGGGTTTAAGCAATTCTCCTGCCTCAGCCTCCCGAGTAGCTGGGATTACAGGCATGTGCCACCACGCCTGGCTAAGTTTGTATATTTAATAGAGACGGGGTTTCCCAATGTTGGCCAGGCTGGTCTCGAACTCCCAACCTCAGGTGATCCGCCCACCTTGGCCTCCCAAAGTGCTGGGATTACAAGCATGAGCCACTGTGCCTGGCCTACCCTGTTTATTGTTTTTACACTTGTACTTGACCACATATTTATTCCATTTGATCCAAAGCTTGACTACTAGCCCCATCCTTAATCCAAATTCCACATAATTATGCAGATTGAAAATTTATAGGATTAAAAAGGCTTCAAAAAAGTAGATAAGACATTCATCTCTTTCATTACAGGTCTTTTAACTCCAAATACTTAGTGAAATCCCATACCACCAGAAATTCTTTACAATATGTAAAATTTAACAATTTTACTGTAATTTTTCTTCAATTTACAAGTGTTGAATGTTTAGTATATGCTAGGCTGAACTAGGACTGAAGTATAATAATATCAAAGTGTTTTCTAAACTATAAATTGATATATAGATGCTAGTTGTAATTTTTAGGTGCTGGGTTTTGTTTTGTTTTTTTTTTCCCCAAAGTGTTTTTCTCTCTTTTTAAACCAACTAAGAGTAACTATTTACTATTTCTTCTTAGTAATACACATTGTAATACATAGTCATTAAAACCCAAACTTTCACTTGGTGTGGTGACTTATGCCTGTAATCCCAGCACTTTGGGAGGCTGAGATGGGAGGATCATTTGAGGTCCAGAGTTTGAGACCAGCCTGAGCAACAGAGCAAGACCCAATCTCTAAAAAAAATTTTTTTAAGAGAAAAAAAAAAAAGAACCAAACTTTCCTTCAAATTATGCTACAAGGCTATAGTTCCTGAAATAGCATGGTACTGGTATAAAAGTAGACACACAGACATAGTAGAGAACCCAGAAATAAAACCAAATACCTACAACCAACCTTGACAAAGCATACAAAAACATAAACTGGGGAAAGGATACCCTATTTAATAAAAGTTGCTGAGGAAATTGGCTAGCTACATGTACAAGAATGAAACTGGATCCCTATCTCTTACCTTATAGAAAAATCAACTCAGGATTGATCAAAAACTTAAATCTAAGACCTGAAACCTTAAAAATTCTAGAAAATAACCTAGGAAAAACTATTTTGGACATTGGCTTAGGCAAAGAATTTATAATGAAGACCCTAAAAGCAAATGCAATAAAACAAAAAATAAATGAATGGGACCTAATTAAACTAAAAAGCTTCTGTACAGCAAAAGAAATAATCATCAGACTAAACAGACAACCCACAGAATGGAAGAAAATATTTGAAAACTGTGTATCCAACAAATAACTAATATCCAGAATCTACAAGGAACTCAAACAAATCAGCAAGAAAAAAAAAAAAAAACGATTATCCCATAAAAAGTGGGCAAATGACATGAACAGACATTTCTCAAAAGAATATATACAAATGGCCAATGAACATGTGAAAAAGGGCTGAACATCACTAATCATCAGGGAAATGCAATTAAAACCACGATGAAATACTACTTTACTCCTGCAAGAATGATCATTATTAAAATGTCAAAAAACAATAGATGTTAGCATGGATATGGTGAAAAGGGAATGCTTGTACACTGCTGGTGGGAATGTAAATTAGTATAACCTTTATGGAAAAGGGTATGGAAATATCTTTCTTTTTTTTTTTTTTTTTTTTGAGATGGAGTCTCGCTCTGTTGCCCAGGCTGGAGTGCAGTGACATGATCTTGGCTCACTGCAAGCTCCGCCTCCCAGGTTCACGCCATTCTCCTGCCTCAGCCTCCCGAGTAACTGGGACTACAGGCGCCCGCCACCATGCTCGGCTAATTTTTTCTATTTTTTAGTAGAGACGGGGTTTCACTGTGTTAGCCAGGATGGTCTCGATCTCCTGACCTCATGATCTGCCTGCCTCGGCCTCCCAACGTGCTGGGATTACAGGCGTGAGCCACTGCACCCAACCGAGTATGGAAATTTCTTAAAGAACTAAAAGTAGATCTACCATTCAATCCAGCAGCCCCACTACTGGGTATCTACCCAAAATAAAATAAGTCATTATATTAAAAAGACACCTGCATGTATATGTTTATTGCCGCACAATTCATAGTTGCAAAGATATGGAACCAACCTAAGTGCCCACCAATCAATGAGTTTGGATAAAGAGCACTTTGGGAGGTTGAGGCAAGCAGATCACAAGGTCAAGAGATTGAGACCATCCTGGCCAACATGGAGAAACGCCGTCTCTACTAAAAATACAAAAATTAGCTAGGTGTGGTGGCAGGTGCCTGTAGTCCCAGCTACTTGGGAGGCTGAGGCAAGAGAATTGTTTGAACTCAGGAGGCAGAGGTTGCAGTGAGCCGAGATCATGCCACTGCACTCCAGCCTGGCAACAGGGCGAGACTCCGTCTCAAAAAAAAAAAAGAAAAAGAAAATGTGGTATATATACACCATGGAATACTACTCAGCCATAAAAAGAATGAAATGATATCTTTTGCAGCAACTTGGATGGAGCTGAAGGCCATTATTCTAAGTGAAGTAACTCAAGAATGGAAAGCCAAATACCATATGTTCTCACTTAGAAGTGGGAGCTAAGCTATGAGTATGCAAAAGCATGCAGAGTGATATAATTGGCTATGGAGACTCAGAAGCGGGAGGGTAGAAGGAGGGATAAGGGATTAAAAAAAAACTACATACTGGGTACAATGTACACTATTCAGGTGACGGGTGCACTAAAATCTCAGACACCACCACTATACAATTTATCCATGTAACCAAAAATCACTTGTATCCCTGAAAATTAAAAAAAAAAAAAATTTAAAGAACCAAACTTTCCAACACTTACTCTGTCTTTCTTATAAACTTAGTACTGTTTTCATAGCTTCACTAACTTCTAAAAATTTTCTTCCTGGCAAGTCTTTCCTTGTCCTCTTCTACCTGTCTCTACCTCCTGTTTTTCTGATTTTACTTCCTTATACCAAACATCTACCACCAACACTGCAGACATATACTTTGCCTTTACCTTAATGACTTGGGCCAGGTTTATAAATTAACTCATTCATTTTATTTTATTTTATTTTTTGAGATGGAGTCTTGCTCTGTCATCCAGGCCGGAGTGCAGTGGCACAATCTCAGCTCACTGCAACCTCCGCCTCCCGAGTTCAAACGATTCTCATGCCTCAGCCTCCCAAGTAGCTGGGATTGCAGCCACCTGCCACTACACCCATCTAATTTTTGTGTTTTTAGTAGAAACGGGGTTTCACCATGTTGGCCAGGCTGGTCTCGAACTCCTGACCTCAGTTGATCCACCCACCTTGACCTCCCAAAGTTCTGGGATTACAGGCTTGAGCCACCATGCCTGGCCTAAATTAACTCATTCATTTTAAAGATGCCAAACACAATTTTGATCTAGGTAATTTGTTATACATTTAATTAGGTGTTCACTTTAATTAGTTTGTGGCCACATTTGCACCTACAAAACTGTACATATGTGTTCCATCAGGTAATGTATCACCTACCAGAAAACATATCAAGCAAGAGTTTGTGGTCTTTCCTCTTCTTGTACTTTCAATTTCTCTTATTGCTTTTCAATGTATGGTAGAGAGAAATGTGTTTTGTTTAAAATTATTTATCCCAGTATATGATATGTACTGAAAACATTGCAGTTGCTTATTCTGATATCATACGCAATGCAGTGTACTTATTTATTAAATGATCAGTCACTATTAAAACTTTTTATTCTAAATCCCTCATTTGTGAATGTGTGTGTATATGTGGGTATATACAAAGTAGGAAGAGAAACTGTTATTGCAATTTCAACAGGTCAAAGGAAGTGTCTTCATCCTTGTTACATATTTGTCAAAATTAAAGTCATGTTACCTTGATAAGCAGCTCCCAACATGCACTCAAATACATATCGTTGCATAGAAAATACTATGGTTAAATGTATCATGTCAGTTCCTCATTTCTTTACCCTTGTTTTTCTACTTTTCAGACTGAGCTTAACTTGCATTTTGAGAATTTTTTCAACTATCAGTTTGCTCAGTTCTATTCTTATTACACAGCCCTAAGATTAACAATGTTTTATAGGAAACTGCCTTTTCCTTTACCTATTGAATTTTAATTCCGGTGGTGTTTAGTAGTACTTCTTTACCTCCTTCCTTTGCAGTAGTCATTCTACATCATGTGCCAATGTTAAGAAATCCTAATAATAAGGACAAAGCAACTGAGTTTCAAACAGGGCCTGTGTTTAAAGAAAACATCATACAGCTTAAGTAGCCCTGCTGGGTCAATTTTCACCAGTTTAATCAGCAGCCAGACCCACTAATGTTATATGCCTCCTTGTGAAGAAAGAGCCTGCTAAGGCTTATTACAATATGAATTATAATTCATTCCTATTTATATCCTTAAATAGGCTTTGTACTGAGGCTCTGCCCAGCAGTGGGCCATACACTGAGCAGAAAATAATAAAAGTCACTTACAAGGCTAGACTTTTCAAAATATGTATAAGGAATTCTTTTGTGTGCCTACTTATTTAGTTGAAAGCATTTATACCCATAGTGCCCGGATAGTTCTTTTTATATTAGAAGGTAGACCACTAGAGTGGTGAAGATGTACATATTGGGGGCAGAGCTTGAAAGGCTCTCCATTCTTGGAAAAGTTTAGGAAGATGATCCTGAAAAAGAATTCCAGTGCCTGGCACACAGTGAGAAATTAATAGTTATTTATTGAGTGAGTATATAAATGAATGAATCAATCAATCTTAAAAGGTTTAGGATGTCCAACCAGAGACCTGTGAAAAAATCCAGTACCTCTCTGAAATTATTCAATTAAACCTCTCAATTCAATTGCCCTTGGGGCAGTGCTGTAATTTGTGATCCATGAATTCAGAGTTCACTCAGTCAAAAGACAGCTTCAGATAGGCTTGTTCAGAATCCTGATTTATTGACCCTGCTGTTGCTGTGCTTCTTTTTCTTGTTTTCATGGTTCTAAGAGAGAAGTGTTTAACTACAGTGGTAACCAAACACATGTCTACTTCTATTCTGTACATCAGTGGGGACAATGCAAGCACTAGGATTATTGCTTAGCAACCTATAATAGCCAAGTACACTAGAAGAACACTACCAGGCTGCAATGAAGATGGAGAGTGCCCTAGTTCATGTGTGAGTTTACTAATGAGCCATGGCAGATAGGTAGATATTAAGTTGCCATATATCCTTAATGCAGGAGGAGGAATTGTCTGCCTTGGGTTATGGAAGACAGGTTAAAAGGAAAGAGTACAGTTGACTCTTGGACAACACAGTTTGAATTGCATGGGTCCACTTATACACAGATTTTCTTCCACCTCTGCCGCTCCAAAACAGCAAGATCAACCCTTCCTCTTCCACCTCTCCTCAGTCTATTGAACATGAGGACAATGAGAATGAAAACATTTATGATGATCCACTTCCACTTAATGAATAGTAAATATATTTTATCTTCCTTACGATTTCCTTCCTTCGTTTCTTCCTTCCTTTTCTCCCTTCCTTTCTCCTTCTTTCCTTCCTTCTTTCCTTCCTTCCTTTGTTCCCTCTCTCTCTCCCTCCTTCCTTCCTCCTCCCCCCAACCTCTCTCTTTCTTTCTTTTTTAAAAAATAGATACAGGGTCTCACTCTGTTGCCTAAGCTAGAATATAGTGGTGCAATCATAGCTCACTGCAGTCTCTCCCTCCTGGGCTCAAATGATCCTCCTGCCTCAGCCTCCTGAGTAGCTGCGATTACAGGCGTGTACACCACGCCCACCTAAGTTTTAAATTTTTTGCAGAGACTGGGTCTTGCTGTTTTGCCCAGAGTGATCTTGAGCTCCTGGCCTCAAGTGATCATCCTGCCTCAGCCTCCCAAAGTGCTGGGATTACAGATGTGAACCACTGCACCTAACCTCTTATGATTTTCTTCATAACATTTTCGTTTCTCTAGCTTACTTTATTGTAAGAATACAGTATATAATGCATATAACATAAAAAATATGTGTTAATCAACTGTTCATGTTTTCAGTAAGGTTTCTGGTCAACAGTAGGCTACTACCAGTCAAATTTTGGGGGAGTTGAAAGTTATACATGGGTCTTTGTGCAGATATCAGTTCCTCTAACCCCTACATTGTTCAAGGGTCAACTGTACATTACAACCTATAGACTTGAATGAATTCCTTCCTTTTTACACTTACTTAAAAATAAAAATAAAAGCATTATATATTTATGAGCATTGTGACAAAACAGAAGGGAAATATACCTTTCCCTCTTCCCCCACCCAAAGTAGTTAATATGTTTGCAAATCCAACTTAGAGGTGAGGGGAAGCAATATATTACCCTCTTTACTTTTCCCATATTGGAGTAAGAGAAGAGGCTAAGGAAGAAATCAAAACTTGGGAGAGAGATTGATAAATACTATCCACTATTAGATTTAAACATTCTGTAGGTGAAATGTTGGCTTTTCCAGGGTTTCTTCACATACCAATTTTTCTCCTGGACAGAAAGATGGATACTATCTAAATAGGATTTAAAAGTATTCTTCAGGATATATATATATATATATATATATATTTTTTTGAGATCTAATTCTCACTCTGTCTCCCAGGCTAGGAGTGCAGGCACGATCTTGGCTCACTGCAAGTCTGGCCCTGGGTTCACGCCATTCTCCTGCCTCAGCCCTCCCGAGTAGCTGGGACCACAGGTTCACGCCATGCCTGGCTAATTTTTTGTATTTTTTTTTTTTTTTTTTTTTTAGTAGAGGCGGGATTTCACCATGTTAGCTGGGTGGGATGGCTTCGGGATCTCCTGACTTGTGATCTGCCCGGCTTTGCCTGCCAAAGTGCTGGGATTACAAGCCGCGAGCCACCACCTGTTGCCAGGATATTGGTTTTTAAACTTTTTTAAAGCAGAAAAACCTTTTTTTCAAATGAAAATTTGCTATGCTCTACAGTTATGTAAAACAAACTGAAGCATAGCCGCTCCAGTTACAAATAGTACAAGGAGTTTAGAGTCCTATGGCCTTTGAAACTCCCTCTTGGGACCCTGAGAAGCATAGTTCAAAAACCACTGCTTCACAGTAGGAACTCTTATTCTTGCAGGTGGTGACATAAATTGGTACCAATCACTCTGGGAAATAATTTAATAATATCTCCTTAAGATGAAATGCACTTACCTATGACCCTATGTCAATCTGTTCCTGCTGCTATAGCAAAATAGCATAGACTGGGTAATTTACGAACAGTGTAAATTTAGTGCTCACAGTTATGGAGGCTGGGAAGTCTAAGGTCAAGGCACCAGCAAGTTTGATGTCTGGTAAGGGCCTGGTCTCTGCTTCCTAGATGGCGCCTTGAACATTGTGTCCTCCAGAGGAGATGAACACTGTCCTCACATGGCAGAATAGATGGAAGGGCAAAAAAAAGGGAGGTGATTAGCTAGTTCCTTCCAGTCCTTTTAGAAAGGTACTGTTAATCCATTATTGAAGGCAGAGCCCTCATGACTTAATCACTCCCCCAAAGGTACCACCTCTTAATACTATCACATTGGGTCTTAGGTTCCAACATATGAATTTTGGAGGAACACATACATTCAAACCATACCACTTACAATTGAAATCCTAGTAATATATACGAGAGAAACCCTCACATGTGGACACAAAGAGACGTATGCAATAATTTTCATAATAGGATTGTCTTCATAGTAAAAAACAAAAACAACAACTGGAAATAACCCAGTCTATCTAAGAGAGAATGAATAAACACATTACAATACAGTTGTATCATAAGATATTATGCAGCAGTGAAAATGAATGAACTAGACCTATACCTTTCAATATAGATGAATTTTCCAAATACTAAGTATAAAAAAGACTGTAGAATATATATAGAATGAAATATTTTTTATGAAATTAAAAAATAAGAATAATATATTGCTTAGATATAATAAAAAATAAGTGCATGGAAATGATAAACGTGAAATTCAGAATAGTCTATCTCTCAAAGTAGCAGTCTATGGGAGGCTTTAATATATAGGTATTTTTTTTTTGAGCTAAGAGTAAATATATGCTACTTATTATATCATCATTATACTTGCAGGTCTTTAATATTTTGTAGTAAGTAAGGTTAAAAAACACTACTCTAGAGTTATAAAGATTCTGGTCTCTTGCTATTATTATATAATATTATTTATTGAGAGTTATTAATGGTTGGAGCACATCTTAATAACTACTTTCCAGTTAGGGTTAAAAATAGTGAGTTTACCTGGCCATAGCAATCAGGCAAGAGAAATAAATAAGAGGCATCCAAATAGGAAGAAAGGAAGTCAGACTATCCCTGTTTGCACACTACATGATCCTATATCTAGAAAATGTCATATTCAGCCCCAAAGCTCCTTAAGGTGATAAACAACCTCAGCAAAGTCTCAGAATACAAAATCAGTGTACAAAAATCACTAGCATTCCTATACACCAACAACGGTCAAACCAAGAACCAAATCAGGAACACAGTCCCATTCACAATTGCCACACAAAAAAAAATAGTAATAAAATACAGCTAACCAAGTGATATGGTTTGGCTGTGTCCCCACCCAAATATTGAATTGTAGCTCCCATAATTCCCATATGTCATGGGAGGGACCCAGTTGGAGGTAATTGAATTGTGGGGAGCAGGTCTTTCCCATGCTGTTCTCATGATAGTAAGTCTCACAAGAGCTGATGGTCTTGTAAAGGGGAGTTCCCCTGCACATGCTCTCTCTCTTACCTGCCACCATGTAAGACCTGACTTTGCTCCTCCTTTGCCTTCCACCATGATTGTGAAGCCTCTCCAGCCACCTGGAACTGTGAGTCCATTAAACTTTTTTTTCTTTATAAATTACCCAGTCTCAGGTGTGTCTTTATTTGCAGCATGAGAACAGACCAATACAGTAAATTGGTACCAGAAGAGGGGTGCTACTGTAAATATGCCCAGAAATGTGGAAGTGACTTTGGAACTGGGTAACAAGAAGAGGTTGGAAGTTTGTAGAGCTCAGAAGAAGTCAGAAAGATGTGGGAAAATTGGAACTTCCTAGAGCCTTGTTGAATGGATGTGGTCTCAGATGGAGATGAGGAACTTTTTGGGAACTGGAGAAAAGGTGACTCTTGCTATGTTTTAGCAAAGAGACTGGCAGCATTTTGCTCCTGCCCTAGAGATCTGTGGAACTTTAAACTTGAGAGAGATAATTTAGGGTATCTGGGGGAAGAAATTTCTAAGCAGCGAAGGGTTCAAGAGGAAGCAGAGCATAAAAGTTTGAAAATTTTGCAGCCTGACTACTATGCAATAGTGCTATGTGTAGTACTATGCAATAAAAAAGAAAACCCCATTTTCTGGGGAGAAATTCAAGCCAGCTGTAGAAATTTGCATAAGTAACAAGGAGACACATTTTATTTTATTTACTTTTATTTTTTTATTTATTTTTTTAAATTATACTCTATGTTCTAGGGTACATGTGCACCATGTGCAAGTTTGTTACATATGTACACATGTGCCATGTTGGTGTGCTGCACCCATTAACTCGTCATTTACATTAGGTGTATCTCCTAATGCTATCCCTCCCCGCTCCCCCAACCGCACAACAGGCCCCGGTGTGTGATGTTCCCTTTCCTGTGTCCAAGTGTTCTCATTGTTCAATGAGCGAGAACATGCGGTGTTTGGTTTTCTGTTCTTGTGATGGTTTGCTGAGAATGATGGTTTCCAGCTTCATCCATGTCCCTACAAAGGACATGAACTCATCCTTTTTTATGGCTGCATGGTATTCCATGGTGTATATGTGCCACATTTTCTTAATCCAGTCTGTCATTGATGGACATTTGGGTTGGTTCCAAGTCTTTGCTATTGTGAATAGTGCCACAATAAACATACGTGTGCATGTGTCTTTATAGCAGCATGATTTATAATCCTTTGGGTATATACCCAGTAATGGGATGGCTGGATCAAATGGTATTTCTAGTTCTAGATCCTTGAGGAATAACCACACTGTCTTCCACAATGGTTGAACTAGATTACAGTCCCACCAACAGTGTAAAAGTGTTCCTATTTCTCCACATCCTCTCCAGCACCTGTTGTTTCCTGACTTTTTAATGATCACCATTCTAACTTGTGTGAGATGGTGACTCATTGTGGTTTTGATTTGCATTTCTCTGATGGCTAGTGATGATGAGCATTTTTTCATGTGTCTGTTGGCTGCATAAATGTCTTCTTTTGAGAAGTGTCTGTTCATATCCTTTGCCCACTTTTTGATGGGGTTTTTTTTTCTTATAAATTTGTTTGAGTTCTTTGTAGGTTCTGGATGTCAGATGAGTAGATTGCAAAAATTTTCTCCCATTCTTTAGATTGCATGTTCACTCTGATGGTAGTTTCTTTTGCTGTGCAGAAGTTCTTTAGTTTAATTAGATCCCATTTGTCAATTTTGGCTTTTGTTGTCATTGCTTTTGGTGTTTTAGACATGAAGTCCTTGCCCATGCCTATGTCCTGAATGGTATTGCCTAGGTTTTCTTCTAGGGTTTTTATGGTTTTCAGTCTAACATTTAAGTCTCTAATCCATCTTGAATTAATTTTTGTATAAGGAGTAAGGAAGGGATCCAGTTTCAGCTTTCTACTTATGGCTAGCCAGTTTTCCCAGCACAATTTATTAAATAGAGAATCCTTTCCCCATTTCTTGTTTTTGTCAGGTTTGTCAAAGATCAGATGGTTGTAGATGTGTGGTATTATTTCTGAGGGCTCTGTTCTGTTCCATTGGTCTATATCTCTGTTTTGGTACCAGTACTATGCTGTTTTGGTTACTGTAGCCTTGTAGTATAGTTTGAAGTCAGGTAGCGTGATGCCTCCAGCTTTGTTCTTTTGGCTTAGGATTGACTTGGCAATGTGGGCTCTTTTTTGGTTCCATATGAACTTTAAGGTAGTTTTTTCCAGTTCTGTGAAGAAAGTCATTGGTAGCTTGATGGGGATGGCATTCAATCTATAAATTACCTTGGGCAGTATGACCATTTTCATGATATTGATTCTTCCTATCCATGAGCATGGAATGTTCTTCCATTTGTTTGTGTACTTTTTTATTTCACTGAGCAATGGTTTGTAGTTCTCCTTGAAGAGGTCCTTCTCATCCCTTGTAAGTTGGATTCTTTGGTATTTTATTCTCTTTGAAGCAATTGTGAATGGGAGTTCACTCATGATTTGGCTCTCTGTCTGTTATTGATGTATAAGAATGCTTGTAATTTTTGCACATTGATATTGTATCCTGAGACTTTGCTGAAGTTGCTTATCAGTTTAAGGAGATTTTAGGCTGAGATGATGGGGTTTTCAAGATAAACAATCATGTCATCTGCAAACAGGGACAATTTGACTTCCTCTTTTCCTAATTGAATACCCTTTATTTCTTTCCCCTGCCTGATTGCCCTGGCCAGAACTTCCAACACTATGTTGAATAGGAGTGGTGAGAGAGGGCATCCCTCTCTTGTGCCAGTTTTCAAGGGGAGTGCTTCCAGTTTTTGCCCATTCAGTATGATATTGGCTGTGGGTTTGTCATAAATAGCTCTTATTATTTTGGGATACGTTCCATCAATACCGAATTTATTGAGCATTTTTAGCATGAAGGGCTGTTGAATTTTGTCAAAGGCCTTTTTTGCATCTATTGAGATAATCATGTGTTTTTTGTCTTTTGTTCTGTTTATATGCTGGATGATTTGCATATGTTGAACCAGCCTTGCATCCCAGTGATGAAGCCCACTTCATCATGGTGGATAAGCTTTTTGATGTGCTGATGGATTCAGTTTGCCAGTATTTTATTGAGGATTTTGCATCAATGCTCATCAAGGATATTGGTCTAAAATTATCTTTTTCTGTTGTGTCACTGCCAGGCTTTGGTATCAGGATGATGTTGGCCTCATAAAATGAGTTAGGGAGGATTCCCTCTTTTTCTATTGATTGGAATCATTTCAGAAGGAATGGTACCAGAGGGAGCCACATTTTAATCACCAAGACATGCAGAAAATGTCTCTGGGACATGTCAGAGACCTTTATGGCAGCCCCTCCCATCACAGATCCAGAGGCCTAGGAGGGAAAAATGGTTTCATAGGTAGGGCCAAGGGCCCACCCTGCTGTGTGCAGCCTTGGGACTTGGTGCCCTCCATCCCAGCCACTGCAGCTGTGGCTAAAAGGGGCCAATGTACAGCTCAGGTCATTGCTTCAACAGGTGCAAGTCCTAAACGTTGGCCGCTTCCACATGGTGTTGGGCCTGAGGTTGTGCAGAAGTCAAGAATTGAGGTTTGGGAACCTCTGCCTAGATTTCAGAGGATGTATGAAACTCCTGGATTTCCAGGCAGAAGTTTACTACATGATGGAGCCCTCATGGAGAACCTCTACTAGGTCAGTGTGGCCAGGAAATGTGGGGTTGGAGCCCCAACACAGAGTCCCCACTGGGGCACCACCTAGTGGAGCTGTGAGAATATGGCCACCATCTTCCAACCCCAGAATGATAGATTCACTGACAGCTTGCACTGTGCACCTGGAAAAGCCAGAGACATTCAATGCCAGCCTGTGAAAGCAGCCAGGAGGGGAGCTGTACCCTGCAAAGCCATAGGGGCAGAGCTGCTCAAGGCCATGGGAGCCCACCTCTTGCATCAGTGTGACCTGGATGTGAGGCATGGAGTCAAAGGAGATCATTTTGGAGATTTAAGATTTTACTGCCCTGTTGTATTTTGGACTTGCATGGAGCCTGTAGCCCCTTTGTTTTGCCCAATTTCTCCCATTTGGAATGGATATATTTACCCAATGCCTGTACCCCCATTGTATCTAGGAAGTAACTAACTTGCTTTTGATTTTACAGGCTCATAGGCAGAAGAGATTTGCCTTGTCTCAGATGAGACTTTGGACTGTGGAATTTTGAGTTAATGCTGAAATGAGTTAAGACTTTAAGGGACTGTTGTAAAGGGATGATTAATTTTAGAATGTGCGAACATTGGATTTGGGAAGGGCCAGGGGCAGAATGATATGGTTTGGCTGTGTCCCTTCCCAAATCTTGAACTGTAGCTCCCACAATTCCCATGTGTCATGGGAGGGACCTGGTAGGAGTTAATTGAATCATGGGGGTGGGTCTTTTCCATGTTGTTCTCATGAAAGTGAATAAATCTCACAAGATCTGATGGTTTTATAAAGGGGAGTTCCCCTGCGCATGCTCTGTCTCTTGCCTGCCACCATGCAAGACTTGACTTTGTTCCTTCTTTTCCTTCCACCATGATTGTGAGGCATCCCCAGCCATGTGGAACTGTGAGTCCCTTAAACTTTTTTTCTTTATAAAGTACTCAGTCTGGGATATGCCTTTATTAGCAGCATGAGAACAGACTAATACACCAAGGAAATGAAAGACCTCTACAAGGAGAACTACATAACACTGCTCAAAGAAATCAGAAATGACACAAATGGAAAAACATTTCATGCTCATGGATAGGAAGAATCAATATTGTTAAAATGGCCATACTTCCCAAAGCAATTTATAGATTCAATAAGATTCCTATTAAACTACCAATGACGTTCTTCACAGAACTAGAAAAGAAAAACTATTCTAACATTTATATGGAACCAAAAAACAGCTTGAGTAGCCAAGCAATCTTAAGCAAAAAGAACAAACCTGGAGGCATCAGGCTACCTGAGTCCAAACTATACTACAGGGCTACAGTAATCCAAGCAGCATGGTACTGGTACAAAAGCAGGCACATAGACCAATGGGGCAGAATAGAGAACCCAGAAATAAGGCCACACACCTACAACTATCTGATCTTTGACAAAGCTGACGAAAACAAACAATGAGGACAGAGCTTCCTATTCAATAAATGGTGTTGGGATAACTGGCTAGTCATATGCAGAAGATTGAAACTGGACCCCTTCCTTACACTGTATACAAAAATTAACTCAAGATGGATTACAGACTTAAATGTAAAACCCAAAACTATAAAAACCCTGGAAGACAACTTAGATTATACCATTCTGGACATAGGAACAGGCAAAGACTTTGTTACAAAAATGCCAAAACCAATTGCAACAAAAGCACAAATTGACAAATGGAATCTAGTTAAACTAAATAATTTCTGCACAGCAAAAGAAACTATCAACAGAGTGAACAGACAACCTACAGAATGGGAGAAATTTTTTGCAAACTATGCATCTGACAAAGGTTTAACATCCAGCATCTATAAGGAACTTAAACAAATTTACAAGAAAAAAAAACCATTAAAAAGTGGGCATAGACAGACACTGAGAAGTCTAAGGCTGCAGTGACTGAGCCATGATTGTGACACTGTATTCCCACCTAGGTGACAGAAAAGGCAAGCAAGGTATGAGAAAAGACATTTATAATGCCTATGTTCATCAAAGGCTTTTATTTGACTATACAGAGAATGCCTACAAATCAGTAAGAAAAGACAGACAAACCAGTAGAAAAATGGACAAGACTTGAACAGATACTCCATCAAAGAGAATATTCAAATAGCTCATAAACATAGAAAAATGTGTTCAAATTATCAATTATCAGCAAAATGCAAATTAAAATCACAGTGAGATACCACCACATACCCATTAAAATAGCTAACAACAACAACAACAACAAAACCAGATAATACCAAAAGGATATGGAATACAGGAATTCTATTTATTTCTTCTTTCTTTTCTTTTTTTTTTTTTTTGAGACGGAGTCTCGCTCTGTCGCCCAGGCTGGAGTGCAGTGGCCGGATCTCAGCTCACTGCAAGCTCCGCCTCCTGGGTTCACGCCGTTCTCCTGCCTCAGCCTCCGGAGTAGCTGGGACTACAGGCGCCCGCCACCTCGCCCGGCTAGTTTTTCGTATTTTTTAGTAGAGACGGGGTTTCACCGTGTTTGCCAGGATGGTCTCGATCTCCTGACCTCGTGATCCGCCCGTCTCGGCCTCCCAAAGTGCTGGGATTACAGGCTTGAGCCACCGCGCCCGGCCCCTTTCTTTTTCTTTATACATGTGTCAACTCATACCTATGGTGGAATACAGAAATTCTGATACATTGCTGGTGGGAATGTAAATTAGTACAACCACTTGGGAAAATGGCTTGGCACTATTTAATAAAGCTGAACTCTATGATGCAGCATTTATACTCCTGGATACATACAAAGAGAAATGAATCTATATGTCTACCAAAGACATGTAGAGAAATGTTCATGGCAGTTTTTTTGGGGGAATAGCCAAATCTGGAATCTATTAAATTGTCCATCAACAGTAGAATAAATAAATTGTAATATAGTTATACAATAATATACTATGTAGCAATGAATAACAACTGTTAAAAGCTTTAGACAAATTGAACAGAGATGAATTGAACAAAGAACAATTCAGGAATCAGGCAGCCTCCAGAACCAGAACAGGATCAGAGCAACTCCAGACTCCAGAGCTGTCACAGGGTTGGATGACAGTTATGGACAGAAAAAGGAAAGTGATATACAGAAAACAGAAGTGAGGTGCAGGAACAACTGGGTTGGTTACAACTGGGCACTTGCCTTATTAGAAGCTGGTTTGAATAGCTGACTGCCTGTGGCTGACTGATGTTTGGCTGCTGTGATTGGCTCACACTCCGCTACTTGTTACAACAGTAGGTTATGGTCTTTTTACACATCAAGTTTGGTTACAGTTCACTATGTATGGAGAAACCTTTAGGCCAAATTGAATATTTGTATGGATGCAACTTTAGACCAAACTTGATTTAACACAACTAATGCCACACAACATGACCCTAAGTGGTTATGTTGTTGAGTAACAACAGACACAAAAGAGCACATACTCTGTGATTCCGTTAATATGAAGTTCAAAAGCAAGCAAAATTAACCTGTAGTGTTAGAAGTCAAGGGGGTGATTGAAAGAAAGAAAGTGGGGAGGGAGGGAGGGAGAGAGAGAAAGGAAGAAAGAGGTGGACTGGGGAGACAGAAAAAGAGAAAGAAGGGAGAAGGCAAGGGAGAGGAAGTAAGAGGTAAGAGGGGAGGGGGAAGGGGAATAGGAAGAAAAAAGGAGGGAGAGAGGGAGGAAGAGAGGAAAAGAAAGAAAAAAGATGGAGAAAAGGAAGGAAGGAAGGCAGGGAGGGAAGGAAGAAGGGAGGAAAAGATAGTGTTACTTTTGGAGGGAGGTCGTGACTGGAGAGGTGACAAGAAGGGATTCCAGACCCTAGTGATGATCTTTATGTCTTCTGTGGGAAAATATATATGACATTTATTATTTTAATCATTTGTAATACTTGTCCTTCTGAGTCTGGTTTATTTCACCTAATATAATGTCCTCCAGTTCCATCCATGTTGTTGCAGATGACAGGATCTCATTCTTTTTTTATGGCTGGAATAGTCATGAAATAGTACTGTATTGTGTACATGTGCCACATTTTCTTTATCCATTCATCTCTTGGCAGACAGTTAGGTTGCTTCCAAATCTTGGCTATTGTGAATTGTGCTGCAATAAACATGGGAGTGCAGTTATCTCTTGATATACTGATTTCCTTTCTTTGGATTATATACCTAGCAGTGGGATTGCTGGATCATATAATAGCTCTATTTTTAGTATTTTGTGGAACCCCCATACCGTTCTTCATAGTGGTTGTACTAATTTACATTCCCACCAACAGTATATAAGGGTTCTCCTTTCTCCACATCCTTGCCAGAATTCGTTATTGTCTGTCTTTTGGATAAAAGCCATTTTGACTGGGGTAAGATGATATCTCATTGTACTTTTGATTTGTATTTATCTGATGATCAGTGATGTTAAACACCTTTTAACATACCTGTTTGCAATTTGTATGTCTTCTTTTGAGAAATATCTATTCAGCTCTTTTGCCCATTTTTAGTCAGATTGTCATATTTTTTTCCTATTCAGTTGTAAGCTCCTTATATATTCTAGTTATTAACTCCTTGTCAGATGGATAGTTTGCAAACATTTTTTCATATTCTGTGGGTTGTCTCTTCATTTTGTTTATTTTTCCTTTGCTGTGCAGAAGCTGTTTAACTTGATGTGATCCCATCTGTCCACTTTTGGTTTGGTTGCCTGTGCTTTCGCTCAAAAAATCTTTGCTCAGTCCAATGTCCTGGAGAGTTTCCCCAATGTTTTCTTTTAGTATTTTCATAGTTTGAGGTCATAGATTTAAGTCTTTAATCCATTTTGATTCGGTTTGTGTATATAGTGAGAGATAGGTGTCTAGTTTTATTCTTCTGCATATATATGAGTATACAGTTTTCCCATTTATTGAAGATACTGTCCTTTCCCCAATGTATGTTCTTAGCACCTTTGTTGAAAATGAGTTCACTGTAGATGGATGGATTTATTTCTGGGTTCTGTATTCTATCCCATTGGTCTGTACGTCTGCTATAGTCTATCACATTGGTCTGTATGTCATGGTACTGCTTTTATGCCAGTACCATGCTGTTTTGGTTACTATGACTCTGTAGTATAATTTGAAGTCAGGTAATGTGAATCACATTCCTCCAGTTTTGTTCTTTTTGCTCAGGATGGCTTTGACTATTCTGGGCTTTTATGGTTCCATATAAATTTTAGGATTATTTTTTATATTTCTGTAAAGAATGTCATTGGTATTTTAATAGAAATTGCAGTGAATCTGTAGATTGCTTTGGGTAGTAAGGACATTTTAACAATATTGATTCTTTCAATCCATGAACATGGGATATATTTCCATTTTGTGTGTGCTCTCTTCAATCAATTTCTTGGATCAGTGTTTTATAGTTTTCATTGTAGAGATCTTTCATTTCTTTGGTTAGTTCCTAAATATTTAATTTTATGTGTAGGTATTGCAAATGGGATTACCTTCTTGATTTCTTTTTCAGATTATTTGCTGTTGGTATCTAGAAATGCTACTGATTTTCATATGTTGATTTTTGTATCCCACTAGTTTACTGAATTTATCAGTTTTAATAGTTTTCTGGTGGAGTCTTTAGGTTTTTTCAAATATGAGATAATATAATCTGCAAATAAGGATAATTTGACTTCTTTCTTTCCATTTTGGATGCATTCTATTTCTTTCTTTTGTCTGATTACTCTAGCTAGCACTCCAGTACTATGTTGAATAACAGTGGTAAAAATGGGCATCCTTATCTTGTTCCAGATCTTAGAGGAAAGGCTGTCTTTTTTTTTCCCATTCAGTATGATACTAGCTGTGGGTCTGTCATATATGGCTTTTATTCTGTTGAGGTATATTCCTTCTATACCCAGTGTTTTGAGGGATTTTATTATGAAGAGCTGTTGAATTTCATCAAATGCTTTTTCAGAATCAGTTGAAATGATCATATGGTTTTTGTCTTTCATTCTGTTGATATGATGTGTCACAGTGATTAACTTACATATATTGAACCATCCTTGCATCCCTTGCATACCTTGTATCCCTGGCATGATGAAGGATTTTTTAAAATTTTTATTTTATTTTAAGTTCCAGGATACATGTGCAGTACATGCAGGTTTGTTACACAGGTAAACATGTGCTATGGTTGTTTGCTGCACCTATCAACCCATCACCTAGGTATTAAGCCCCACATGTATTAGCTGTTTATCTTGATGCTCTTCCTCACCCCACACCCCTCCAACAGGCCCCAGTGTATGTTGTTCCCCTCCCTGTGTCCATGTGTTCTCATTGTTCAGCTCCCACTTATAAGTGAGAACATGTGGTGTTTGGTTTTTTGTTCCTGTGTTAGTTTACTGAGGATAATGACTTCCAGCTCCATCCATGTCCCTGCAAAGGACATGATCTCATTCCTTTTTATGGCTGCATAGTATTCCATGGTGTATATGTACCACATTTTCTTTATCCATTCTATCATTGATGGGTATTTGGGTTGATTCCATGTCTTTGCTGTTGTGAATAGTACTGTAATGAACATATGTGTGCATGTATCTTTATAACAGAATTATTTATACTCCTTTGGGTATATACTATATACCCAGTAATGGGATTGCTGGGTCAAATGGTATTTCTGGTTCTAGATCTTTGAGGAATCACCACACTGTCTTCCACAATGGTTGAACTAATTTACATTCCCACCAACAGTGTAAAAGCATTCCTATTTCTCCATAGCCTTGCCAGCATCTGTTGTGTCTTTACTTTTTAATCATTGCTAATTAATTATCTTTTTGATGTGTTGTTGAATTTGGTTTGCTAGTATTTTGTGGAGGATTTTGCTTCAATGTTCATCAGAAATATTGGCCTGTAATTTTCTTTAATTAAGAAAAAGTATTGTAGTTGAATATTGTTATATTTTTCTGGAAAATTTTCTGTTTTTATCCTTTTAGATAAACTTTCTATCTATATATCTCTCTCTCTCTACCTTCTCTTTAAGGTCAATAACTCTTAACTTGGTCCTTTTGAGTCTATTTTGTAGATACTGTAGGCATGCTTCGTTCCTTTTTATAGTTTTTTTCTCCTCTGAGTGTGTATTTTCAGATAGCCTGTCTTCAAGCTCACTAATTCTTTCTTCTGCTTGATGAATACTGCAATTGAGGGGTACATTAATTGAATTTTTCAGCTCCAGAATTTCTGCTTGATTTTTAAAAAATATTTCAATCTCGTTGTTAAATTTATCTGATAAGATTCTGAATTCCTTCTCTGTGTTATCTTGAATTTCATCGAGCTTCCTCAAAACAGCTATTTTGAATTCTCTGTCTGAAGGGTCAAGTATCTCTGTGACTCTGGGATTGGTCACTGTGTTCCCTGACTTTGGTAAGATCATGATGTTTGCGGATGTTCACTGATGTCTGGGCATTGAAGAGTTAGGTACTTACTGTAGTCTTCACAGTCTGGGCTTGTTTGTACCCATCCTTCTTGGGAATGCTTTCTAAGTATTCAAAGGGAATTGAGTGTTGTGGTCTAAGCCTTCAGTCACTGCAGCCATATCTGCATTGGGGGCACCCCAAACCCACTAACACTGTGACTCTTGAGGCCTTGTAGAGGTACTGCCTTGGTTGTCTTGGGTAAGATGCAGGAGAATTCCCAGGATTACCAGGCAGAGACTCTTGTTCTCTTCCCTTACATCTCCCCAACCCCCTGCCAAAATGGAGTCTCTCTCTCTCTCTCTCTGTGCTGAGCTGCCTGGACTTGTGGGAAGAGTGACACAAGCCCCACTGTGGCCACCACCACTGGGACTGTGCTAGGTCCAACCTGAAGCCAGCACAGTACTGGGTCTCACCCAAGGCCTCTGGCAACTATTGTCTGGCTACTGCTGATGTTTATTCAAGGCCCAGGGGCTCTTTAGTCAGCAGCTAGTAAATTCAGCCTGGCTTGTGTCTTTCCCTTCAGGGCAACACGTTCCCTTCTGACCCAGGGTGGGTCTAGAAATGCTTTCCAGGAACTAGAGCCTAGAATTGGTAAATTTAGATATCTACTTGGTGTTTCATTTTACTGTAGCTTAGCAGGCATCCAAGTTGCAAGACAACATGCTTTTTACTCTTCCCTCTTTTTTCCTCAAGCAGGAGTCTTTCCCATGACCACCACAGCTGGGAATGTACTGGGTCATATCTGAAGCCTGCACGGCACTGGGTCTCACCCAAGGCAGTGAGTACTGCCTGGCTACCACTGATGTTCATTCAAGGCCCATGGGCACTTTAGTCATCAGGTGATGAATCCTACTTGGTCCTTCCCTTCAAGATAGTAGATTCCCTTCTGGCCCAGGATGTGTCTAACATTGTCATCTGGGAGGCAAGGCCTAGCATGGGGACTCCAGGACTCTGCTTGGTACTTTATTTTACTGTAGCGGAGCTGGTATCCAAGTTGCAAGACAAAGCCCTCTTTACTCTCCTCTCTCCTTTCCTTAATTGGAAGGAGTCTCTGCCGAAGCTATAAGCTGCACTGTCTGGAATTGGGGGAGGGGTGACACAACCACTCCCTTGGCTGCCCTAGCTAGTGTCTCACTAGGTCATGTACACCCCAAGTCCACTGGCTTTGAGCCCAGTACAGCACCAGGACTTGTCCAGGAACTATAGTCCTTATAGCCTAGATTGCCTTTCAAGTTTATTTAGAACCCCAGAGCACTTTAACCCTCAGTGGTGGGCTAGCTGGAACTCAGGTTCTGACTGCTGGGATGGAAAATTCCCCTCTGGCCAGGGCTGATCTAAATGCTCCCTTTATGGGTACCAGCTGAATTCTGCCCCATGGTGCTTTCCACTGTGACAGGGTAACACTGCGTGACAATGCAAAATCCCACAGTCACTGTGCTCTCCCTGCCCCAAGCATCATATTCTTTCTCTGTACTATGAGGCCACTGCTGGGGGATGGAGGAGGGGTGGTATAGACAATTCAAGACTGTCTTTCCTGTTCTCCTCACTGCCTCTTTCCTTGATATGATATTAAAACCAGGTATTGTGATCACTCACCTGATTTTTGGTTCTTATGAAGGTGTTTTCTTGTGTAGATAGTTGTTCAATGTGGTGTTCCTGTGAGGGGAATGATCACTGGAGGGTTCTGTTAGGCCAACTTGCTCTGCCTCTCTCAAAATTTCATTTTAAAAAGATTTTATTTTAAGTTCTGGGATACATGTGCAGGATGTGCAAGTTTGTTACATAGGTAAGCATGTGCCATGGTGGCTTGGTGTACCTATCAACTGATTACCTAGGTATTAAGCCCCACATGCATTAGCTATTTATCCTGATGCTCTCCTTCCCCCACCCTCAAAATTTCATTTTTTCAATCGGTGAATGATATTTCATTGTACATATATACCTCATTTTGTTCATTCATCTGTGGACGGATGCTTGAGTTGTTTCCACCTTTTACTGATTGTGTATGATGCTGCCATGAACATTGATGTGCAAGTATCTGAGTCCCTGCTTTCAATTTTTTTGGATATATACATAGGAGTGGGATTGCTGGATCATATGTAGTTCTAGGTTTACCTGAAAAAATTAAACTATATTACTAATATTGATTATTAATTTTTTTTAAGAGACAGGGCCTTGGCATGCTACCTAGGCTGGAATTGAACTCCTAGGCTTAAGTAATCCTCCCACCTCAGCCTGCCAAATATCTGGGACTACAGGGACATGCCCCTGAGCCCAGCTCTATGTTTAATGTTTTGAGAAATCACAACAGTTTTCCACAATGGCTGCATCACTTTGCATTCCCACTAGCAAAGCACAAGAGTTCCAATTGCTGTCCATTCTTACCAACACTCGTTATTTTCTGAGTTTCTGTTTCTTTTTGTTTTCTTATTATCATCTTAGTAAGTGTGGAGTGGTATCTCATTGTAGTTATGATTTGCATTCCCTAATAACTCATAATGTTGAACATCTTTTTATGTACTTATTGGCCATTTGTATATTTTCTTAGGAGGAATGCCTGTTCAAATCCTTTGCCCATTTTTGAATTAGGTTGTTTTATTGTTATTGAGTTTTAGAAGTTCTCTATATATTCTGAATATTAATTCCTTATCAGTTATTTGCTTTACAAATATTTTCTCTGATTTACTACATCATCTTTTCATTTTTTGACATAATTCTTTGATATACAAAAGTTTTTAATTTTGAAGTATATTTTATCTTTTTTTGTTTGTTTTCTATGCTCTTGGTGTTGCATCCATGAAGTCATTGTTAAAGCCAGTGGTATGAAGATTTTCCACAGGTTTTCATTTTTCATCCAAGAGTTGTAAGGTTTTATTTGTTTGTTTTTAAAGACAGGGTCTCACTCTGTTGCTCAGTGTAGAGTGAAGTGGCATGATCATGGCTCACTGCAGCCTCAACCTCCTGGGCTCAAGTGATCCTCCCACCTCAGCTTCCCGAGTAGCTGGGACTATAAGTGTGCATCAACAAGCCTGGCTAATTTGTTTTTTAAATTTTTTGTAGACATACAGTCTCACTACGTTTCCCAGGCTGGGAGAGTTGTATCATTTTCTCTCTTCAGTTTAGATATTTGATTTGTTTTCAGTTCATTTTTGTATGTAAGGTAAAGGACCAACTTCATTCTTTTACATGATGTATCAGGTAGTCTCAGCACCACTTGTTGAAAAGATTATTCTTTCCCTGTGGAATGGTCTTGACACCCTTGTCACAAATCAATTGACTATATATGAGAGTTTGTTTCTGGCCTCTCTATCCTATTTTATTGGTCTATACATCTGTCCTTACTCCAGTACTGTTTTATTTGTTGTAGCTTTGTAGTAAGTCTCAAATTCGGGTAGTGTGAATCCTCCAAGTTTATTCCTTTTTTTTTCAAGATTTATTTTGGTTATTCAAGGGCCCCTGCAGTTTCATATTAATCTGAGGATCACTTTTTCTATTTCTGTGAAAAAACTATTGGAATTTTGATTGCATTGAATCTATAGATCACTTTGGGTAGAAGTGATATCTTAACAATGTAAAGTATTCCTATCTATGAATAGGGACATCTTTCTACTTATTTATGTCTTCTTTAATTTCTTTCAGCAATGTTTTATAGTTTTCAGCATATATCTTCCACTGCAAGTTCCGCCTCCCGGGTTCATGCCATTCTCCTGCCTCAGCCCCCCGAGTAGCTGGACTACAGGCGCCCGCCACCTTACCCGGCTAGTTTTTTGTATTTTTTAGTAGAGATGGGGTTTCACCGTGTTAGCCAGGATGGTCTCCATCTCCTGACCTTGTGATCTGCCCATCTCAGCCTCCCAAAGTGCTGGGATTACAGGCTTGAGCCACCGCGCCCAGCCAAGTATTTTATTCTTTTAGCTGCTCTTATAAATGGAATTGCTTTCCTTTTTCCCCCCATTTTAATTTTTTTGAAGATAGGGTCTCACTCTGTTGCCCAGATTGGACTGCAGTGATGTAATCATAGCTCACTGCACCCTTGAACTCCTGGGATCAAGCAATTCTCCCATCTCAACCTACCAATAGCTGGAACTACAGGTACGTGCCACCATGCCTGGCTTTTCTTTTTCTTTTTCTTTTTCTTTTTCTTTGCATAGACAGGATCTCAATACGTTGCCCTATTGAATTTGTTCAATAGCTCTAGTAGTTTTCTTGTGAATTCTTTCTATATATAGGATCATGTCATCTGTGAATAGAGACAGTTTTACCTCTTTCTTTCCAATTTGGATGCCTTTTATTTGTTTTTCTTGTCTTATAGCTCTGGCTAGAACTCTGGTATGATGTTGAACAGCAGTGGTGAAAGTAGGCATTCTTTTCTTGTTACTGATTTTCGGGAGGAAGCTTTCAGTGTTCCATTACTGAGTGTCATGTTAACTGTGAATTTTTTATTTTTATTTGTGTTTTGAGATAGGGTCACTCTCTGTCGCCCAGACCGGAATGAGTGACATGATTATGGCTCACTGAAGCCTCAAACTCCAGAGTTCAAGTGATCCTCCCACCTTAGCCCCTCAAGTAGCTGAGACTCTAGGCATGTGCTATCACACCCAGCTAATTTTTAAATTTTTTGTAGGGACAGGATCTCACTATGTTACCCAGGCTGGTTTCAAACTCCTGGACTCAAGCAATCCTCCCACCTCAGCCTCCTAAAGTGCTGGGATTACAGGCGTGAGCCACCACACCTGGCCAACTGTGGATTTTTAAATAACTACCCTTTATTATTTTGAGGAATGTTCTCTCCGTATGCATTGAGATGATTATGTGACTTTTTTCCCCTTCATTTTATCAATATGATGATTACATTGCTTGATTTTCTTATGTTGAGCCACCTTGGCATTCCTGAGATAAATCTGGAAAGATTTCATGTTGAAAAGGCTTTTGCTATGCTCTTGGATTTGATTTGTTAATATTTTGTTGAGGGTTTTTGCATCTATATTCGTAAGGAATATTGGTCTATAATTTTCTTGTGATATCTATCTAACTTTAGTGTCAGAGTAATTCTATCCTCATAGAAAGAATTAGGTAGTGTTCCCACCTCTTCAATTTTTTACAAGCATTTGGTAAGAATTCATTTCATTTCTTCTTTAAATATTTGATAGAAGTAACTAGTGAAGCCATCTGATCCAAGACTTTTCTTTGTTGGGAAGTTTCTGATCACTGATTCAATCTCTTTACTTGTTAGAGGTCTAATATGGTTTGAATGTGTGTCCCTTTCAAATCTCATATTGAAATGTGACCTATGATGTTGGAAGTGGGCCTAGTGGGAGGTTTTTGGGTTATGGAGTGGATCCCTCATGAATGGTTTGGTGCTGTTCTTGCAGTAATGAGTGAGTTCTCACTCTATGAGTTCATGTGAGATCTGGTTGTTTGAAAGAGTGTGGTACCTCTTCTCTCTCTCTCTCGCTCCCTCTCTCACCATGTGATATGCCAGCTCCCCCTCTGCCTTCCATCATGATTATAAGCTTGTTGAGGCCTCACTGGGAACAGATGTTGGCACTCTTTCACATATAGCCTGAGCCAAATAAACCTCTTTTCTTTGTAAATTACCCAGTCTCAGGTATTCCTTTTTTTTTTTTTTCCAGGTATTTCTTTATAGCAACACAAAATAAACTAACTAACGCAAGATCTTTTGAGACTTTCTATTTCTTCTTGAGTCATTTTAGGTAATTTCAAGGAATTGGTTCATTTCTTCTAGGTTATCCAATATGTTGGCATACAATTACTCACAGTATTCTCTTGTAACCGCTTTTGTTTTTGTTTTCCAAGATGGAGTCTTGCTCTGTCACCCAGAGCTGGAGTGCAATGGTGTGATCTCTGCTCACTGCAACCTCCACCTTCTGGGTTCAAGCAATTCTCCTGCCTCAGCCTCCCAAGTAGCTGTGATTACAGGTGTGTGCCACCACACCTGGCTAATTTTTGAATTTTTAGTAGAGACGGGGTCTCACCATGTTGGCCAGGCTGGTCTTGAACTCCTGACCTCGTGATCTGCCTGCCTCAGCCTCCCAAAGTGCTGGGATTACAGGCATGAGCCACTGCGCCCAGCCTATAATTATTATTTTTTTAAATATCTGTAAGGTTGGTGATAATGTCCCCACTTTCATTTCTGATTTTGGTTATTTATGTATCTTTGCTAATGTTTTTGTCAGTCTAGCTCAGGGTTTATTCATTCTGTTGATTTTTTTCAAGGAACCAATTTTTGGTGAAATTGTTTTTCTCTACTATTTTTCTATTCTCTCTTTTATCTCTACTTTAACCTTTATTATTTTCTTTCTTTTGCTAGTTTTGTGTTTAGTTTGCACTACTTTTTCGAGTTTCTTAAGGTGTAAAGTTAGGTTATTGATTTGACTTTTTTTTTTTTTTGAGACAGAGTCTTGCTCTGTTGTCCAGGCTGAAGTGCACTGGCGTGATCTCGGCTCACTGCAAGCTCCACCTCCCAGGTTCACGCCATTCTCCTGCCTCAGCTTCCCAAGTAGCTGGGACTACAGGTGCCCACCACCACGCCTGGCTAATTTTTTTTTTTTTTTTTTTTTTACAGAGATGGAGTTTCATCATGTTAGCCAGGATGGTCTCGATCTCCTGACCTCAGATTTGACTTTTTTTAATGTAATCACTTACAGCTATGATTTTCCCTCTGAGCCCTTTTTTCACTGCATCTTATAAATTTTGATATGTTGTGTATTCATTTTCATTTTTCTCTTATTATTTTCTAATATCCCTTGTGATTTTTTTGACCCATTAGTCGTTTAAGAATGAGTTGTTTATTTTCTGTAGCTTTGTATGTTTTCTAGTTTTCCTTTATTGATTTCTAACTTCATCAAGTTTTGTGCTCTTCATTAAAGAGCAGATATTTTATATGGTGTCTATTTTTTTAAATCCATTGAGACTTGTTTTGTGGCCTAACATATTGTCTATCCTGGAGAATGCACCATGTACACTTGAGAAAATTATGTATTCTGCTGTTATATTGGATAGACTATTGTATATATGACTGTTAGAACTAAAGATAATTTTTATATATGGTATAAGGTAGGCATCCAGATTCATCCCTTCGCATGTAGATATCAGCTGTCATGGCACTGTTTGTTGAAGAGACTGTTTTTTCCATTAAATTGTCTTGGCACCCTTGTCAAAAATCAATTGGTTTCAGAGTAGAAGAGGAACTTTAAAAAATAATCAGTTGGTCATAGATGTATAGGTTTATTTCTGGACTCTCAATTTTATTCCATTGATCTATATGTCTATCCTAATGCCAGTACTACTTCAGTAAAGTTTTATAGCTTTCTTCATATTAGTCTGATACATTTCTGTTTGGTTTATTTCTAGATATTTTAAATTTTTGTTGCTATAATGAAACGAAGCTTTATAAAATTATATTTTCATTGATAACTAAAAATATAAAACATTTTAAATTGGTAGTTCCAAGGAAATCAATTTACTTTTGTATTTTAATCTTGTATCCTGTGTTTATTTGGTAGGCTTTTAAAAAAATTGTGGTAAATACATATACTATAATATTTACCATTTAAACTATGTTAAAGTGTACAATTCAGAGCCACTAAGTAAATTCGCAGTGTTATGCAACCATTCCCACTGTCTAGTTCCAGAAAGTTTTTATCATTATAAATGGAAACTCCATTTGGTAAGCCTTTCAAAGCTGAAGATTTGTGTCTTTCTTCAGTTCTGAGAGATTTCTTACATTATTTATTTGAATATTTCATTATGTCTAACACTTGGCTTATACCTTCTGACACTTTTATAAGATTAATATTAAATGTTCTGGATTGACTGGGCATGGTGGTTCATGACTGTAATCCTAGCACTTTGGGAGGCCAAGGTGGGTGAATCACTTGAAGCCAGGAGTTCGATACTAGCCTGAGCAATATAGTAAGACTTTATCTTTACCAAAAAAAGAAAAAAATAGAAAAATTAGCTGAGCATGGTGGCATGTACCTGTAGTCCCAGCTACTCGGGAGGCTGAATATATGCTGTCATATATTCATATACATATACATATGGGTATATGGTGTCAACATGATGTGTTACTGTAAATGTTAATAATGATCATTAGGTTCAGATAATATTTCTCAGGTTTCTCTAAAGTTATTTTCCCCCTCCCATTTCCATATTGTACTCTTTGAGAGGAAGTCACTATATGCAGTCCGCACTTAAGGAGAGGGGAGTTATGCTCTACATCCTTGATCGTGGAGTATCTACATAAATTATTTGGAATATTTCTGCACAGGAAATTTGTCTTTTTACTTATTTACTAGTTTTTTTTTCCAGCACTTCGTTACTTTCTGGCACTGCAAGATATTCTAGGCACTACAAGATATTCTTGTATATATTTCCTGCATATGAGATGAGCCCAATCCTATAATCAGCTGTATCTCCAAGGAATTCTGATTTTTTTTTAATTGGAGAGTGATATTCGAAACCAAGATGTGAGTGCTAGATGGTCTACATTCTCTTAAGTGTTTAACTTTTAATTTCTTCTAACTTCTCTGCTCTGAGGATATTAATTCTTTGACTCCTTACATTTGTTCTATTTAATGGTATTTCCTTGGGTGGTATTAGTTATTCTGTTTGTTGAATTTAGTCATGGGGATGATTTTTCTTAAACATTCTATGAATGTGTGCTTACATTTGAATTTGAGATTCTCTATTTGCTTTCCTATAGAGTTATTGTTTTCTATAGTCTGATGCCAGTGGGGGAAGGACAAGATGTGCAGACAGTGAAGCTGTCAATAATTCATTTTCTCTGTGTATGAAAATCCTGTTTCTCTAGCCTAAATATCTATATACCTTAACTCAGTGCAGGGGAAGACACTGATTAGCTCAAATGGGAATGAAGATATACAAAAAGGTCAGTCTTTCCCCTATGACCCGTATCTACATCCTCTGAACTTGGGGTACCTCAAATCTGCTCCCAAATTTTACAGTGGTCTCTACCGTATCTTTTTAGTGCTATAGTTTCTTCAATCAGTTGAATTCCCCTGCTTTACATTTTTCAGAGATCTTCAAAATTCCTGACAATTGAAGGCCCCCTTCATGATTGTAGTATTTTTATGCATTTTTTAAATTTTAAAAACATACACACAACTTTTCCTGTCGTTGCTAGAGATTTTGGTAGGGAGGGGATGTAGATGCCTGTTCTCAGTCTACCATCGTGGTCTAATGTCTGCATCCTGCATTTTAAAAATGAAAACATAAAAGAAGCTGGGAATAAAATGAAGAGAAATATATTTAAATATACATGTGTGGTCGACTCTTTGCTTGCTCACCACACATTTCCTCACCTTTTTTTTTTGAGACAAAGTCTCACTGGAGTACAGGGGCATGATCATGGCTCACTGCAGCCTCGACCTCCAGGGCTCAAGTGATCCTCTCACCTCAGTCTCCTGAGTAGCTGAGACCACAGGTGTAAGCCATCACGCCTGGTTAACTTTTTTATTGTTTGTAGAAACAGCATCTTCCTAATGTTGCCTAGGCTGGTCTTGAACTCCTGGGCTCAAGCATTCCTCCTGCCTCGGCCTCCCAAAATGTTGGGATTACAAATGTGAGCCACTGTGCCCAGCCTTCCCTACCTTTTTGCCTGCCAACTGAACCTCAGTGTTGTAGCAGATGAAAATAACTTGTTATCAGAGAACTTGATCCAAACTCTGACACCAATAAATAGATTATAATTTGTCTATACTATTCATAGTAATACCATTTCCCTTTACCAGCGATTGGTCTGGGCGTGGGCATGTATCCTAGTTAGGGCCGATGAAATGTAAAGGGAAGTCTTACAGTGGGGAGTCTGGGATCTTCTCCTATCGGATAATAAAACAGAGCCTCAAGAGGAGAAAATCCCTTTGTCCTCAATCCTTTTTTGCTGTGAGGAAGTGATGACTGGAGCTCTGATAGTCATCATGTGATCATAAGGTACAAGCAAAAAAATGAACGAAAATAAACAGAAACAGCCTAGGTACTTAATGAAATCACTGAACTGCTGAATGGCTTCTGATTAAGTCAACAATAAATGTCTTTATGGTTAAAGTCACTTTGTCCAATTTTCTGTTACTTTCAGCTGACCTTGTTCCAATCCACTGTGTAAATGGATATAAAAATTTTTTCAAATATTATTCTAAAGTCATGTAGATTAAAATTTGCTTCTAACATTTCTTACATTTCACTTTTTTTCCCCTCAGAATTAAACCTGGAGGGGCAGCGAAAAATTTCACCTGGTTCAATAAAGGACTCTAAAACTGAAGCCTCAGGTAATATTGCAATTAGAAAATCTGCAAAAGTGATTTTTGCTTTAGATGAAACTGAACTGAAATCAAAGCTAGAGCAACCATGGAAGAAAAATCTTTTTGAAAGAATGGAGGCAAGAGCCCAAGCAATGCAGCAGAAAATAATAGACAAGGAAAATGTGAAGAAGGAACTAGAAAAAAAGGCTGAAAAAAAACTCCCTAGGGATAATTTGGCCAAAGAGTGGTTTAATACTGAAAGCATGACACTGAATAATCGTGCATATTTGCTTGACAAACTTTTACCTACCTTGGTTCCTGGAGTAGAAAACATGTTAACTCAAGTAGAAAAGAAGAAGGTTTTGACAGAAGTTGATACTCCAAGCAAGTTTGACCCAATTAATTATTTGGGGGAATATTTAATGAGAAACAACCCTAATTATATCAAAGACCCAGGAATATCTGGTTACCAGAGGGTGATGAAAGAAGTCACAGAAGACCTGAAGATATATGTTCCTGACACTATCTGCAACAGGTACAATCTGTTATAGTTTCAGTTCATGATCTGTCTCCTTACATTGAAAAACTAGTAGAAAAATAACATAATCATAGAGAAGGACTTAAAACAAGTGATTCTACAGTTATTCAGAAAGTATTTATTGAGCTACTAGTATGTGCTTCACTCTTTTTGAGTCACTGTGAAGACTAACAAAATAAATAAGTTCCTTGTATTCATAGATTTAATTATCTCACTATGACTCCAAGTGTATATTGATTTGTATTTTTATTTATCTCCCTGCACTGGAAAGTAAGCTATATGAAAGTTGGAACTTAAAAAGAAATTTAGCTTTCCATATAGGCAATATATTCACCTGGTTTAAAGGCCAATATGTAAAAAAAGTTATACAGTGAAAAGTTTTCCTCCCATTCTTATCTTCCATCTACCCAGTATTCCACCTCCACCATAAATAACTTCTATTCTTAATTTTCTATAGATCCTTACAGAATTTCTTTATACATACATAAGGAAATGCAAACATGGATTATTAATTTTCTTTCTTTTACACAAAGGCATGTGATATGTGTTACAAATACCCATTTTTACCTGCCATTTATCTTTTGTCATGTAGAAGATTTTTTATTTCTATATAGTCAAATTTAACTTTTATGGCATCAGGATTTTGAGGCACTGTTACATTTCAAAATATTGAAAGAATTCTTCCATGTTCTCTTCCAGAATTACGATTTTAATTTTCATTTTAAATATTGACTCATTTGGAATTTAACCTAGCGTAACATACAGGGATTCAACTTTATCCTTTTTCAAATGTCTACTTAGTGGTCCCAATCAGAGTTGAATAGTCTATCTTTGCCCCACTGTTTGGGATTGAGCCTTTATTAATAAATTCATGTATGTTTTAGAGTGTATTTCTGGATTTTTCCATCATATTCCGTTGGTCAGTCTCCCTTTCATGCATTCATACCACACTGCTTTAATAATTGAGACTTTTAAATATATTCCATAGATCTGACAGTGCTGGTCCCCACTATTTGCCCTTCTTCTTTTCTGATGTTTCCTGACTATTTTTGTTTGTTTACTTTTTTTTGTATGAATTATGGGAGTAACTTGTCTACTTGAAGAAAAAAAGGGGGGAGAGAAAACCAAAAAACAAAACTTATAGGAATTTTTATTGAAATCTGATTACATCTATTAATATTCTTAGAAAACCAATATCTTCAAGACTGCAATTAGCCAAGATTACACCACTGCACTCCAGCTTGGGTGCCAGAGCGAGACCCAGTCTCAAAAACAGACACACACACACACACACACACACACACACCAGAAAACTAACATCTTTAATAATGGTGAGTGTTTCTGGGTGTCTTTCCATTTGCTCATCTTATTTTGTATGAATTAGTGTTGTCCTAAAGTTTTTTCACAGCTGGGCATGGTGGCTCATGCCTGTAATCCCAGCACTTTGGGAGGCCAAGGTGGGTGGATCACCTGAGGTCAGGAGTTCAAGACCAGTGTGGCCAACGTGGCAAAACCGTGTCTCTACTAAAAATGCAAAAATTAGCCCAGTGTGGTGGTGCATGCCTGTAATCCCCACTACTCGGGACACTAAGGTGGGAGAATCACTTGAACCTGGGAGGCAGAGGCTGCAGTGAGCTAAGATGCACCACTGCACTCCAGCCGGGCAACAGAGTGAGACTCCGTCTAAAAAAAAAAAAAAAAAAATTATATAAGTTTTGTGTCTCACTCATTAGATTCAGCACTAGTTATTTTTATCATTCTTTGTTGCTGTTTTAAGCAGGACTTTCTTCTCTTACTACATTTTCTTTCTGGAATGTAGTCTGAAGTACTAATTTCTGTATATTTGTGTGCCCAGCTACCTTACTGAGTTCTCTTACAGTAACATTTTAGTTGATTTCTTGGGTTTTCTAGGGAGGTAACCATTGTCTTCAAATAATAGTAGTTTTCCTTCTTCCTTTTCAATTTTTACACTAACATCTTCCTACTACCTCCAATACAATATTAAATAATAGTGGTGATGTGAGCATCCTTGTCTTTTTACAACTTTAGTAGAAATGCTGCTTCTGTTACTGCTTCATTATGGGCAGTTTTTGTATTACTAGTTCTATTCCATTTGGGTATGAAAAACATTTTATCTCAATGAGAAAATGTACCTAATTTCTACCTTTCAGAGTGATTTTTAAAAATTAAGACCAGATTTTATCAAATGCTTTTTCAACACCTATGAAAGTGATAGTATAATTTTCACCTTAGATTCCTTAATGGTGAATTTTATTAATAGATTTCCTACTATTCAATTGTCTTAGAATTCCTGAAATAAATCCTGCTTGGTTGCTATGTATTTCGGTACACTGAAATATGCTTCCTACTAGTAAGACAGAATAAATATTTCTTTCCTTTTAATTACAGATTTTCAGAATATGATATATATCTACCTACCTATCAATAGTCACCTCCAGTGGCAGCAAATGAAAAATGTTTTCTCCTTTTGGGAAAGGGTTCCTTTTTCAGTATCATCATGGACGCATGGATTTTAATATATATTCAATATATTTTAATCAGTTATAGTCATTTTTTTCTGTTAGATGCTCAAATTGCACCAACTTTGGCTTCTGTGTTCTGACATTACCCCTTTAGTCTTTGAAAACTTCATGCATTTTTTAAATGGATTCTTGGCTCCTTTTAATGGGGATCACTCACTTGTGAGCTAGGAATGCTCATAAATATTGTATAGTCATTGTTTCTAGGCCCTTCAGGACTAAAACATATAATTTTTAGAATCAATGGCTTGTGGTCAGACGTCACCTGCAGCCTCTTCGGGCATGCCACCGCTGCCGGGCCTGCTGTACGACCCCGCGGGCTCTTGCCCGTGCCTGCTCTTGGCGCCCGGCTCAGGAGGACCCTTCTTTATTTCTTTATTTATTTATTTATTTATTTTTTATTATTATTATACTTTAAGTTCTAGGGTACATGTGCATAATGTGCAGGTTTGTTACATATGTATACTTGTGCCATGTTGGTGTGCTGCACCCATCAACTCATCAGCACCCATCAACTTGTCATTTACATCAGGTATAACTCCCAATGCCATCCCTCCCCCCTCCCCACTCCCCATAATAGGCCCCGGTGTGTGATGTTCCCCTTCCTGAGTCCAAGTGATCTCATTGTTCAGTTCCCACCTATGAATGAGAACATGTGGTGTTTGGTTTTCTGTTCTTGCGATAGTTTGCTGAGAATGATGGTTTCCAGCTGCATCCATGTCCCTACAAAGGACACAAACTCATCCTTTTTTATGGCTGCATAGTATTCCATGGTGTATATGTGCCACATTTTCTTAATCCAGTCTATGACTGATGGACATTTGGGTTGATTCCAAGTCTTTACTATTGTGAATAGTGCCGCAATGAACATACGTGTGCATGTGTCATTATAGCAGCATGATTTATAATCTTTTGGGTATATACCCAGTAATGGGATGGCTGGGTCATATGGTACTTCTACTTCTAGATCCTTGAGGAATCGCCATACTGTTTTCCGTAGTGGTTGAACCAGTTTACAATCCCACCAACAGTGTAAAAGTGTTCCTATTTCTCCACATGCTCTCCAGCACCTGTTGTTTCCTGACTTTTTAATGATTGCCATTCTAACTGGTATGAGATGGTATCTCATTGTGGTTTTGATTTGCATTTCTCTGATGGCCAGTGATGACGAGCATTTTTTCATGTGTCTGTTGGCTGTACACATGTCTTCTTTTGAGAAATGTCTGTTCATATCCCTTGCCCACTTCTTGATCCAGGAGTGGACCCTGGTCTCACTGAAGCCAGATGGGGTCTTGTGGCAGTCTGTTAGGGATGTGATCTAGTGCTTTGGAGGCAGGGATTCAAGCTGGTAGGGATGAAGATCCTGCAGCCCACTGGAAAGCATCCTTGCTGACCACTACTGGGACCTGCGAAGGAAGCCCTTCTACCCAGCTCTCCTTAGCTATGTGAGCTTCAGGCCTGTTGATGGCCATGGTCTGGGAAGGGTACAATGTGATCCATGCCTCGAGGGCCATGATAGGATACACTGACAGGGCTGAGGCTGACTCTGTGACCATATGTGGAGACTTCATCGACGTCCACATCAGCAGGAATATCATTCACACCAGCTATTCAGGGTAAGGGGTCAGAAAGAGATCCAGTTGTGGTTTGAAAGCAGTGAGCTGGTGAACTAGCTCCCCTAGACAGGGGCCACTGCAGGAGCGTCCTCCCAGCCAGAGGGCTCAGGCTCCCCTTGGCCACCCCAGCCTTGGTCCACCAGGACCAACTAACTACCTCTGTCACAGGAACCCAAGCCCACACTCCTACAAGTCTCTCCCAGACCACTTCCCTGTGCACATTCTGCCCCACTCCAGCCCGGTGGACTTTGAGCCACAAACTTTACGTGCCTTTCTGTATCCTAGCCAGCACAAGATTGGGCCAAATCCTTTCTGCACCAAACTGCCAGACAATCTTTGGGGTGTCTTCAAAAGTGGGTAGGGCAACCTCTGCTCCTGGAAAAGGGAAACGTTAAAATTCGCTGTGCTGAGAAAAGAAATATATAATTTTAAAAATGAGTTAATATTGACAGTTGCATATTAAATATAATGTTTCAGGGTCTTTATCTAATTTCTTTGATATTTGCATTTCCTTTTTCCTTTTTTTTTTTCAGACAGAGTCTCGCTCTGTCACCTGTCATCCAGGCTGGAGTGCAGTGGCGTGATCTTGGCTCACTGCAACTTCTGCCTCCTGGGTTCAAGCAATTCTCTGCCTCAGCCTCCTGAGTAGCTGGGATTACAGGTGCCTGCCACTAAACCCGGCTAATTTTTGTATTTTTCATAGAGACAGTGTTTCACCATCTTGGCCAGGCTGGTCTTGAACTCCTGACCTCGTGATCCACCCACCTCTGCCTCCCAAAGTGCTGGGATTACAAGTGTGAGCCATTACGCCCAGCCTGTATTTCCTTCTATCTTACACAAAAAATCTTGGTTCCTAATGATATTGACATAATTACTGATTTGTTTTATCCTGCAGTTTACATAAAAACTTCAAAATAGCCCAGCATGATGGCTCAAGCCTGTAATCCCAGCATTTTGGGAGGCCGAGATGGGTGGACCACCTGAGGTCAGGAGTTCGAGACCACCCTGGCCAACATGGTGAAACCCCATCTTACTAAAAATGCAAAAATTAACTGGGTGTGGTGGTGTGTGCCTGTAATCCCAGCTACTCAGGAGGCTGAGGCAGGAGAATTGCTTGAACCCGGAAGGCAGAGGTTGCAGTGAGCAGAGATTGTACCACTGCACTCTAGCCTGGGTGACAGAGTGAAACTCTGTCTAAAAAAAAAAAAAAAAAAGCTTCGAAATAATAATACCAACAAGCTTACTACTAATAAAAATATTAAACAAGGCTTTACATTTATTTGCAGCTTTTTCGTCCTTAGAATATATCCTTGCCAGGTGCAGTGACTCACACCTGTAATTCCAGCATGTTGGGAGGACAATTTAAAAATTGTTTAAAAAGTATTTAACAATTAGGCTGAGGCAGAAGAATCGCTTGAGCCTGGGAGGTGGAGGTTGCAGTGAGCCGAGCGCCACTGCACTCCAGCCTAGGCGACAGAGCGAGACTCCGTCTCAAAAAAAAAAAAAAAGAAAGAAAGAAAGAAATTCAGTTTAGCTTTGTGAAACTAAGACCACCAGAGCTTAAAAACACCTTCAAACAAACAAACACTGAGTTTATTAACTTGCCAGGCAAAGGAATATATACCAGTGAAGACTTCACTGAATGGTTTGTGGAAGGGGAAAATTCAGGGGCTTTTAATTGTTTTATAATAGCTATACTTATAAGAACTAAAAACTTATCACATTGTATAGGACAGAGTGAGTCCATAGGTCTGTACATGATTGATTAAAACAAGTCCCAGTTTTTAGTGGTCAAGAAAGAGTCTTCAGTTAGGTGTAGCAATGATCTGGTATACTGAGGTCACTCAAAGTTCATGTTCAGTTACCCACTTAAGCTGATTAGAACCAATTTTGATGTAATACAACTTTCACTTTTGATATAATCTAGGCAAATATTTCTGTAAATAGAAGATTTTCCTTATACAGCTTGAATTGATGGTTAGAATTTGGATTGTCATAACTAGGTGGGGAAGCATTTTTGCTTCTACTCTTTAATCAGGTTGATATTATGCTTTTCTTTAAAAGATCTCGAAACACTCATTCATGTGGGAAAACTGTTTTATTAGTTAACTTTTGCTGCATAACAAAATACTCCAAAACTTCATGGCTTAAAGCAATAGCATTTATTTGCTCATGATTTTGTAAATTGGTAACTTTGAGCTGGGCTCATGGCTCATCTCTGTTCCACATGGTATCAATTGGACTCACTCATGCAATACAGTAAGATGAAATCTTTCAATGATATCCCTTTACTTTCAGAATAACAACCAAAAGTGATGACCTCAATTACTTTTGTAGTGGTTGGCAGACTCTTTGCAAAAGCAATGGAAGTAACTGGATCATCATCCAGCAGGCGAGCCCTTGCTCATTTCTTTGATGGTATTGTAGTGGAAGGACTCCCAAGTTCAATAAAAGAGGGCAAGCCCCAGTGTTCAAGTACTTTTCAACTTTCTGCTTACATTCTGTTTTCTAATGGCCCATTGGCCAAAGCATGTCACATGGCCAGAGGCAGACACAAGGAGTACAGGAAGAGACTCCACTTCTTCATGGGAGGAGCTGCAAAATTATGTTGCATTCATAGAGACATGCATACAGGAATGGGAAGAATTTATGACTATTTTTGTTTACGTAATGCAGTTTTTCTTCCCTTCCAGTCTGCTTATACTTAGAATGAATCTGCTTATAGGTTATGTCTGCCCTGTACTGCCCAAATTAAGAGTTTTGGATCCTTTAGAATTCTCTGGATTAATGTAAACATCTTCGTGAGATAATGCAGGCTACAGAAGACAAATTTTATTAATTCTCTGAATGGGTGACACAATCAATTTAAAATCCATTTGGATTATATTTTGAGTCTCATGTACAGGGGCCCAGAAGCACAAAACTATATTTTATGTCTAGTTATGGACATCAATAAATGGGAGGAAATGATGTCTGAGGTGAGACCTAAAGCATGTGGAGGATCTAGTCAGGTAAAGAGAGGGAGTAAAATATTTCAAGCACATGGGAAAATGACAGAAAACCAATTTTGTGAATTCATTTTTGTGTCACATGAGAATCTGGAGACACTCAGTACTTACCCTAAAATATCGTTTACTTATCTGTTCTGCCATTGGACCCTAAGCTTTATAATGGCAGAATCCATAGTAGGTGCCCAATAAATATTTATGTAATGAATGAGTGAGTGGCTTAGTGAGTGAGTGCATGAATGAATAATTTCAAAGAGCTGGGTGAAAAACACAGATATAGAAGACAGAGCCACAGAGGAATGAAGACAGAAATTGAGACGAATCCTAGCTAGAGATGAGGGGGAAAGAAAAAAGGAGCAGAGGATGAAACAGATAAATAGCAGAAGGGGAGACAAGCAGAAGAAGGGACTGGGAGTTCTGAGAGCTGAGCGGTAGAGATTTGGTTGGTTAGTAATTGCATCAGAGAAACTTAGCACTCCTTTAAAATACTTGTTAAGCCCAGGTGCGGTGGCTCACACCTGTAATCCCAGCACTTTGGGAGGCCGAGGTGGGCAGATCACGAGGTCAGGAGTTCGAGACCAGCCTGGCCAACATAGTAAAACTCTGTCTCTACTAAAAATATAAAAAATTAGCCAGGTGTGGTGGTGGGCACCTATAATCCCAGCTACTTGGGAGGCTGAGGCAGGAGAATTGCTTGAAACCAGAAGGCAGAGGTTGCAGTGAGTCAAGATTGTGCCACTGCACTCCAGCCTGGGCAACAAGAGCAAAACTCTGCCTCAAAACAATAAATAAATAAATAAAAACAAAATACTAATCTTCCAGCAGTTCACAACCAGCTCCTTCTATACTATTAAACTGCCTGTCTGCTTTTATTTTCAAACTTCAAATTTCATTTTTTAATACTTGTTTTTCTAGAGAATTTTGAAGGCTTTATGTAGGCATAAGGTAATGACTTAGATTTTAGTAGTTTCTTTGGGTTATCAGATGTATCCAATTTACCAGTTCCCACTGAAAATCTTTTTGCATTTTAAAATATGTCAGATTGTCTTAGTCTTTCTTCTCTGAAAGATGAAGACTTGCCTCCAACATTGCTGGGAAAAAATTGTACTTGAAACCAACAACTATTTTTATTATTCTGAGCCATTCTATTTGATTTCAATCAAAACCAGTTTGGGGTTTTTGGAGTGCTAATAGGAGTGATGCACATAGGTACAATTAAAAGCACAGTTTTCCCCCATTCTCAACCTGGGTGATGCAGTTCTGGCTGCAAGGGTAACTCTTATGCTCAGGACTTCAGCAGTGGCTGGCAAAGCATGTGGCTTTGGCTAGATAAAGGCAATTAGCCGAGATATACTCCTAGACAGATTTCTCAGAAGTTTGATCCAAGGCATCAGAATGACCTGAGATGCTTGTTATAAATGCATCTTCTAGGCTTCCACCCTAGACATGAATGCCAAGACCAGCTCGGTCGTGGAGACTCTAACCCAGTGGCACCAGAGGAATTAAAGACACACACACAGAAATATAGAGTGTGGAGTGGGAAATCAGGGGGCTGACAGTCTTCAGAGCTGAGAGCCTTGAACAGAGTTTTACCCACATATTTATTGACAGCAAACCAATGATAAGCATTGTTTCTATAGATTATAGGTTAACTAAAGTGGGAAACAAAGGGATGGGCCGAAACAAAGGGATGGGCTCTGGCTAGTTATCTGTAGCAGGAACATGTCCTTAAGGCACCGATCACTTATGCTATTGTTTGTGGCTTAGGAATGCCTTAGGTGGTTTTCTGCCCTGGGTGGGCCAGGTATTCCTTGCCCTCATTCTGGTAAACCCACAACCTTCAATGTGGGCGTCATGGCCATCACGAACATGTCACAATGCTGCAGAGATTTTGTTTATGGCCAGTTTGGGGGTCCTGTTCCCAACATATTCCCCATTCTTGTTTTTGTAAGACGATAAAAGCAAAGGCAGCTTTATCACAGTGAGCTACTTACTTCTTGTAGGAGTCGGGATCTGCATCTGCAGACTATACAAAGACAAACAACACAGATTAAAAGCACAATCATCATTGAAATCACAGAGCTTCCAAGTGTTTTTAACCATTTTAATGGGTTAATAGCTGCTAATCCATCTGTAGCTCCTTCACGCACTCCAGTTCCTGGCATTAAGATCAGGTGTGCCTGGGATACTTTAAATATTTGTTCTTTTAATTTTGCAATATCCAAAGACAAGTTTGTAGAGTGTCCTTCTAGATGTTTTTTATTCTTTCCCAAATTTTGATCTTATTAAGAGCCATTAATAGTTTCCACAAGTCCTTATGTTTAGCTCCTACAATGGGCCATATCATTTGAGGTTGAGGTGCCACTATACGGCCATGTTTCCAGATAATAGGAACTCTTGCCATACTTCTTACCATTTCTACCATCTGACCATTTTGTTTAGACCAGCTGAACATAGTGTGGCCATGGCACGCAAACTGAGAGATGCAATTCAAGCTAAACATCCCCTTATGGGACCAATCAATAATGATTCCATACAAATCGTTGCGCAGTACCTCTGCCTGTTCTGCAATGCAATCTTCCCAAACAAGTACATTCATTATCTCTGGCCAGGTCCAATTCTGTTTACAAATAGGTTTTTGAGGGTGGCATGCCTCAATTATAGGAGCAGATTCATTATGGTAAATACTGAGACTAGAAAGCATGTGTAACTGTGCCATAGAGTGATTACGTCTAGGCATTATTGCCAGCCAAGATTGATAAATATGCCCAATAAGTATAATTGTTCTCTGCATCAGCCCTTGTTGAAGGAATACTCACGGCAATGGTGATCACCACTATCATAGCTATCATTAAATTACTCATCGTGACTGGTTATCCTGCTTTCCTCAGGTTTTCTTCTGCCATCTGTGACAGCTTCTTGATCTGTCCCCAGGTAGGTGGTTGTGTTCGATGGGTGTTGCTTTTGACAGTTAGGGTCCTCCTCAGTGTCAGTCTTGACATGTCTGCAACTGGTGAGTCTTTGGGATCTTCCCAAAACCTCTTTCTGGGCATCTGGCTCATAGTAAGGCTTTAGATGTCTCGATGGCACCCAAGTTGGCTATTGATTCAGTCCTGGAGAAACACAAGCATAACCTCTACCCCAAGTTATTATTTTACCTATTTCCCAACTTTTTGTTATCGGATCCCTCCACCAAACCAGTTGTTCTGCTTCTGTCTTTGCAGCTGGTTTCTGTAGATGCTGTTCAGTTGCTGATAGCATCTGGCCTTTAGGCAGGCTAAAAAAATTTAAAGTCAATAATGCTAGATTCAATTGCATCTGTGGTGTCCCATAGTCCCTATTTTTCCCCCTCTGCTTTGCAATTGCTGTTTCAGGGAGAGATTCATTCTTTCCACTATGGCTTGTCCTTGAGAATTATATGGGATGCCAGTAATGTGTTTAATATTCCATATAGAGAAAAATGTAGCTAGAGCTTGACTAGTATATACTGGGGCATTGTGTGTTTTAATAGAAGCTGGAATGCCCGTACCGCAAAACACTGCAAAAGGTGATGTTTAACATAGGCAGAAGACTCTCCTGATTGGCATGTAGCCCAGAGGAGTTAGAAAAGGTGTCCACACATACATGTACATAAGCTAGTCTCCCAAACGAGGGAACATGTGTGACATCCATTTACCAAGAGAATTAGGTTCCAATCCTCGAGGATTAACTCCTCCTGTAAAAGATGAGGAATGCACCATTTGGCAAGTTGGGCATCGCTGGATAATAACTTTAGCTTCTTTCCAGGTAATGCAGTATCTGTGTTTGATACCAAAGGCATTAACATGGGTTAAATTGTTAAAGTGTCTAGCATTAGATATTGCAGTAACAACTAGTTGATCAGCCATTTGATTCCCTGCAGTTAAAGGTCCTGGAAGAGGTGTATGAGCCCTAATGTGAGTGATGTAAAAAGGGTGCATTCTACTCCTAACTGCTGCTTGCAATTGGGTAGATAAAGTCATCAGTTGTTCATCTGTATGAAATTGCAACTGAGCATTTTCAATTATTGTGTGGAATGAACCATGTATGAAGAATCAGAAATCACATTAATAGGCATATTAAAAGCAGTCAATACCTCAATTACAGCTACAAGCTTCACTTTTTGAGCTGAAGTATAGGGAGTCTGGAAAACTTTACCTTTCGACCCAGAATAAGAAGCTTTACCATTACTAGACCCATCTGTAAAAACATTCTCAGCATCTTCAATTGGTTTAAATTTAGTTATTTTAGGGAGAATCCAATTAGTTAATTTCAAAAATTGAAACAATTTGTGTTAGGAAAATGGTTATCGAGAATACTCACAAATTCAGCTAAATGGATTTGACAAGTAAAACACTATTTATAAAAGCTTACTGTATTTGCTGTATTTGTGCCTTCATGAGAGGGACAATAACTTTCCCAGGATCATATCCGTGTAATTTAACAATCCGAGTTCTCCCATTTCCTATAATAGTGGCAATTTGATCCAAATAAGGAGTTAGAGTCTGTGAATCAGTATGTGGAAGAAAAAGCCACTCTATAAGATCTTGCTCTTGAACAATAACACCAGCAGGTGAATGCTGAGTTGAAAAAATTAGCAAATCTAGAGTCTTCTCTGAATCTATTCCATTTATTTGCGCCTTATGGACTTGCTTTTCAATCAGCTGTAACTCTGCCTTAGCCTTCTTTGTTAATTGCCGAGGGCTAGTGAGACTAGGATCTCCTCTAAGGATAGAAAATAGATTACTTATAGCATAAGTAGGAATGCCTAGAGCAGGTCGTATCCAATTAATGTCCCCTAGTAATTTTTGAAAGTCATTTAATGTTTTCAATTGATCCCTAAATGTGGTTACTTTCTGTGCCACTATTGTAGTGTCATTTACTAAGGTCCCCAAGTAGGAGTAAGTCTGAATTTTGTCAGGAGCTATAATTAAACTGGCACAAGAAATCAAGTTTTCCAAGTGATCATAACATTGGAGTATATTTCTTGAGTAGGGGCAGCACAAAATATATCATCCATATAATGAATAATGTAACACTGTGAAAATTTTTTATGAGTAGGTTCAATTGCTTGCCCTACATACGTTTGGCAAATTGTTGGACTGTTCAACATGCCTCATGGTAACACTTTCCAATGAAAACGCTTAGCAGGCTGCAGGTTGTTTACCACAGGAATTGTAAATGCAAACTCTTCACAGTCTGGCTCAGCTAAGGGGATAGTAAAGAAACAGTCTTTTAAATCTATGACTATTAAAGGCCTATGTTTTGGAATCATAGCAGAAGAAGGCAGTCCTGGCTGCAATGTCCCCATAGGTTGTATAACTGAATTAATGGCTCTTAAGTCAATCAACATTCTCTATTTACCTGATTTTTTCTTAATTATGAAAACTGGAGAATTCCAAGGGGAAAATGTTGGAGCTATGTGTCCTTTTTCTAATTGTTCAGTAACTAAGTCCTTCAAAGCCTCCAGTTTCTCTTTACTTAGTGACCATTGTTCTATCCAAATTGGCTTATCTGTTAATCATTTTAAAGGTATAGATTCTGGAGGCTTAACAATGGCCACCATAAAAAATGATACCCTAAACCTTGGTGGGAACTTTGTCTTTCCGCTTGAAGCAGTTCCTTGAAACCTTGCAATTTTTTTCCTAGTTCTACACCAGGGACATACCCCATTTCATACACTGTATGTTGACTTTGTGGGCTATATAATTGCTCTGGAATTAGAACTTGTGCTCCCCATTGTTGTAATAAATCTCTTCCCCATAAATTTATAGGTACAGAAGTTATAATTGATTGAACAGTCCCAGGTTGTCCATTGGGCCCTTCACAAGGCAAAATATAACTACTTTGATATATTTCAGGGGCTTTACCAACTCCAACTATGTTAAATTAAGCGGGTTGAATTGACCATGTGGACAGCCAGTGCTGTAGAGAAATGATTGAAATGTCCACTCCCGTATCTACCAAACCTTTAAATTTCTTTCCCTGGATAGTTATAGGACATTTATCAGTAATTTGATTCACCCAGTAAGCTGCTTTGCCTTGTTTATTTGTGCTTCCAAATCCTCCTGTTCATTTAATTTCATTTTTCCCCATTTCCACATATGGCACAATCAGGAGCTGTGCTATACGCTCTCCTGGCTCTGCTTTCCGGGGAACAGAAGTAGATATAACAATTTGAATTTCCCCATGGTAATCTGAATCAATGACTCCTGTATGTACTTGCACTCCTTTTAAATTTTAATCTAGACCTGCCTAGAAGTAATCCTATTGTCCCCACTGGCAACATCTGACTGGAGACAGCAACCTTCTTTAACAGTCCCATTACAAAATGAGAACCTGGTCCATATTGATTAATAGCTAGTTTAAATTCTTTGAGTTATTAAAAAGGAAAAGGCTCAAATGTAGCTATATCTCCCTGATGATCTCGGGGGTGTATCCTAACAGGGAACTGCCAGGCCTCTAAATCACCCTCTCTTCTAGCTTGCTGAATTCCTGCCTGAATAGAACTGAGAGTGGTCGCTCAAGCCACTGCTCGAACAGTCAGTGGGGCAACTACTTTTTGCCCAGTGTCCTCCAGAAAAGAAACATCTGGAGGGTCAGGCCGCCCTTTTTCTTCACAATAATGAGGGGATGCGGAAGGATAGGAACAAACCTCTCCCTCCTTTGCTGCTTTAGCTTTAGCTGGCCAACAAAACTGCTCTGTCACCTCTTCTGTTACCTCTTTTTTTTTTTTTTTTTTTTTGAGATGGAGTCTCTGTCTCCCAGGCTGGAGTGCAGTGGTGCGATCTTGGCTCACTGCAAGCTCCGCCTCCCAGGTTCATGCCATTCTCCTGCCTCAGTGTCCCAAGTGGCTGGGGCTACAGGCGCCTGCCATCACACCCGGCTAATTTTTTGTATTTTTAGTAGAGGCGGGGTTCCACTGTGTTAGCCAGGATGGTCTCGATCTCCTGACCTCGTGATCCGCCCACCTCGGCCTCCCAAAGTGCTGGGATTACAGGAGTGAGCCACTGCCACCGGCCCTGTTACTTCTTTATACTTTCCTTCCTCCTCATCATCAGTGTGAAAAGGTTCCAAGGTGGAATGAACCAGGGCCCACACTTGTCCCATTGTTACCCCGATGCTTCCAAGCTCCCCTTCTTACTCACCATGGGGATTGCTTAAGAGTACTCAGGTGTCCTCCAGCTTAGTTCCACATTCTTCAACTGTCGCTCCAGCAACCCCTCAACCCGGGTTCCAGCCCCATGTATGTGCGCCATTTACCAAGACCAGCTCGGTCATGGAGACCCTAACCCAGCGGCGCTAGAGGAATTAAAGACACACACACAGAAATATAGAGTGTGGAGTGGGAAATCAGGGGGCTGACAGTCTTCAGAGCTGAGAGCCTGGAACAGAGTTTTACCCACATATTTATTGGCAGCAAGTCAGTGATAAACATTGTTTCTATAGATTATAGATTAACTAAAATGGGAAACAAAGGGATGGGCTCTGGCTAGTTATCTGTAGCAGGAACATGTCCTTAAGGCACAGCTCACTCATGCTATTGTTTGTGGCTTAGGAATGCCTTAAGTGGTTTTCTGCACTGGGTGGGCCAGGTTTCCTTGCCCTCATTCCAATAAACCCACAACCTTCAGCGTGGGTGTCATGGCCATCATGAACATGTCACAGTGCTGCAGAGATTTTGCTTATGGCCAGTTTTGGGGCCAGTTTATGGCCAGATTTGGGGACCTGTTCCCAACACCTGAAATCAATCCCTTCAGATGATTTCTGTGTCCGAGGAAGAGAGAAGTTCATTACCCTAAGGCCTTACTGCATCCAACCTTGTCTTTTCAGTATATATAGCAGCTTCTAGAGCTGTTTTTACTTCCTGTTTTTTAAGTTGTAAATCAATATCTTATAATTATATACATTTACAAGGTCAAAGTGATGTTATAATTTGTGAATACAATGTGAAACAATGAAATCAAACAAATTAGCATATCTATCACCTGAAATACATATCCTTTTTTTGTGGTGAGAACATTTGAAATTTACTCTCAGCAATTTTGAAATGTACAATAAAACTTATTCATCTTGTGTAAATGAGATTTTATATCCTTTGACAATCATCTCTCCATTTCCCCCATTCCCAGCCTCTGTAACCACCATTCTACTCTCTGCTTCTATGCGCTTGTTTGTTTTATATTGCACAAATAAGTAAGAAATTGTGGTATTTGTCTTTCTGTGCCTGTCTTTTATCACTTAGCATAATGTTCTCCAATTCCATTCATGCTGTCAGAAATGACAGAATTTCCTCCTTTTTTAAGGCTGTATAGTATTTCATTGTACTTATTTATTTATTTTTATTAATATTATTTTTATTTATTTTATTGTTTGTTTATTTATTTATTTATTTATTTTGAGACAGTCTTGTTCTGTCACCCAGGCTGGCACAATCTCGGCTCACTGCAAGCTCTGCCTCCTGGGTTCATGCCATTCTCCTGCCTCAGCCTCCCGAGTAGCTGGGACTACAGGCGTGTGCCACCACGCCTAGCTAATTTTTGTATTTTTAGTAGAGATGTGGTTTCACCATGTTAGCCAGGATGGTCTCGATCTCATGACCTTGTGATCTGCCCACCTCAGCCTCCCAAAGTGCTGGGATTACAGGCATGAGCCACTGCGCCTGGTCCCTCCATTGTATTTGTAAACCACATTTCCTCTATCCATTTGTCTGTTGGAGGACACTTAGGTTGGTTCTATCACTTGGCTATTGTGAAGAGTGCCACAGTGAACATGGAAGTGCAGCCATCTCTTTGACAAACTGATTTCAAATCTTTTTGGTAAATATGCAGACATAAGATTGCTGGATCATGTAGTAATTTTGTTTTCAGTTTTTTAAGGAACCTCCCTACCATTTTCCACAATGGTTGTACTAATTTACATTCCTACCAATACTTCTTAAGTCTAGTATTTAGTTGGGTAAAATAAGGCCTACCTCTATAAAAAGTCAAATAGTAGAAAGTACTGTATGATTAATGCCAAATTCAATAAGTGCTTGTGGAAGAAGGGTTCACTACAGGCCTGAATCAAAGATTTTATGGAGAAAAGACAGGCAAACATTTTCAAAGAGAGTCTGAATTCCTGTGTTTCAATCTGGATCAAATCCAAGGGTATTAACTCAACATGTTTTCTATATCTACATCCTGCAGAGTATCCAAGATGAAGGAGAATGTTAAACAGAATAGAAAACAAAGAGAACACATAGACAAAATCAAAGTCAAGGTGGCCAACACACGGAAACAGGCTCTGCAGGAGCAATTTGATGAATGGATTCTAGACCCTAAAGGAATGATTCCTAAGACAGTGGTAAGAAAATTGGGGGTATATGTGAAAGGTAGGTCGGGTAAGTGGTAAGAGGGCAATTGCTAGAATACTGAGTAGCATACTAGAAGCCTCCCTTGAAATTTTCAGTATTGCTGAGGTAAGTCTTGACCTGTCTGGTCCATGAGATTGATTCCTTCAATTTCTCTTGAGCATTACATAAAAAAAAAAAAAAAAAAAAAATTCTAGCTAGATTTCTAAAATCTTGACTCTGGCTGAGGTTCCCAAACTCATCATTGTAAACCAAAATATATTTCATTTGTTTGTTTTCTGTGTGTGTGTTTTTATGTGTGACTACTTCAGTGAGACCTGCAAGACTGTCTCTTAGCTCTAGAGAACAGCCATACTCTGAGAGTTAAATGCTTTCTCTTAAGTGTATACGGATTTGGAAATACTTTTTCATTAGATACAATGCTAACCATATTTTCAGTTTAAAGTGAATGATTAAAAATAGATCAGGGAAGACAAGTCACAGACTGGGAGAAAATATTAGCAGAAGGCATATCTGGTTGGGTGTGGTGGCTCACACCTATAATCCCAGGACTTTTGGAGGCCGAAGTGGGAGGATTGCTTGAGGCCAGGAATTTGAGACCAGCCTAGCCAACATAGGGAGACCCGGTTTTGACAAAAAAAATTTAAAAATTATCCAGGCTGTGGTTCCAGCTTCTCAGGTGGCTGAGGTGGGAGGATTGCTTGAGTCCAGGAGGTCGAAGCTGCACTGAGCCATGATCATGCCACTGCACTCCAGCCTGGGGAACAGAAAGAGACCCTGTCTCTTAAAAACAAAACAACAACAACAAAATATATCTATATATGTGATATATATATATATCACATATATATGTCACGTATATATATCTGATAAATGACTGTTATCCAGAATATACAAAGAACTCTTAAAGGCTGAACAATAAGAAAACAAACAGCCTGATTCACAAAAGAAAGTGTACATATGGCAAATCTTATTTGAAAGCATATGAAAAGATGCCAGACATCACATGTCATTAGGGAAATGCAAATTAAAACTTCAATGAGATACCGCACACACCATTTAGAATGGTCAAAATCCAAAACACTGGCAACTCCAAATGCTGGTAAGGATGTGAAGCAGCAATAATTCTCATTCTTTGCTGATGGGAATGCAAAATGGTACAGACTCTTTGACAGACAGTTTGGCAGTTTCTTAAACATATTCTTAAAAGACAAATACTGAATTATTCCACTTATATGAGGTATCTAAAGTAGTCACATTCATAGAAACAGAATGTAGAATGGTGGTTGCCAGGGACTTGGAGGAGGGGAAGGGGAGTTATTTAATTCAGGGGTCCCCAACCCCTTGTGGCCTGGTAGGAGGTGGTCCATATAGCAGGATGCGAGTGGCAGTCAAGCAAGCAAGGAAAGCTTCATCTGTATTTGCAGTCACTCTTCATCACTCTCATTACCACTTGAGCTCCACCTTCTGTCAAATCAGTGGCTGCATTAGATTCTCATAGGAGCACAATAGGAACCCTATTGTGAAATGTGCATGCGAGGATCTGGATTTCATGCTCCTTATGAGAATCTAATGGCTGATGATCTGTCACTATTTTCCATCACCCCCAGATGGGACCATCTAATTGCAGGAAAACTAGCTCAGGACTCCCACTGATTCTACATTGTGGTGAGCCATATAATGGCTCATAATCTATAATGTAATAATAATAGAAACAAAGTACACAATAAATGTAACGCACAATAAACCATCCTCCCCCAATCCCTGGGTCTGTGGAAAAAATGTCTTCCACAAAACCAGTCCCTTGTGCTAAAAACAATGGGGACTGCTGGTTTAATGGATATAGAGTTTCAAGTTTGCAAAATGAAAAACTTCTGGCTGGGCGCAGTAGCTCACGCCTATAATCCCAGCATTCTGCAGGCTGAGGCAGGAGGATTGCTTGAACCCAGGAGATCAAGACCAGCCTGGGCAATATAGTGGGACCATGTCTCTACAAAAAATTTTTAAAATTAGCTGGACATGATGGCATATGCCTATAGTCCCAGCTACTTGGGGGCTGAGGCAGGAGATTACTTGAGTCCTGCAGTTTGAGCCTGCAGTGAGCTATGATGGTGCCACTGCACTCCAGCCTGGGTCACAGAGACCCAAGTGTCTAAAAAAAGAGACAGAGAGAGAGAGAGAGAAAGAAAGAGAGAGAAAGAGAAAAAGAGAAAGAGAGAGAGAGAAAAGGAAAGGAAGGAAGGAAGGAAGGAAGGAAGGAAGGAAGGAAGGAAGGAAGGAAGGAAGGAAGGAAGGAAGGAAGGAAGGAAGAAAAGAAAGAAAGAAAGAAAGAAAAAGAAAGAAAGAAAGAAAGAAAGAAAGAAAGAAAGAGAAAGAAAGAAAGAAAGAAAGAAAGAAAGAAAGAAAGAAAGAAAGGAAAAGAAAGAAAGAAAGAAAGAAAGGAAGGAAGGAAAAGAAAGAAAGAGAAAGAAAGAGAGATAAACTTCTGGAGATTTGTGACTATGTTTACACATATATACATACACTTAAGAATGGTTAAGTTGGTCAATTTTATGTTATGTGTTTTTTGCCACACATAAACTAAACTAAACTAAACACACTCTTAACCTATGATCCAGCAATTGCTCTCCTTAGTATTTACCCAAATAAATTGAAAACTTATATGTACACAGAAACCTGCACACAGATGTTTATAGTAGCCGTATTCATAATATCCAAAACCAGAAAGCAACTAAGATACCCTTTACCGGAGGAATAGATAATAATGTGGTGCATCTATACAGTGGAATATTATTCAGTCCTAAAAAGGAATGATCTATCAAGCCATGAAAAAGCAAGGAGAAACCATTAATGCGTATTACTAAGTAAAAGAAGCCAATCTGAAAAGGCTACATGCCGTATGATCCTAACTATTTGAAATTCTAGAAAAGACACAATCAGAAAGATAGTAAAAAGATCAGTGGTTGCCAGGAATGAGGAGGGGAGGGATTTTTAGGGGAGTGAAATAATTCTGTATAATGCTATAATGGTGGATATATGTGAATGTACTTTGTCAGAGCCCATACCAAGAGAGACCCCTATTATAAACTATGGATTTTGGGCGATAATGACATGTCAATGTAGCTTTATTGACTGTAATAAATGTGCCACTCTGGTGCAGGATATTAATAATAGTACATAGCTGTGTATGTGTATAGTATATGTGTGTGAGCTCTTTGTACTTTCCGCTCAATTTTGCTGTGCACTTAAAACTTCTCTAAAATATAAAATGTTTTTTAAAATGGACCAAGAAGAACTCGGAAATTTCATTTTTAGTAATTGAAGAACGAGAAAGTATAGAGGATTCTTCGGATGGCCAAAGTGCTTGCCAAAAGTGCCTTAGCTCCATCGTGCCGTGTCTGAGAGTTGCTAGAAATATCCCCTGGAGGGGGCAAAATGGGGTCACTGTCAGCATCCCAGTCCTAATCACACAAAAGGTTGGGAATCATTGAGAATATATGTGTAAAATAACTTTATATACCCTTCAGTATTCTAAGAGGAGACTTCAAAAAGTGTGTGGAAAAATTGAATTAAAAGATAATAAAAATATAAACTTTATATCTCAACATAAGCTCCGTCGGGCTGGGCGCCATGGCTCAGGCCTATAATCCCAGCACTTTGGGAGGCTGAGGCAGGAGGATCGCTTGTGCCCATGAGTGCAAGACCAGCCTGGCTAACATGGTGAAACCCTGTCTCAAATATTAGCTTGGTGCAGAAGTAATTGTGGTTTTTGCCATTACTTTTTAAATGGCAAATAAATAAATAAAAAGAGGCTCCATCAAGTTTAAGGCACTTGTAAGTGATGATACCAGCCATTTAGTCCATCCCTAAAGAGCTGAGGGTTCTCAGAATTTAATCATTTCAATGCAGTCTTTTTTGCATTATTAACTGATGAAAAATAGGTGTCCTTTAATGATTTTTTTTAAGATTAGAAAATAAAAAATCAGAAGGAGCTAAATCAGGACTATAAGGTGGATGCCTAATGATTTCTCATTGAAACTCTCACAACATTGTTCTTGTTTTGTTAGTGGAGATGGGTGTTGCTATTTTGTCCAGGTTGGCACAAACTCACAGTTCTTCTACCTTAGCCTCCTGAGTAGCTGGGACTACAGGTGTGTGCCACTGTGCCCAGCTTGCCCTTGTTTGATGAGAAGAATGAGCAAGAGCATTGTTATGGTGGAGAAGGACTCTCTGGTGAAGCTTTCCCAGACATTTTTTTTGCTAAAGCTTTAGCTAGCCTTTCTCAGAACACTCTCATAGTAAACAGATGTTATTGTTCTTTGGTCTTCCGGAAAGTTAATTAGCAAAATGCCTTGAGCATCCCCAAAACTATTGCCATGACTTTTGCTCTTGATCAGTCTGCTTTTGCTTTGACAGGACCTCTTCCACCTCTTGGTAACCAACCATTGCTTTGATTGTGCTTTGTCTTCAGGATCATACTGGTAAAGCTATGTTTCATCTCCTGTTACAATTCTTGGAAGAAATGCTTCAGGATCTTCATCCCACTTGTTTAAAATTTCCATTTGAAGCTCTGCTCTTGTCTGCATCTGGTCTGGGTGCAATGGTTTTGGCACCCACTGACTGGAAATTCTTTCAACTTTAATTTTTCAGTCAGAATTGTGTAAGCAGAGCCAATTGAGATGTCTATGTGTTGGCTATTGCTTCTGCTGTTAACTTTTAGTCCTCTTCAATAAGGTCATGAGTAAGATGATTTTTTTTCTTGCAAATTGGTGTGGATAGTCTGCGCTATGGGCTTTATCTTCAACATCATTTCATCCTTTCTTAAAATGAACTATCCATTTGTAAACTGCTGATTTCTTTGGAGCATCATCCCCATAAACACTTCATAAAACACCAGTGATTTCACCATTTTTCCCGCCAAGCTTCACCATAAATTTAATGTTTTTGCTTCAATTTTAGCAGAATTCATGTTGCTCTGATAGGGGCTCTTTTCGAACTGATGTCTTATCCTTTTTAGTTCTTCAAGCTAGATCTTGTTCAGACATAACAAGTTTCAACAAGTTTATTTTGGTGCAAAAAAAAAAAAATTGAAATCCATGCATATTTTTTTCATAATACACATTTTCCATGAACTTTTTGAAGACCCCCTTGTAGAAAGTACATGTGACTTACTACTATTTCTGTCCTTGGGTTGGAAAGATCACCCAATACTAAAATAGAAAGACTATAGATGGTTTTTAGTCTAAAATAACAAATATGTGGTAACTGAGGAGTGGCATATGGTTTCTTTCTTTTTTTCCTCTTTTGATTTGCAGATTCAGAATGTTCTTCATGAATTCTTTCAAAATCCAGATTTCAAGCTAGGTAAGTCTGCCTATTACTCTGATATTTTTATTTTTATTTCTTTTTTGGGTGGGGGACACTGAATTCAGATGAAAAGTCAACATAAGACAGATGTAATTCAAAGCTCTTGCAGGTGCAATTAGCCTCTTCCATGCTGTCCAGATAGAGAATGTATAAAAGCAGAAACGCAATCTGTGATTCTCAGCCCTTTTAGTCTGGTGTCCATTTTATTACCAGTACTCTGCAATACTCTTTTATTATCCTATGACATTCCTAGAAAATATTCCTTACATACACAGAATTTTAAAAGAAAGATAAGATGTCATACTGTGATATAAAGGAGAAATATAAGGAAAGGCATAAGAAAATTGTATGCACTGGTTGCAGTGGCTCATGCTAAGATTTACCAGAGTTGAACATTGCCTCTGTAAATTCCTTAGTTTGAATTTCCTTGACTCTACCCACTCATATCCTACACCTTACCTATAACCCTCCTGGAGTCATTCTCTGTTTCTCAAATGTTTCTTGAGTTCCCTTTCCATGTTACATAAATTTCCCTGGATAATCTCATCCAGTTCTGTTACTATATATACTAGGCTTAAGACTTCTTCAGAGGCCAGGCATAGAGGCTCATGCCTGTAATCCCATCACTGTGGGAGGCCGAGGTGGGCGGATCATTTGAGGTCAGGAGTTTGAGACCAGCCTGGCCAACATAGTGAAAGCCTGTCTCTACTAAAATACAAAAATTAGCCGGGTATGGTGGCGGGCGTCTGTAATCTCAGCTACTCGAGAGGCTGAGGCAGGAGAATCACTTGAACCCAGGAGGTGGAGGTTGCAGTGAGCCGAGATCATGCCACTGCACTGCAGCCTGGGTGACAGAGCGAGACTCCTTCTAAAAAAAAATAAAAGAAAAGAAAGAAAATTATATGCACTGTGTTTCAATATATAAATGCTTTGTTATAACTTCACTATAAGACATGATAATCAGACATTTCTACCTACTTATAATGTACCTTTAGATATAAGAAAAGTAAAATTATATACGGTTGACCATTTTATTTGTATTTGACATTTTGGAATAGGGCAAAATGAATATATATACATAGAATTCCCAGAAATGCAGACTGATACAAATGTGTTGTATTACAATTCAGATACAATTTATGTTACTCCCTATTACACAATTTCTGAAACAGCAAACAACTCTAGGTAAAGTTCCAGAATTAAACAAAGTATATACTTCCCCCTCAAATTTTCATAGAAGTTACATTTTTGGAAAATTCCACAGCAAAATTATATTCTGCATTCATATGTAAAATAGAATTAGGTTCTAGGTTCAAAATTATTATAAGCAGGTTTTTCATCTACTCGAATGTCCTGCAGGAGGGGGAAAGTCTTTATTGTGCAGAAATTACAGGAGTTCTGCCTCTGCTCCTATTCCTCATCATTGTGGCAATAAAAACTCACCCAAAAATTTCCACCATGCTGCCTGGGAGGAAGGGAGGACAGCACCACCCCTATGGAGATTCACAGATTTTGATGCTTTTGTTTTCAGAAAGATTTCCCTATATGAAATTAGGTGGAAAAAAAACAAAAAAAAAACAAAAAAACCCCTCACTTGTCCCATAGAAACTAGAGTTTGGGTCCTGAGATTTACGTAATTTATATCCAATAGATTTTTTTCCCAATTGATTATTTGACTACTTTTGTTACATTGACAACAATACATTGTCTGAAGTCTGTTGTCACTTTTAAAAATAAAATATGCTTCCCATCTTCCTGATGACTGATCTCCAAGCATGATTTGGGCCTTACTGACAACCTTTTCTCCTTCTACCTGTTCTCACATTTTCCAAAAAACGTAATTCTTCAGTCAGCTCATCCTTTACTCTTGTTTCAAAAAATCATTGAAATAACTTCATTTATTTTCAAATGAGGGTACAGAAGGAGTGAGTTAAGAGAACTCAATGTGGGATCCTGATAAAATTACAGAAATTCCAGAGCATTCCAATTGACAGTGATTGTTTCTTCTCTCACCTCCTATACTACAGTATTTATTTTCTCTACTATTCATTTGGTCAATAGTCATTGAGCCCTCACTTAGTTCCAGATACTGTAATGAGTTAGAGAATGCAAAGAGGACTGACAAGACATGTTTCCTGCCCTTAAGTTGCTCAAACTCCAGTCAGAGACAGACATATATACTTAATAGCAATTGTTACTGCTAGAAACCAGTCTGGTTTGCATAATCATCTGGAGCTTGGGGGAAGGTCTGGGATGGAAATGTCAGCTTCTAATGCATAAGCTCATATGAAAATGTATATAGTCCTCCTATGGCCATAATAACTGATATCTCATAATTAGCACTTACCAAATTCAAGAGTGATTGAAAAATCTTTTCTATGCCCTTGTGCCAACCCATGATAGGCAGGAAGAATTACTATTAGAAGTAGGAGAGGAAGCCAGTGTATAGTTCTTTCATCATAAGCTTTCACACAATTTATGAATTTTTCTCTTAGTATGGTCAATAATGATTACATAAGTTGTTGTATCAAATGAAGGTTTAAAAATCTGTATTTGAACTAACTGTCACATTCTTCATTATTGATCACTCTAATTTATGAAACTCTTCTCTTGTTTTTTTGTGATATCATTCTCTTGATTTCTTTCTTCTATTTTTGATCGCCTTTTAGTGTTTTTGTTTCTTGACTCTTCTTTTGCTTGCACCTTAACTTTTGTTTTCCAGAGTTTCCTTTTAGGCTTTCTTATCACTATACACACTATACACATTCTCTGGGTTTTCTTATTCAAGTCCATGGCTGCAGCTGATGACTGCCAATCTATATACACATTGCAAACTTTCCCTGAGCCCCAGGTCCTATTTGAAAAAAAGCTACTATGAGTGGCAAATGAAAAAGCAAGTTGCACATCAAAATGATCATATTTATAAACAGAAAGACAAAAGGTACACGTGTGCATATATATGCATTTATATACATACAGAAATGCATAGAAAGGTTGCTGGAAGGATGATAAACTGCTGACAGTGGTTACATCTGGGGCAGAGAGGAGTGAGAGTGCTGATGGGAAGTAGCCAAAAAGGAAGATATTCATGTTTTGTTGCCTATATTTTTGTATTATTTGAATTAGAACATTTTTATGCGTTATTTAATTTAAGAAACATTAAAGACAAAATAAAGTTTTTAAAAAGAAAGCTTGCAGAAGTGTTTTGTTTTAGGTCCTGCTAGTGTAAACCAACACAGATGTTTTTATAGCCTTTTATACTGTTGATGTGCATATTTATTTCTGCTTTATATCAATCTAGATATTAAAAATATAGACTTTTTTAAATATTTGGTTTGCTTGTTAAGCCAGGAAAAGTAAAAATTTTGTAGTATTTGGTATGTTACCCAGCTATATGTAGTTCACTTTATTGTAGTTATGGATAGACATTAGCTAATACATAATTTTATGCTCTTTTAAAGCACTATAGTATAAATATCAAATATATATTACAACCAAACTAACTAGCAAATAATCTTCATTCCATAAATAGGATCACACTGCGAACAATTGGATATTACTGACTCAACAGAACCAAGATTGAACAAAATGGAATTTACAGAAGTAAGAAGTTACATTATTTAATATTTGAATTGAATTATTTTGCCAGTTTCAATTTTCTGTTGGTGGCTGTCACACATCATTAAATTAGTATTAAATGAACACACAAAACTTATTTTATACATTCTAAAATATGTACTTTAAAATATTTCAACTCCTCTGAAATGAGGTTACATTTTACAATTTCTTTCAATCAGTATCACGCATGATGTGAGAGTATAAAATACTACCACTGACGTCTTCTGGTAAGATCAAGAAAAACCAGCATCTTATATTCAGTGAAATCTGCTTATTCAAACAATAATGAGATCTAAAACTTACAAAAACTTTCCTATGGGCCAGGCATCATGCATGAACTTGGTGAACCCTCTCAGTAACCCTTTCCTCCGCTTTTACAGATGAAGACACCAAGATGTAGGAAGGTTAAATAACTTGCACACTGTTTCACAATTAGTAAAACCGGGGAAATTTGTATTCAGTCAGTTTTGTTTCAAAGTCTACATAATATTGCATATGAAAAAGTATGATTCTGTTGTAATGGAATAAGTGAAATAAGCAATTTAATGGTACCAGAGTCCTAAGTCTTCCACAGCTTACTTGTATATTTTTTCATGTTTCTCCATTTCCCCTTGTTTTTCTCTGATGAGTTCCAGAGTCAAGGTAACTTTCTGTTTCTCTTTTCATATACCTTTGCATGACTGAAGGTGAAGATTATGCACTAGATACAGTTTCAAAGTTCTATATGAGGTATCTCTGGAATTCTTTTTAAAATGACTATTGTATAGATAAGAATTTGGCAAATTCTACCTGAGTTATGTTCTAACTGTGTTTTCTTAGATTCTGTGTTTGTCTATTTGTCATCCATTACTCACAAGGCCAAACTAATGGCCAGAGTTGTTTATATCTCCCCTGTGATCCAGAACCCATACTATGAACCACCTCCTTACTAATTCTCACACACTGAGCTAATATTTCTCCTGCTCTAAGTCAACCCAGGACCAGGTACCCGACAACCAGAGATAGCCCTTGTGCCTCAGAGTCTGCCAGAATTATTCAAACCAGCCAATCCTCAACTGTTTAGCCTGTTGTGGCTTGCATTTCTGGAAACTCCAGTAAGGATTCTGGCTTAGGCTGTCCCTTTGCTCCTTTCTGTTCTGCCTCTTGACCCAAACCTGGTGCTTCCCCTGTGGTCCTGCATGGTGTGGCATGCTTCCTTCACTTGGAAGTCTTAAGTAATAAAAATCTTCTTTCAGTGGCATTAGCCTCTCCATGTCATCGTTCATTTACCTCCATGAATTAAAATTTCACAGATACAAATGAGACAAGCTACTGGAAGAAAAATACACAGAGGAACAAATGATGGTATTAAAATGGTTCATGAAAAGTCAAAGCTTTATCTCTTTAATACAGAAATAAACATAACTTACATTTCTTTGCAAGGGACTGCCTATTTGCAAGGGACGTGCCTATTTGTCTTATATTAGTTTCCCTAAAAGTGGGCAAGTTAGAACATTTTCCTATTTTTTTCATTATAAAAGTAGGCCGGATGCGGTGGCTTATGCCAATGACTAGGGAGGCTGAGGCAAGAGGATTGCTTATGACCAGGAGTTTGGGACCAACCTGGGCAACACAGTGAGACCCTCATGTCTAAAAATAATTATAAAATATATTAATCTTATAATATGTGAATTATATCTCCATAAAAGGTAATATAGGTTCATTATAGAAATTTAAAGACATAAAAGTGTAAAGAAGTAAAAAATTTTAAATCCACAATTTACCACCAATAAAAGCCACTGTTAACACTACATTTTTTTGTATAATAATAATAGCTAACACTTTTTACCCCTTTTTATGTGCCATATTGTGTACTGAGGTTATTACATGCACTTTCTTGTGTAATCGTCACAACTGAGTTATTATTATCTTCATTTTGCAAATGAGACCTAAAAAGATTGAACACTTTCCTTGAGATCACACAGCATGTAAGTGACAGAGCTGGACCAGACCCAGGTCAGCCTGACTTCAAAGCTCATCGTGGTCTTGACCCTTGTGCTTTACAGTGTCTGTTATATTCATAGTGAGACATGTAAGGTTTCAGTTTTAATTTTGTGGGTTTTCCACATAGATTTTTGGTTATGCCTAATATATTGTATATCCTACTTTTTTCACTTAATATCATCTCTTGATCATTTCTCTATGTCAATAAATATTCTTTAAAACATGTTTAAAATTTTTTTTATTTTGAAATAATTATAGATTTACAATAAGTTGCAAAGATAGTACAGAGAGGTCCCATATACCCTTCATCCAGTTTCCCCAAAGGTTGTATTTTCCATGACTTTGGTATAATATCAAAACCAGGAAATTAATGTTGATATAATGTGTGTGTATAGTGTTATGTTACTTTAGCACATGTAGATTTCTGTTACCATCACCAAAATTAAGATACAAAACTATTTCAGTACCACAAAGGTCTACTGGGGTCTACTGGTAATGACATTTTGGCAGTTCAGGGGAAATGTAGAAACCTTACCTTCCTTTAAGTCATTTTGCACTTTGCCACTTATAACATCATTGTCTTAAATATTTCTCATATATACATCACGTCAGGCACTGTTACACTTTGCTTCAACTGTTAAACATCATTTAGAAAACTCAAGATGAGAAGAAAACTCTGTTGTATTTACCTGTGTTTTTTGCTTTTTTCATTGTTCTTCCTTCCCGATGTTTCAAGATTCCTTCTTTTATGCATTCTATTTAGAGAATTTCCTCTAGCCATTCTTTTAGAGCAGATCTACAGGTGAGACAAATTCTAGTAGTTTTACATTGTCTGAGAATGTCTTTATTTTTCCTTTATTCCTGAATGATAATTTCACTGGATATAGAATTCTTGATTGAAAGTTCTTTTATTTTAGCCCTTGAAAATGTTCTATCATTTCCTTCTATCATCTCCATAGATGAAAAATCTACTTCATTCAAATTAGTTTTCCTCAATAGGTAAAGTATTATTTTTCTCTTGTGGTTTGTATTTAGTGTTCTGAACTCTGAAGACATGAATGTTAGATCTTTTATTGTAATCCCACATGTTGCTGAGACTCTGAGATTCTGTTATTTCTTTTTTCCTCTTTTTTTTTTTTTGTCTGTTTTTCCCTCTGTTGTTCAGACTGGGTAAATTCTACTGTTCTGTCTTCAAGTCCATTGATTCCTTTCTCTGTCTTCACGCTGATGCTAAGCCCATACCTTGAGCTTTTTATTTCAGTAGTTTTTATTGTTGTTGTTGTTGTTCTTTTTGAGACAGGGTCTTGCTCTGTTACCCAGGCTGGAGTGCAGTGGCATGATCACGGCTCACTGCAGCTTCAACCTCCCAGGCCCAAGCCATCCTCCCACTTTAGCCTCCCAAGTAGCTGGGACCACAGTCATGCACCACCATATCAGGCTAAATTTTATTTCTGTAGAAACAGGGTCTCCCTATGTTGCCCAGGCTAGTCTCAAACTCCTGAGCTCAAGAGATCCTCTCACTTCAGCCTCCCAAAGTGCTGGGATTACAGGCGTGAGACACTGTGCCCAGCCTTGTTGTTGTTTTTTCAAGAAATGTGGTTTTGGGGAGGGGAGAAAAAGAAAAAAAAAAAAAAAAAAGAGATATGATTCTCCCACCTCAGCCTCCTGAGTTGTATTTTTCAAAATTTTCATTTTTTCTTAATGTCTTTTATTTCTTTGCTGAGACTTTTAAGTTTTTAATTTATTTTAAGCATGTTCATAATTGCTTGTTGAATTATTTTTATAGTGACTGCTTTAAAATCCTTCTCAGATAATTCCAACAGCTGCGTCATCTCAGTGTTGGCATCTGCTGATTAAATTTTCTCATTCAAGTTGAGATTTTCCTAATTCCTCATACAATATGTGATCTTTTATTTTGTCTTGGACATTTTGGTTATAATGCTATTGATGCAGGACTTTTTGCTCCTTAATTCAGCTAAAATCTAGGTTCTTGTCTCACAACCAGGGAAATGAGGCACGCAGACACATTGAAGGGTGAAGATGGATTTATTAGGCGAAAAGAAAGCTCTCCACAAAGAAAAAGAGGGACCATCCAACAGGTTATCACCTCACAGACTGAATACCAGGTCACCATATGGGAGCCGAAGAGGCCTGGCTTCTTCCCTTGCATAAGGCGTGAATTCTTGGTGGCTCTGCCCCATTCTCCCGATGCACATGTGGGCCCCCAATCTGTTGCAGGCATGCCCAGGCAAGACCCTGTGCAAGGTTTCCTTAGCTCATCCTGCATCTATCACTATGAGACTTGGGATCTTACTTCCATCTTCTTTTAAAAAGCTTCCTCTGATACCATGCTGGTGGAAGAAGGGGAGGGCCACCTCTCTACTGCCAGGTGGGCATAAAGATCCAAGTTCCCCATTCAATCTCCGTTGCAATTTCAGAGGCAGGGGCAAGGTGCCTTGTTATTGCTCAGGGGAGGCGAAAGTTTTTGATTTCTCCAAACGTTAGATAACAATTTAGTTTTAGTTCCGTGTTGTGGAACCTCAGCCTGAGTTTCGTCTTGTCTGTTGGGCCTGGTTCAGGAGCTTAGTCCGAAACAACTGCCTTCTATAATTTTTATTCAATAACCCTCACCGGATACTAACTCTGTGGGCACTTTTTTTTTTTTTTTTTTGAGATGGAGTCTTGCTCTGTCACCCAGGCTGGAGTGCAGTGGTGCGATCTTGGCTCACTGCAACTTCCACCTCCCAGGTTCAAGTGATTCTCTTGCCTCAGCCTCCTGAGTAGCTGGGATTAGACGAGTGTGCCACCACTCCTGGCTAATTTTTTTTTTTGTATTTTTAGTAGAGACAAGGTTTCACCATGTTGGTCAGGGTGGTATTGAACTCCTGACCTCATGATCTGCCCGCCTCGGCCTCCCAAAGTGCTGGGATTACAGGCGTGAGCCACTGCGCTCGGCCTTTGTGGGCACCTTGATTTGGACTTTCCAACCTCCAGAGCTGTAAGAAAATAAATCTCTGTTGTTTAAGTCACCCAGTCTATGCTATTTTGTTATTGCAGCCTGAGCTAAGACACAGTTTCAGTGTTAGATTCCCAGAAATGGCACAAATATGTCAAAGAATAAATATTTGAGGTTTTAGTATCTGTTTGTCAAGTTGTGTTCTTGGTTATACTGATTTATTCTCCTCAGCAATGCGTGATGGCTCTCAAGGCACCGTATTGTCAACAACAGTAGGTATTATTGAGTATGAGAAATCTCTGTGGTGAGGCCAAGTCAGGATTGCATGAGTCCAGGAGTTCAAGGCGGCAATGAGGTATAATCAAGCCACTACAATCCTGCCTGGATGACAAAGCAAGACCTTGTCTCAAAAAAATAAAAGAAATTTGGTGGCATTTTGTTTTTTAACTTATCTTTGCAATTTCTGGTGAGATTAAAAATTATGTAATTTAAAAATTTCTTCTTATGTAAATTATGCATTCAGATCCTTTGGCCATCTAACCTGATGTTTATTTTTTCTTATGGAGTTATAAATGTTCATTATATATTAAAGACATTATTATTTATGATCACAAATTGCATGTATTTGTAAACTACAAATATAATCCTAAGCCTTCCACTGACTGAACAGACCCCCTCTTAGCCAAGGGAACCCCAGGAAAACCTTAAAAACTGAATTCCCTGCCATGACAGGAAGGGAGGTCAGGCATGCCTCTTTCTATCTCCTCCCCTTTGGAGTTTAGGCACTGTAACTGATCATCGTTAATGTTAAAATACCAATACTAAAACTGACAAAACAGACTCTTTTTGGCAATAAGATACTAAGTTATAAGCAAGACCTAAGGCCATGCCAGCTAAGGGTTAAGTCAAGGCTGTAGGCCATCAGTCTTGCCACATAGCAGACTTATCTTAACTTAAAACATTCCTTTCTGCTGACTCCAAGTTTTAGACAGAGCCTTACTCCTTTAAACAATTGCAAATTAAATAATCTCTGAATCCACCTATAACCTGTAACCCCCTGCTTCAAGATATCCCATCTTTTGGGGCCTAACCCATGTATACCTTCCGTGTATTGACTTAGGTCTTTGCGTGTAAATTCTGCCTCCCTAAAGTATATAAAACCAAACTGTAATCCGACTGCCTTAGGACCACTTACTCAAGGCTTCTTGGGTTTGTGTTTTCCTCAGGCTGTGGTCACTTATATTATCTCAGAATAAACTTCTTTAAATTATTGTATAGAGTTTGGATTTTCTGTTAACATATTTTTCAACTTTTCTCAATTGTTTTAAAATTTTGGTGGTTTCTAATTTACAGAAAATTTTTAAAATTTTATGCAAACAAATTTATAGATTTTTTTTGGAGTTTTTTTATTGCTCGTATGCTTAGAAGGTTCTCTCCTTCCCAAATCAGTTAAATATTCACCTAGTTTTTTCTAGCTGTTTTTACTTTTTCAAATTAACTCGAAAATTGTTTTGATAAATAATAGAAGGTGAGAATCTAACTTAATTTTTTTTTCCCTAAAATGGCTAGCAAAGCATATCACTATGTTTATTAAATAAACTTTCTCTTTATAAGGAGCTAATTTTCCAAATAAAAGTTTTTCTGCATTACTATGTTCCTTCTTTCCAATGGAAAATAAAAGTAGAACATTTTACAAAATTTGAATTACTGAGATTTTATCTTTATTTTTTTGAGACAGAGTCTCGCTCTGTCACCCAGGCTGGAGTGCATTGGCACAATTTCGGCTCACTGCAGCCTCAACCTCCTGGGCTCAGGTGATTCTCCCACATCAGCCTCTGGAGTAGGGGGGAATATAGGCGCATGCCACTTTGCCTGGCTAATTTTGTTATTTTTGTGGACATTAATCTCCCTATGTTGCCCAGGCTGGTCTCAAACTCCTGGATTCAAGTGATCCTTCCGCCTATGCCTCCCAAAGTGCTGGGATTATAGGTGTGAGCCACTGCGCCCGACTGAATGAGAGATTTTTTAGCGCCCATGTAAATTCGATTTTTACAGAAAGAAGAGTATAGCATGAATTTTTTCAAGAATGTGTATATTTTAATACACTACCTATTGTCCTGTTGATATAAGATAAATCAAAACCAGAAGGATGGAAAACAGTCTTTTTTGTTGTTGTTTTTGCTTTTAGCAAACTCGGCTGCAAATAGCATACACAATATTAGATAAAATTTTTTCAGTCATCCCAAGATTTATTAGGGGAAGAAATGGGTAGACAAGCAGTGGATAAATTAGAAGTGGTAAGAAAACCCTAGTTCCATGTGGTTTCTTCTTACTTTGTCTGCTGTTGATGAAGCTGTCAACCCTCCATTATCTTTTCGTATTTATTGGGAAAGGCAATTTAATCTGCCAGACTGAAATGAAAAGATAAATCATGGTATGACTTCTTATTCTTGTTCAATTGGGAATAAATTTATTCCAGAGTCTTATTTTACTCATAAACTGCCCAAGTAACATCATTGGAATAAATTTTTTAAAATTATGCAAACTGCTATTAAGAGAATATTGTAAAAATGAACCCCTCGTTCTTCCCAATTTATAGAGACAGAGGTCTTCTCTGACCATGTCAGGTTAAAATGTAACTTTTCCTATCCTTCTGCGTGGTTGGAGACTTCTAAACAGAAAGTCCAAAAATCATATTTCCATAATTCCAAGATGAATGGTTTGCCTGCTGCATCACTGAAATCAAGGTGCATCATTTAGCCCAGAGTGGTGACTCACACCTGTAATCCCACCGTTTTGAAAGGCCAAGGCAGGAGGATTGCTTGAGCCTAGGAGTTCAAGACCAGCCTGGGCAACATAGTGGGACCCTGTCTGTACAAAAAATTAAAAACTTAGCCAGGCATGGTGGCTCACACCTGTAGTCCCAGCTACTCAGGAGGCTGAGGCCTAGGAGGATCGCTTGAGCCTGGGAAGTCAGGCTGCAGTGAACCATGATTGCACCACTGCACTCTGGGCAACAGAGTGAGACCCTGTCTCAAAACAAAAAAACCCCAAAACCTGTGTCATTTGATAAAATAGTATGTTTTCCTCTCTTCCCCAATCCCCAAAATCTATTAAGTCAACAGCCCATCTAATGATTGATGGGTTTTGCTAATCAAAAAACTAAAAGCTGTACTGTATGCATTTTATAAGCTAAACATCTAATACAAAAGGACGAAAAAAGATGAAAATAAGAAAATTGTTAAAGGAATAGCAGACACATGAAATAAACAAGTAAACAAAACAGCAGATTTCAAGGTTAAAAATCATTTAATGAGATCAAGACTATTTTTTATATTTGTAAATGTGAAAATTTTATATTTTAAGGCCAGGTGCGGTGGTTCATGCCTGTAATCCTAGCAATTTGAGACTCCGAGACAGGTAGACCTCTTGAGGTTAAGAGTTTGAGACCAGTCTGGCCAACATGGTGAACCCTGTCTCTACCAAAAATACAAAGATTAGCTGGGCATAGTGGCATGTGCCTGTAGTCCCAGCTACTCGGGAGGCTGAGGCAGGAGGATCGCTTGAACCCAGGAGGCAGAGGTTGCAGCGAGCCGAGATCATGCCACTGCACTCCAGCCTGGGTGACAGAGCAAGAATCCATCTCAAAAAAAAAAATTTTTTTTATTTTAAAATTTAAAATTAATGAAGTTAACAGGACTCTCTTAAGCTTTATGAGTTTATAGCACATTGTAATAGAATATATAAAAATATATTAGAAAAAAAGGTGAACAAAAAATGCACAATAATTGTGTAGATTTTTAAACTTTTTTTGGTAGCAGCTTTATTCAGATATAATTTACAAAGTGCATTTATTTCCTATGGCTGCTGTAGCAAATTACCACAAACTTGGTTGCTGAAAACATCAGACATTTATTTTCTCACAGCTCTGGAGACCAGAAGTCCAAGATCAGTATCAGGCCAAAATGAAGGTGTTGACAGTGCTGCACTACTCTCAGGAGGGTCTGTGGAAGAATTTGTTCCTTGGCTCTTCCAGCTTCTGGTGGCTGTTGGCATTCCTTTACTTGTGGCTGCATCACCAGTCTCTGTCTTTGTGGTCACATTGCCTTTTCTTCTCCTGTCTGAGAAATCACCCTCTTAAAAGGATATATGTGATTGCATTTTAGGGTCTACCTAGATAATTTAGGATAATCTCCCCATCTCAAAATCCTTAATCACATCTGCAAAAACTCTTTTCCTGTATAAGGTAGCATTTACAGATCCAGGAATTAGGACCTTACATCTTTGAGAGCCATTATCCAACCTACTATACCTACCTTATACCCATTTAAAGTGTACAGTTGAATGTTAGTATATTTGCAGAGGAGTACAGCCATTAAAACAATCAATTTTAGAACATTTTCACCCCCAAAAGAAACTCTATACCCATTAGCAGTCACTCCCCATTTCCTTCTAAACCTCCAGCGCTAGGCAGCCACAAACCTACTTTCTGTCTCCATAGCCTTGTCTATTCTGGACATTTCATATATATGGAATATATAATATGTGGTCTTTTGTTTTTGGCTTCTTGTACTTGTCATAATGTTTTCAAGGTTACTCCATGTTGTAGCATGTATCAGTACTTCTTTTTATTGCCAAATAATATTCCTTTTTATGAACATACCACCTTTTATTTATCCACTCATCAGTTGGTGGACATTTGGGTTGTTTTCACTTTTTGGCTACTGTAAATAATACTACTGTGAACATTTGTGCCTAAGTTTTTACATGAATATGTGTTTTCTGTTCTCTTGGGAGTGGAATTGCTAGGTCATGTGATAAACTTTATGTTTAACCTTTTGAGGAACTGCCAGACTGTTTTCTACAGCGGTTGCACATTTTACATTCCCACCAGCAGTTTACAAGGGTTGCAATTGTTTCACATCTTTGCCAACACTTACTCTCTGTTTAGGTTTGTTTTGATTTTTATTATAGCCATCTTTGTGGGCATGAAGTGGTAGCACACTGTGCTTTTGAAATGCATTTCCCTGACAGCTAAAAATGATGCTGAGCACCTTTTTGTGTTCTTATTGGTCATTTCTTTTCTCTCTCTCTCTTTTTTTTTTTTTTTTTTTTTTTTTGGTGACAGAGTCTCACTCTGTTGCCCAGGATGGAGTGCAGTTGTGCAATTGGCTCACGGCAACCTCTGCCTCACAGGTTCAAGCAATTCTCCTGCCTCAGCTTTCTGAGTAGCTGGGATTGTAGGCACCTGCCACCACGCCTGGCTAATTTTTGTGTTTTTAGTAGAGACAGGGTTTTACCATGCTGGCCAGGCTGGTCTCGAATTCCCAACTTATTGGTCATTTCTGTATCTGCTTTGGAAAAAAATGTTTATTCAGATCCCATTTTAAAATTGGGTTGTCTTTTTATTATTGGATCATAAGTGTTCTTTATATATTCAATCCTTTGTCAAATATATGATTTATAAATATTTTTTCCCATTCTGTGGGTTCCTTTTTAACTTTCTTGATGGTGTTATCTGAAGCACAAAAGTTTTAAATTTTTATGAAGCCAAATTTGTCTATTTTTTTCTTTTGTTGATTTTGTTTTTGATGTCATATCAAAAAACCATTGCCTAATTCAAAGTCATATATTCCTATGTTTTCTTCTGAGAGTTGTATAGTTTTACCTTTTATGTTTATGTCTATTTAAGTCTTTGATCCACTTTGAGTTAATTTTCGTCTATGGTGTGAGGTAGTAAAACTTTTAACAAGTCTTTGATAAATTGAAGAGGTAAGAAACAAATAAGAATATAAATAACCTATTAATATCAATAACTCATTATATAAGTATATATTGAACTTTAATCCTTACAGTGACCCTCTTCCAGTTTTCTTAAAATTTTGGTCAAAGTCCATCAAAAATAGGCCACCAAGAATGCCTTATAAGTTCCAAAAGGTAGAAATATGACGTTATATTATTTTATTATGATGTAATACAGTTGGAAAACAATAAACTTAAAAATTAAGTCCAACCATTTGAAAATATTTAAAAAACTCTCCTTAATAACTTTTGAATCAAAATCTTATATCTAATTTTATGGAATGCTACTAAATGTGTATTCAGTTGAGAAATTATAGTCTTAAAACTTTTAAATGAGATATGATGAGGAATTTTTGAAACACAGATAAATACAAAAAAATAGAATAATGGCCAGGCACAGTGGCTCATACCTATAATACCAGCACTTTGGGAGGCCTAGGTGGGAGGATCTCTTGAACCCCAGGAGTTTGAGACCAGCCTGGAAAACATAGGAAGACCTGTCTCTACAAAAAATTTAAAAATTAGCCTGGCACAATGGCACGCACCGTTAGTCCCAGCTACTCAGGAGGTTGAGGCGGGAGTATCGCTTGTGCCCGGGAGGTTGCAGCCATAGTGAGCTGTGATCACCCCACTGCACTCCAGCCTGGGTGACAGAGTGAGAACTTGTCTCAAAAAAAGAAAAAAATAATAACTTACCAAAAAACCAACCAAACAAAAAACACACACAAAAAAGAATAACGATATGCACTCAGAATTAAATCTTGTTACCTTGGCATATTTTTCTAAGGAAAATTATTCAATTTTGTAAAAATTATACAGGACCATTAAAAATAATCCAAACAACACATAGAAGTACAAAGACAAGAATTTTTAAATCATCGTAAATTTCTTAGGTAAACATCAAAACAGGTTTATATGCTATGCCACTACAGATAGATGGGTACATAGCAAGTAGATAACCATAAGTAGTTACAAGCATTTGATTACTTAGAAATAAAAATGTAATTGTACTTGACTCCAACAGAGGAAAAAGACACTAAAGTGAAAGTAAGGGAATTGCTGAAATTAAACATACCTTCACAAAATTTATTCTAAAGACATTCTAAGAAATAACTATACATACTTGTATATCTCTGTCTCTATAGAGATATATATCACAAGAGTGCAGTCATTTTTTAAAACCACATATTTTAATTTTGGAAATAACAATTGATATCCTACTATAAAAGATGAGGGTATTTAATATTTTCTCGTATCTTTCTATCTTTTTGTCTATTTCCCAGTTTTAGTTATTTTATAATTTTTATTTTATCCAGATTTACACTGTTCACCTTCTTTTCTGTAATTACAATTGCCATAGTCGATTCATTTAAATTCAATATTTAAATAGATCCAAGCCTCATTTCCTATCCTTTTACAATGGGTTTTGCTATTCCCAAATTATTTATTTTGATTCATCTCTTACTTGGCTGAATTTATTGTAGTTTTTTAAAGAAGATCACATGGGTGCTATATTTTCTGAGTTCTTATATGTTGAGAATGTCTGCCTGCATGATGCCTTTATACCTAAACCATGCCTTGGATGGTATACTGTAATTGGGTCACTTTTCTTTTTCACCTAAAACAACATAAACATTGCTTAATTGCTTCCTGGTATTGAATGCTGTGGAGAAGCCTGATGTCAGTGTTTTTTTTTTTTTCTTCATTCATTTTAATTAGTTCAAAAAATATTTTATTGATTGCCAAGCATTGTTCTATGTTCTGTTATTACAACACTGGAAAAAAAGAAAACAGAAAACAGAAAAGTCAGTGTCTTCCTGTTGCTTACCTTGTAGATGACTTTGTTGTTAGCTAGGATACCTTGAAGTTCATCCTCAAAGTCAAAAAGTTTAAGTAGAATAGTCTTGGTATAGAGCATTTTGTTTTAAAAATGTATTGAATATGGTGTGATCTTTTATTTTTTATTTTTTATTTCAGGAACATTTTCTCATGTCTTTGAATACATCGTCTATTCTATTTTTGGACTGCCTACATTAGGGAAACCAAATATCCTTATGTAGGATAAGATTTGTTCTTTGTAATTTTATTAATTTTCTTGTCTTTTCACCTGAATTCACTGTGATAATCTAAACCTTTCTCTCTGTCAATAATTCCATTTTATGACACTTGCGCTTTTAAATTTTGATGCTCAGTTTGGCTGCTTACACCTAAACTCTACCCTTTTATCTCATTCTGCTGTTTCATCAGCTTATCTTTGAGTTCTTGTCATATTGAATCTGTGTTCCTCTTAAGTTGTTCTATAGCTTAAAGCAATGGTGAGGAACTTCTTTTTTTTTTTTTTGGTAGATATTTTTTGCTAGATTGAGTATATCTATTTGCTTTTATTCTCCCTGTGTTATTTGCACAGTTGCCACAATCCTATGTTACTTCTTTTCGTAGTCCTTGTGCTTGCATGGTCCTGCCCTAATTTCCATTTATTCTGATATGGTGTGGATGCTTTCTTGACTTTCTTCCTAGCCTGACTCCAGTTTGTTTAGAGGCTTGACATTTTCTTTTCTGGTGACTCTTCTGATTCCTGGTGTTAGAATAAGAGAGGAGAAGAGGAAAGTGCCTCTGGAACAAATGCAGTCTTTGTAAGAATGCCTGGGCTTTGTACTCTCTTTTATTCCATCCATTTATTCATTTATTTATTTAACAAATACCTGTTTGCCCTTGGTTTATAATGAGCATTCTGATAAATACCAAGTTTAAGAGTTTCCCTCTATGCTTAATTTAATTGGGTGTTTTTAAAACAAAAATTGATTTTGAGTAATATCAAAAGGCTTATTTTGTATATTGAGTAATCATACGATTATATTGATTTACTCTATTAATATAATGAATTATATCAATAAATTCCCAAATATTGAACCATCCCTCTGTTGTTTTTTTTGTTTTTGTTTTTTTTTTGAGATGGAGTTTCACTCTTGTCACTCAGGCTGGAATGCAGTGGTGCGATCTCAGCTCACTGCAACCTCCGCCTTCCTAGTTGAAGTGATTCTCCAGCCTCAGCATCCCGAGTAGCTGGGATTACAAGCGCCTGCCACCACACCTGGCTAATTTTTGTATTTTTAGTAGGATGGGGTTTTGGCATGTTGGCCAGGCCGGTCTCGAACTCCTGACCTCAGGTGATCCACATGCCTCAGCCTCCCAAAGTGCTAGGATTACAGGCGTGAGCCACCGCGCCCAGCCCACCCTCTGTTTCTAGAATAAGCCTCACTCATGCATATTTTGGAAGAATTCCTAAAATCAGTCTTTTAATTCTCAGTTGTAGCTTTTGTTCTTCATCTATTGTTCAGCACCTCTATTTGGTTTACTAATTTATTTTTATCAATATTTTTAATTGACTAATTATAATATATTTGTACAATGTGATGTTTATATATATAAAATGTAGAATGATTAAATCAAGCTAATTAACATATTCATCATCTCACATCATTTTTCAAGATTCCACATATGTGAGATCATGTGGTATTTGTCTTTCTGTACTTGGCTTATTTCACTTAGTATAATGTCTTTCATGTTTATCCATGTTGTCACAAATGACAGCATTTCCTTCTTTTTTAAGGCCAAATTATATTCCATTGTGTATATACACCACATTTAATTTACTCATTGTTAACGACTACTTAGGTGGTTCCATATATTGGCTATTGTGAATAATGCTGCAAAGAATATTAGAGTACAGATTTCTTTTTGGCATATTCTCTATTTAGTTAAAAATTGTGTTGTAGTTGTTATTTCTAAGACTATTTTCCTTCTTTCGGCTTAGTTTAAGTTGGATTTTACCTATGCACTATTCTTTTGTTTTTGTTTTTGTTTTTTGTTTTTTTTGAGACAGAGTCTCACTCTGTTGCCCAGGCTGGAATGCAATGGCGCGATATCGGCTCACTGCAACCTCTGCCTCCCCGGTTTAAGCAATTCTCCTGCCTCAGCCTCCCGAGTAGCTGGGATTACAGGCATGTGCCACCATGCACAGCTACTTTTTGTATTTTTAGTGGAGGCGAGGTTTTGCCGTATTGGCCAGGCTGGTCTCAAAGTCCTGACCTCAGGTGACCCACTCGCCTCGGCCTCCCTAAGTGCTGGGATTACAGGCGTGAGTCACTGCACCAGGCCCACCTATGCACTATTCTTGAAGTCTGTAGTATGTAGTCTTGTTTATAAATATACTCTGAGACCATATGAAGAGACACCCCAAGATCATATGAATTCGTCTTTCATGTGATGGCAGTTGACTCTCATCCTCCACAGCAGGCTCAAGCCTGACCTTCCAATAATGTGACTCTGAACCAATGCAATTAAATTTTTTGTACCTCATTGTGGTCACTTTTTAATGTGTATACCAGCTATTGGGGTTGCAGAGGTAAGTGAGGAGACAAACAGGCAAATAATTACAAATTATTGTAATGAAATTTATACTAGAAGATATCAGCATGTCAGAGGAGGAAATTAACAGAGTAGATGAGCCAGGATGTCTCAGATAATACATATAGCTGGGTCTTAATATATATATAGCTGGACAGATGTAGGAAAGGCAGAAAGGCTTTGCAGGAAGGAAGTGAAACAACATGTAAAAAGACATAAAGGTCTGAAAGAGTATAGTTTGTCTACATGGTAGGAAATAATTTTTTTTTAACTAGGATGTGAGGAATATGACCAGGGAAGGATGAGAAATAAGAGAGGAAAGTTAGGTTGGAACTCAATCACAAGGGTATTATATAGAATGCTAATGAGTTTATATAAGTATTATTAGGTATACATCACCCTTACCCCATTTTCTCCTTTGTGTGTGTCATTTTTTATATATATAATATATAAATATAAATTTGTATATAAATATTTAATAAATATATATTTTCTATGTAAGTATATTATATAAATATATTTTTATATTTATATAAAATGTAAGTATATATTTGTGTGTTGTTATATATTTGTTAAATATTTATAGATAAATATAATATATGTAACATATGTATATAAAACAACACACAATGGAGAAAATGGGGTGATATACATTATTTGTTATATATATATAAACAAATATAATTTTGTTTTAATGGATGGCTTGAGCTATTAATATTAGTTTTCCTGGCATTTCCCATCTTCTCTTCTTGAAATGCAAAAAGCACACAGTCAGACACTTTCATTATAAAGAAGAGCTGTTACCTGAACAGAAACAAGAAAGTATTTCTTACATAGAAATATTTATTGAAAGTTTTTAATTATCTCATCAACAAATCATTGGGCCATCCCATTTGACGAGTAAGTAGTGTTTGGAGCACTTGCTTTCAAAGAGATTGCTTTAAAGCTATCTTATCAGTACTCATTTAACAACACTGGAAGATAACGTAATAATAAATGGTGGGCTTAAAGCGGCGATGTTACACATAGGTGCCGCCTAGTGGAGACACTATGTCATACAATTGCCCCTCAGATCATTTGTAAAGAGCAATGTAATTAGTACTCAGGAAGGAGTATGTTTGGAGAAAACTGAATCATTGAGTAATAATTAATAGAGAGAAAAAGAGAAATGGTGAGAATGAATGTCACAGATGACTTCATATTCCTATCATTTTCCTAGCATATCTGCTTTCTGATGGATAAATGAACAGGTGATAATCTCTTTGTTGACTGTGACCCTCTCTCACTTTTCATCTGTTTTATCATAGTAAATGAAGACCCAAAGTAACTACTTTAGAATGTTTACTTCTGGTCTCTTAGTTATTAAGTATATACCAAATATTTACTCAATACAGTAATGCATTGTTGTATGGGAGTGCGTCTGTAGGTATATGCAGGAATTTATTTCCCTGTATGAGAGTTGGAGACACATGTGTGCACAGACACACTGGATGGGACTAGGGTAGGATCAGAGAAGGAGAGGATCAAAATATTAGTAAATTAAGGACACATGCAGGCACACATGTGCACACACATACACACACACAATTACAAAGCAATAAACAAACAGCAATGAACAGATGCAAACATTATAAACTAGTATATTCATTGCTGCTGAGGGATGCATAGCAGAAGAAAAGTGAGACTTCAGCAGGGCAGGTTTCGTGTAAGAAACTCATCTGGTGGTCATGAGTTTTAATTTTCTTCCACCTTCCTCTTTGTTTCCTTACTTCAGAAAGAACCTTAAGAACAATGTTTTCAACATTGATATACTGACAGAAACAATTTAAAAGGTAGAATATATTGGGGTTTTTTTGTTGTTTTGTTTTATAAGTCAAGTGTTTAGAAATATGTTTTAGGACTATATCAGGTTTGTTTTAAATTATAAGAACAATTTGATCCCCAAAAGACAACTCATTCCAGGAGACAAAACTTAACAATTTGTATCACTTTTAACACTGTTGCTGAGTTCCCTATACAAGTTTGAAAAGACATAGAAGTGTTAGCCCTTAGATTTCAGTGGCCTTGCATTAGAAAAACAAACTATATTGTCTTGTGTTCAGGTCAAGAGTATGCAGATGTTGTTAGGTGGATCCTTTCTGAAATTCCCATCATTTAATCTGACAGAGGATCTACTGTTTCATTTCATTATATAGTTGGTTAATTTGTTTACCTACAAAAGAAAACCACTGTAAAAGTATATTTGTTTTATTCAAACATCATTAATGTAGTTATTAAAAATTTAATTAACTTTTTAGGTAGGAGAGTTCTCTTTTATTTCCTGGACTTCTTTAGTTGTACATGTTCCTCTGATTTTGTTATTCTAACAAGGTCTATACAGAATTCTCTTGGTTTCAACTTCCCATCCTTGATGATAAGAATATTGCTTTCCTTCTAGTCTAGAGAGGGCATCTTTCTTTTAATTTTTTTGTAGAAATGAGGGCTTGCTATGTTGCCCAGGCTGGTCTCAAATTCCTGGCCTCAAGTGATCCTCCTACTTCAGTCTCCCAGAGTGCTAGGATTTCAGATGTGAACCACTGTGCCCAGCAGGAGGCATCTTTCACAAGAAAATTTCATCTTCTGCTTTTAAAAAACACAAGGAGGTGCAGTGGCGCGATCTCGGCTCACTGCAAGCTCCACCTCCCAGGTTCACGCCATTCTCCTGCCTCAGCCTCCCGAGTAGCTGGGACTACAGGTGCCCACCACCATGCTTGGCTAATTTTTGTATTTTTAGTAGAGACGGGGTTTCACCGTGTTAGCCAGGATGGTCTCGATCTCCTGACCTCGTGATTCACCCGCCTCAGCCTCCCAAAGTGCTGGGATTACAGGCGTGGTGGTCTTTTATTTATTTATTTATTTTTAAAGCACCTTTAGCTCAGAATAATTCTTATGGCAAAGTAGCATATTTGGGGGTGGCATATTCTGAACTTCTTCTCTTGTATACCATAGAATATGAACTCTCTATATACTTTATTATGTGTAATTGTCCCAATGGAATGATGATAGAAAGATGCTGCAGACACAGCTAAAGGCTGTAATGTTTCTTTTATGGCAAAAGATACAGATATAGACAGTTTGTTATATAAAGCAGGATACAACACAGCATGCGTCCAAACAGAAGTCTCCCAAAGCTCCCCACAGGGATTACACTATCAGCATGGATTGAGGTATAGAGTGTCAAGCCGTCCTGGCTTGCCTGGGACTGAGGAGTTTTCTGCAACAGGAAACTTTCTGTGTTAAAACTGGGTTTTTGGTTCCAGGCAAAGTGAAGCACTTGGTCACTCGATTTGAGGAGTTTACTTGGCTATACTTACATCCTATCCGGACCTTACTTCCCACCTGATTATTGTGGAGACTCTAGCCCCACATCTATCTACTTACCAGGGGCAAGTGAAAACACCCAATACATTCCTGTTTATTATGAGACTGTATAAAGTAAAGGTCAGTTTCCCAGGTGCGTTCTTCAATAGGCCTGGGCCTCGAGCAGTCTGAGGTCCACTCCCGAATCATATAATGGGTTTAAGAATAATGATGTGCAAAACTACAAATACTAGAAAGTATGGGATTCAGATATTGACTTTTGATTCTGCTACACCGAGGAACTGTTGTATCCCTTAGCCAGGAGGAATAAGGGCCATGCCTCTGCCTGGATTCTCTTTTTTGGGACTCATTCTGTTCTTGCTCAGTGGTGGTCCACTCTGAGATGGTCACTTCCTTATGGGATTGTTTAATATCAGTCATACAATCTGAGGCCTTCAAACTGATGTGGCTCCAAGTTTAAATTTTAAAGAGAAAGGCTTCGTCAACTGTACCCAAAGATTCTGTCTTTCCTTTAATATACTCTACTAAATCCAGGCTGTACATTTTTCTTACAATGATATTTATCTGAATGACTTTCTATTCGGTCTCTAGTTCATCTGTATCTTGTATTTTTTGCTTGTTTTACTCATTTTGTTTTTTATGTGCTTTGAGATGTAGCATGGAAAGACAGAAAAAATAATCACAGCTTTTGGCAAGGTTGAGGCAGCAGTATGCTGTGACAATATATGAGAAAACCTTGGGGAGAAATGAGAGAATTCTAAGCCGGGAAAATAGGCGAGCTACCCTCCAACTGGATGTGTCTCTTCCTAGGCAGTCTTCAACTGTTGAAACAGATCAAGGACCTGCCTGATCAGCAAATCCTTTTTGGCTGTATTAGTTTGCTAGTGCTGCTATACCAAAGTACCACAGATTGGGAGGTTTAAACAACCGAAATTTAATTCCTCACAATTGTGGAAGTTAGAAGGCTGAGAAAAGGTGTTGGCAGGGTTGGTTTCTTCTGAGGGCCTCTCTCATTGGCTTATAGATGGCTGATTTTTCCCTTTGTCTTCATAGTCTGTACACTCTGTACATGTCTAAGTCCAAATTTCCTCTTCTTTAAGAACACTAGTTAGATTAGAGCCCACCCTATTGACCTCATTTTAATTTAATTACCTCTTTAAAGACCCTATCTCCAAATACAGTTACATTTTGAGGTACTGAGGGTTAGGCTGTCAACATATTAATTTTAGGAGGTAAAACTTAGCCCATAACATTCACCATCAGAGGCACATTTTAAATCTGTCATTTTTATTATTACTAGACAATAAATGTGGCCTTTGTTCATTTGTTAAGCAGACTTTTGAAAAATCAGAAGAGTTAAAAGTATGTTACAGATTTGTTAAGTGCAGATGCTCTTTGACTTATGATGGGATTACATCCTGGTAAATTCATTGTATGTTGAAAATATCTAAGTAAAAAATGCATTTAATTCATCTAACCTACTGAACATCACAGTTTAGCCTACACCATCTTAAATGTGCTCAGAACACTTATATTAGCCTACAGTCGCAAAATCATCTAACACAAAGCTTATTTTATAATAAGGTGTTGAGTAGCTCATGTAATTTATTAAATATTATACTGAATGTGAAAAACAGAATTGTTGTATGGGTACTCAAAGTACAGTTTCTACTGAATGCATATCACTTTTGTGTCATCATAAAGTGGAAAAATTGTTAAGTCGAACTATCATAAGTCAGGGACTGTCTGTATGTAATTAGCCCTAATCGTTTTTTTTTTTTTCTAAAGGTTCCTCCCTAAAACTGGAAAGTTAATTCTCTGCCCACAGGCTGCATGAACACACCATTTCTTCAGTGATAACAAATATAACCTGAGTACTTCAATATGCTGTACTCCTTGTTTGCACTCCTCGTATACTACCAGCGCTTACAAATACTGTTTGGAAGTTAATACCTAAGATAGATAGTTTCCAAACATAGTTTTCTTCCTATTGCTCTTATATCACCCACTTCATCAACTCTTCAGTATGTCTACAATTAAATAAGTATGAATCCCATTGGCCCAGAGCTATAGAATCTTACAATAGCTATTAAATGTGATATTTACCACATTCTCAGCATTAAGTCAGACAGGAAAATCCCAGAATTCATTACATTGGGACTTAGCACATAGAGATAACTTGACTAAGTACAATTTGAATGTTTAACAGCTCACAGAGATATTAACTGAAGGATATTGGTAATTTATTCTTAAATTAAGCAATCATTGCTTGGAAAGGTATGAAAACATGGAGGCTCCTATCTATTTTCACCTTTTTCTGTTTTTGTAAGAGATATTGGCAAACTTCTGTAATTCTTATATTTGGAATTTGATTTGTAGTTGATATTGCCAACTGTTAGTCTTTATGCCAGCTAGCCTATACTTACAGAACAATCAGAATATGCAAACTCAGAAAACCCACAGACTACAGCTCCAGAATATTGTTTTTCCTTTAGAACTTTCAGGGATGAAAAATCCAGAAGTGTCTCTCAGAAAAAGATGTTTGTTTTTTTGTTTGTTTGTTTTGAGACGGAGTCTCGCTCGCTCTGTTGCCTAGGCTGGAGTGCAATGGCGCAATCTCGGCTCATTGCAACCTCCGCCTCCAGGGTTCAAGCGATTCTCCTGCCTCAGCCTCCTGAAAACTGGGATTACAGGCACCCGCCATTATGCCCGGCTAATTTTTAATTTTTAGTAGACAGGGTTTCACCATGTTGGCCAGGATGGTCTTGAACACCTGACTTCAGGTGATCCGCCCACCTCGGCCTCCCAAAGTGCTGGGATTATAGGCGTGAGCCACTGTGCCCAGCCCAGAGAAAGGTTTTTTAACTAATTCTTTTTTTTTTTTTTTTTTGAAACAGGGTCCTGCTCTGTTGCCTAGGCTGGAATGATGTGGTCATAGCTCACTGAAACCTTGAACTACTGGGTTCAAGTGATCCTCCCACCTCAGCCTCCTAAGTGGGACTACAAGCATGCACCACCACTCTTGGCTAAATTTTTAAATCTTTTGTAGAGATGAAGTCTTCCTATGTTTCTCAGGCTGGCTTCAAGCTCTTGGCCCCAAGCGATCCTCCTGCCTCAGCCTTTTAAAACTAATTATTGATTCAATAGCATTCCCACAGCCAGAAAACTCATATGGCTTTGAAGTCAGTTCCCAAAAACTTAATTTAAAACAGGATGATTCTTCCAAATACCAATTTTTTTTCAGCATTAGAGGACTGAGCTACAATGCTGCCAGAAAATGTCAATTATTCAATAATTCTAACTTATGAGTAATATAGAAAAATACCTATTAGTCAAGTTAAAAGTCATTAAGGATCAAACAACAGGATCTTAGGATACGGGACTAATTAGGACCAGATACTCCAGATCATGGAGTTCAGTGGTTCTCAAACTTTAACGAGCATCAGAATTACCTGGGAGGCTTGTTAAACTATAGCTTGTTGGGCCCTACCCCCAGAATTTCTGATTCAGTAAATGTGGGGGGTGAGGGGGCTCAAAAATTTGCATTTCTGACAAGTTCTCAGATGATGCTGATGCTGTTGATCTAGGGATCACACTTTGAGAACCGCTGATCTTGTTGGGTTTTCTCCTTCTAAAGTTGTTTATCAGCTAAGAGGACTGTTTATTTAATGAAGAAGATGTTCTTGGCCAATTTCTTACCTACCTCAAGAGTAGACAAGCACAATGGCTGAAGAGAACTTACTACGTGAAACACCCAGATCGTACATACCATAACTCAGTGAGGTAACTACTACTGTGATACCCATTTCACAAATGAAGGGACATGAGAACAGGGAGTTGAGCCCAGACAGGCTTCAGAGTAAGTTCTTAGCCGTTTCCACTACTCTGCTTCCCATGGTAACAGATAAGAACTTAACTGTGTGCATTGATCCATCAAGAATAATGACAGTGATCCTGGGTACAGTGGCTCATGCCTGTAATTTCAGTACTTTGGGAGGCTGAAGCAGGAAGATCACCTGAGCCCAGGAGTTTAAGACCAGTTTGGGCAACATAGTGAGACGCTATCTCTACACACACAGTTGTTTTTTTTTTTGTTTTTGTTTTTGTTTTTGTTTTTTTAATTAGCCAGGTGTGGTGGCTCGCACCTGTAGTTCCAGCAACTCAGGAGGCTGAGGTAGGAGGATCACTTGATTCTTGTGGTCAAGGCTGCAGTGAGCCATGATTGTGCCACTGTACCACTGCGCTCCAGCTTGGGCAACAGAATGAGACCCTATCTCTAAAAAAATAAAAACAAAAATTATATGTCAATGAAATATGCCAAAAACATGTTCCATTTTAAACAAATTACTAAAGTGGAACATGATTTTTACAAACCATGTTAAATGCATGCCAATTACAAGAACCAGAAACCAACCTGAGCTGTACAGCTGAATATGAAATGTACACAATCCAAGGGCTTCGGGAAGAGACTAGAACGAGGACTTGGAAAGTGTTAAGACTGCTTCTCTCTGCTTTCCATTTCATCTGTTTCTCTCCATAACAGACTTTCCCGGCAGTCTCAGTTCACATGGAGGAATCTGGCCACCCCAAAACTCTTAAATTTACATTTGAAGGGTGGCAAAATATGCTACCCCAAAACATTCCACTCTGGCATAAGGATTACTTTCAGCTAAAGGTACTTGAAAAATAGATACAAGAAGGGCATTCTAATCTCCCTTTTTCTTCCTGAAAATAGGAAGTTAAAATCTCCCATGTGAACGATGTCCTCCCTGTATTAGGAGAAAGGAAACATTATTCAATCGGGAGTCTTAGCTGAGAGAATTCTGTACAAACAGACCTTGTTAAGATAATTATTATCTTCCTTTTAGCTTCCCAACATAATTTAGTTACTTTTCCACAATTGCCTCTCTTTGTTCAACCCAATATATTAATAAAAGCATGTAGTTTTTGCCATTTCTTTGGGTCTTCATTTCTTTATGACAGCTCCTATGTCACATAAAATTTATATTAAATCTTTATGCCTTTCTCCTACTAACCTATCTTATGTCAATTTAATTCTCAGGCCCAGCCAAAGACCCTAAGAGAGTGGATGTAAAGTTTTGCCTCGACTACACATTCACAAATTCAGGCCCACTCAGATTAACTGGCTGTTACTCAGTTGTAATCCCCAGTTCCTAGTGGAGAGAATCTGAATGGCCTTAAGTGTTTCCCCTGGTTCAATCATTTATGGCTATGGAAGTGGGGTCATGCAGTATAACTTTGGCTACTTCTGTGCATGAGGCAGGGGAGGAAATCATCGGCTGTGAACAGAGCTCACACTTTCAAAGGAGTACTCTCAGAAACTCTTGCAGTGCTTGATCACTTCTCTCTATCACAGGATACCTTCTACATCTTTTTTTTTTTTTTTTTTTTTTTGTGAGGGGGGTCCTCCTTTCCCCCCCGGTGGGGGGGAATGGCGGGGATCCCAGCTCACCGCAAGCCCCCCCCCCGGTTCACGCCATTCTCCTGCCTCAGCCTCCCAAGTAGCTGGGACTACAGGCACCCGCCACCACGCCCGGCTAGTTTTTTGTATTTTTTAGTAGAGACGGGGTTTCACCGTGTTAGCCAGGATGGTCTCGATCTCCTGACCTCGTGATCCGCCCGTCTCGGCCTCCCAAAGTGCTGGGATTACAGGCTTGAGCCACCGCGCCCGGCCCTTCTACCTCTTATAGCAAAGTGTAGACCAAGAATGTAATTCGTTCCTGACCTATCAAATTGGCAAAAACTCAGATGCCAATACACACTGATGGTGAGGCTGAGAAGAAATAGTCACTCATGCATTAGTGATAGGAGTGCAAAAGGGTGCAAGCCCCATGTCAAACCTACAAAATATTCAGGTGCATTAATCCTCTAAGCTAGAAATTCCACTTCTGGGAATCTACTCAACAGGGATCAAGAGAAATGGCCAAAGAGTATAGATGTTTTCAGTCCCTGTACTTTTAAAAGAAGATCATAGACAAAGGATATCTTATTGCAATATCAAAAAACAAAAAGCCACCCATGATCCTTGTCCCTTACACGCCAGTAATTAAATGCAGCCAGTCTTGCAATACATGTGCTTTTGTATACCATATATATATATACCATAGAAAAACTGCATTCAATTTTTAGAATTTTTAATTTGCAGGTAGCATTTTACAGGCAACTACTGCTATTTCATACTGTGAGGAAAGTCTGCCCTATATAATGTTGATGTGATATAGAGGGAAATAGCTCCAAATATATCTAGTCCCACTGATGTGTGGTACTGGGGACTGCATTAGTTACCTCTCTCTGCATCACAGCTTTTAGAGCAGCTAACATGAAAATGCTTCATCTAAGTGATAAGCAAATCATATGGAAACATTTTACAGCCAATGTATTTCATGCACATTGGTTGAATCCTGGGGAAAATCCAAGTAGAGCATGGTTTTAAGTCAATCGTTTATCCTCTTTTTTTCCCTGTAGTACATCTCTTCACATATTAAAGACTTGAAGAGTGAAATGTTTGAGGAACTCCTTAAGCACCTTTGCCACTCTGCAGATGAATTCCGGGAGGTCATAAAAGCTGACATGCGGAGGCAGATGTTCGCTGAACTCTTCCTACATTGTGACCATGGGAAGGTGGGTTAAGACATTTAAAGAATTGCTTCTTGGCCAGACATGTGGCTCACGCCTGTAATCCCAGCACTTTAGGAGGCTGAGGCTGGTGGATTGCTTGAGCCCAGGAGTTTGAGACCCGTCTAGACAACATGGTGAAAGCCCATCTCTACAAAATAGATACAAACTTTACTGAAATATATTTGTTTATGAACCTTATATTTATTTGTTTGTATCTCCATGTCCAGAAAGGATTTAAGTAAGCTCACAAGAATAGAGAAGATGCAACAACAAAATGTAAACTAAAAGTAGGATGAAAGAAGAAAAAAATAGGCCGGGCGCGGTGGCTCAAGCCTGTAATCCCAGCACTTTGGGAGGCCGAGACGGGCGGATCACGAGGTCAGGAGATCGAGACCATCCTGGCTAACCCAGTGAAACCCCGTCTCTACTAAAAAATACAAAAAACTAGCCGGGCGAGGTGGCGGGCGCCTGCAGTCCCAGCTACTCGGGAGGCTGAGGCAGGAGAATGGCGTAAACCCGGGAGGCGGAGCTTGCAGTGAGCTGAGATCCGGCCACTGCACTCCAGCCTGGGTGACAGAGCGAGACTCCGTCTCAAAAAAAAATAAGAGAGAGGATAGCAAATGAAGCTAGGAACAAAGCCCCAAATAATGACCTAAATAGTCGTCGTGGGTTGTTTACAAGTTTGGATCTAAGATTCCTAGCAGTGAATGTGAAAAGGAAAACATGACCAAACACACTAATGACAATGTTTATAAGATAATTACTGACCGGGCGCAGTGGCTCACGCCTGTAATCCCAGCACTTTGGGAGGCCTGAGGCGGGCGGATCATGAGGTCAGGAGATCGAGACCATCCTGGCTAACACGGTGAAACCCCGTCTCTACTAAAAATACAAAAAATTAGCCAGGCGTGGTGGCGGGTGCCTGTGGTCCCAGCTACTTGTGAGGCTGAGGCAGGAGAATGGCATGAACCCGGGAGGCAGAACTTGCAGTGAGCCGAGATCACGCCACTGCACTCCAGCCTGGGCAACAGAGTGAAACTCCATCTCAAAAAAAAAAAAAAAGATAATTACAAACAAGTGCTAAGAAGTACAGACATTTGGGGTTCAAATTTTTATTTTTATTTTTTATTCATTATACTTAAATTTCTAGGGTACATGTGCACCATATGCAGGTTTGTTATATAAGTATACATGTGCCATGTTGGTGTGCTGCACCCATTAACTAGTCATTTACATTAGGTATATCTCCTAATGCTATTCCTCCCCCTTCCCTCCACCCCACGACAGGCCCTGGTGTGTGATGTTCCCTTCCTGTGTCCAAGTGTTCTCACTGTTCAATTCCCACCTATGAGTGAGAACATGTGGTGTTTGGTTTTCTGTTCTTGCAATAGTTTGCTGAGAATGATGGTTTCCAGCTTCATCCATGTCCCTACAAAGGACAGGAACTCATCCTTTTTTATGGCTGCATGGTATTCCATAGTGTATATGTGCCACATTTTCTTAATCCAGTCTGTCATTGATGGACATTTGGGTTGGTTCCAAGTCTTTGCTATTGTGAGTAGTGCCACAATAAACATACATGTGCATGTGTCTTTATAGCAGCATGATTTATAATCCTTTGGGTATATACCCAGTAATGGGATGGTTGTGTCAAATGGTATTTCTAGTTCTGGATCCTTGAGGAATCGCCACACTGTCTTCCACAATGGTTGAACTAGTTTACAGTCCCACCAACGGTGTAAAAGTGTTCCTATTTCTCCACATCCTCTCCAGCACCTGTTGTTTCCTGACTTTTTAATGATCGCCATTCTAACTTGTGTGAGATGGTATCTCATTGTGGTTTTGATTTGCATTTCTCTGATGGCCAGTGATGATGAGCATTTTTTCATGTGTCTGTTGGCTGCATAAATGTCTTCTTTTGAGAAGTGTCTGTTCATATCTTTCACCCACTTTTTGATGGGGTTGTTTGTTTTTTTCTTGTAAATTTGTTTGAGTTCTTTGTAGATTCTGGATATTAGCTGTTTGTTAGATGAGTAGATTGCAAAAATTTTCTCCCATTTTGTAGGTTGCCTGTTCACTCTGATGGTAGTTTCGTTTGCTGTGCAGAAGCTCTCTAGTTTAATTAGATCTCATTTATCAATTTTGGCTTTTGTTGCCATTGCTTTTGGTGTTTTAGACATGAAGTCCTTACCCATGCCTATGTCCTGAATGGTGTTGTCTAGGTTTTCTTCTAGGGTTTTTATGGTTTTAGGTCTAACATTTCAGTATTTAATCCACCTGGAATTAATTTTTGTATAAGGTGTAAGGAAGGGATCCAGTTTCAGCTTTCTACATATGGCTAGGCAGTTTTCCCAGTACCATTTATTAAATAGGGAATCATTTCCCCATTTCTTGTTTTTGTCAGGGTTGTCAAAGATCAGATGGTTGTAGATGTGTGGTATTATTTCTGAGGGCTCTGTTCTGTTCCATTGGTCTATACCTCTGTTTTGGTACCAGTACCATGCTGTTTTGGTTACTATAGCCTTGTAGTATAGTTTGAAGTCAGGTAGCGTGATGCCTCCAGCTTTGTTCTTTTGGCTTAGGATTGACTTGGCAATATGGGCTCTTTTTTGGTTCCATATGAACTTTAAAGTAGTTTTTTCCAATTCTGTGAAGAAAGTCATTGGTAGCTTGATGGGGATGGCATTCAATCTATAAATTACCTTGGGCAGTATGGCCATTTTCACAATATTGATTCTTCCTATCCATGAGCATGGAATGTTCTTCCATTTGTTTGTGTACTTTTTTATTTCGTTGAGCAGTGGTTTGTAGTTCTTCTTGAAGAGGTCCTTCACATCCCTTGTAAGTTGGCTTCCTAGGTATTTTATTCTCTTTGAAGCAATTGTGAATTGGAGTTCATTCATGATTTGGCTCTCTATTTGTCTGTTACCGGTATATAAGAATGCTTGTGATTTTTGCACATTGATTTTGTATCCTGGGACTTTGCTGAAGTTGCTTATCAGCTTGAGGAGATTTGGGGCTGAGACGATGGGGTTTTCTAAATGTACAATCATGTCATCTGCAAACAGAGACAACTTGACTTCCTCTTTTCCTAATTGAATACCCTTTATTTCTTTCCCCTGCCTGATTGCCCTGGCCAGAACTTCCAACACTATGTTGAATAGGAGTGGTGAGAGAGGGCATCCTTGTCTTGTGCCAGTTTTCGAAGGGAATGCTTCCAGTTTTTGCCCATTCAATATGATATTGGCTGTGAGTTTGTCATAAATAGCTCTTATTATTTTGAGATACGTCCCATCAATACCGAATTTATTGAGCGTTTTTAGCATGAAGGGCTGTTGAATTTTGTCAAAGACCTTTTCTGCATCTATTGAGATAATCATGTGGTTTTTGTCTTTTGTTCTGTTTATATGCTGGATTCCATTTATTGATTTGCGAATGTTGAACCAGCCTTGCATCCCAGGGATGAAGCCCACTTGGTCATGGTGGATAAGCTTTTTGATGTGTTGCTGGATTCGGTTTGCCAGTATTTTATTGAGGATTTTTGCGTAGATGTTCATCAGGGATATTGGTCTAAAATTATCTTTTTTTGTTGTGTCTCTGCCAGGCTTTGGTATTAGGATGATGCTGGCCTCATAAAATGAGTCAGGGAGGATTCCCTCTTTTTCTATTCACTGGAATAGTTTCAGAAGGAATGGTACCAGCTCCTCTTTGTACCTCTGGTAGAATTCGGCTATGAATCCGTCTGGTCCTGGACTTTTTTTGGTTGGTAGGCTATTAATTACTGCCTCAATTTCAGAGCCTGTTATTGATCTATTCAGGGATTCAACTTCTTCCTGGTTTAGTCTTGGGAGGGTGTATGTGTCCAGGAATTTATCCATTTCTTCTAGATTTTCTGGTTTATTTGCGTAGAGGTGTTTATAGTGTTCTCTGATGGTAGTTTGTATTTCTGTGGGATCGGTGGTGATATCCCCTTCATCATTTTTTATTGCGTCTACTTGATTCTTCTCTCTTTTATTCTTTATTAGTCTTGCTAGCGGTCTATCAATTTTGTTGATCTTTTAAAAAAAAAAAAGCTAGCAGAAGGCAAGAAATAACTAAGATCAGAGCAGAACTGAAGGAGATAGAGACACAAAAACCCTTCAAAAAATCAATGAATCCTGGGGTTCAAATTACAGTTAGGAGCTTCTCTTTATTAAAGGGGCCCTTATGTACTGAAGTGAAAATCTTTTATGATGGGATTGTAATAAATTAAACAATGACTTTTTTAGGGCAATTTCTTATAGTTATTTCAAATGTAGGCAAACGATGCCACACTGGACTGCAATTCAGAAAAAGCAATTCTTAAAAGAACCAATATATTGCCATCTAGGTTCTCAAATTCCTGCTAATTTGAATGAAGCCAGGAATATATTTTATAAAATCTGAAATGTCTATGTGTCTTTCAGTCAACCCTTATTGAATATTGCTTCTTTTAACAGAGTTTGTAATAAATATTGGGTGACAAATGTCAAAGTTTTACTCCCTGGTAAAATGCCCGAAGGATAACTATTCTCTGTTGGCCAATTTAACACCAATTCGTGTGCTGTAACAAACGTAGTGGGATAATATTTAGAGCAATTAACTGAGGTTTGCTTTCATTCTTTGCTTTTCTTCCCATCATTCAAGCAGTAGTTATATGCAGGGGCGGAAAAACTACACCTGCGTCCTTGTAGGATCCCTGCTGGGTCTGAGCATTAAACTGACATGACAGAATAATAGGAGAAAACCGTACAAATTTAGTTACAAGTTTTATATGGCACAGGAGTCCTCTTAAGGAAATGAAGGCCCAAAGAAGCACTTAGAGTCAGTTACTTATGTATTGGATTGGACAAAGAACAGCAAACTGTGAAAATGTGACTAAATTATATGGGGAGTCTTAAAAGATAAGAGTTATTCTAACAACGTCTGTACAGTATTCTGTTGGTCTCAACTTCTCATCCTTGAAGATAACAATTATGCCTTTCCTTATAGTATAGGGAGAGTTACTTTCACATGGGAATTTCATCTTCTGCTTTGAAGAAACAGCACAAAGGTCAGGTGATCTTCTCATATCTGTTGCTTTTCAAGTGTCTTTAACTTAGTCAATATGCCAGAATAGCATATTTTAACCCCCTCAGAGGAAAGATAGAGTCTCAAAAAAAGAAGTTATATGAGTTTCTGAACGGAATATATATCTGGGAACAAAGCCCCAAAATGCATAACATAATGACTATGTATATGTCTTATACACACACAGGCATAAATAACTATATATTTATATATATTTAATATATATTAATATATATATGAGTCTCTCTCTCTCTCTATATATATATATATATATACTATATATGACCAAAAATAGATGACCAAAAACTCTCTCTCTCTCTCTAATAGAGATAATCCATTCTCTAATAGATATCAATATCCATTCTCTAATAGAGAGAGAGAGAGAGAGCGCACCTGTGAGAGACAGAGCCTCACTCTATCACCCAGGCTAGAATGCAGCAGCATGATCATAGCTTACTACAGCCTTTACCTCCTGGGTTCAAGTAATCTCCCACCTCAGCCTCCCAAATAGCTAGGACTACAGGCATGTACCACCATGCCTGGCTAATTTTTAAATTTTTGTAGAAACAGAGTCTATGTTGCCCAGGCTGTTCTTGATCTTCTGGCTCAAGAGATCTTCCCACCTTGGCCTCCCAAAGCCCTGGCATTACAGGTGTGAGCCACCACATCCAGCCTCAAATGTATATTTTTAACCAGCAGCTGAGACAAAAGTTCTAAAGTTCTAAAAGCCCAGACTTTAAATGGAAAATGCTGGGCTCTTTTTTTTTTTTTTTTGAGACAGAGTCTCGCTCTGTCACCCAGGCTGGAGTGCAGTGGCCGGATCTCAGCTCACTGCAAGCTCCGCCTCCCAGGTTTACGCCATTCTCCTGCCTCAGCCTCCCGAGTAGCTGGGACTGCAGGCGCCCGCCACCTCGCCCGGCTAGTTTTTTGTATTTTTTTAGTAGAGACGGGGTTTCACTGGGTTAGCCAGGATGGTCTCGATCTCCTGACCTTGTGATCCGCCCATCTCGGCCTCCCAAAGTGCTGGGATTACAGGCTTGAGCCACCGCGCCCGGCCTATGCTGGGCTCTTAAGAAACAATGGAGAATCATAAAGTAAAGAAGAATGCAAAATGTGGCATCAAAGCAGTTATTCTATCAATGGGAAATTGTGACCAGCTGATGAGAGAAGGAGGTTGGAGTGCATGTGACTAGAGTTTAGAGGTTGTCTGGTTCCCTAAGTCAGGGTTAGCACCTGATCTTCCATTCCTGAGCTCCAATCATGGTTGGAGATTGAGGGCAACATTATTGACACCCCTGGAAATTCCAGGTAGGTTGAGAGGAAATTTAAGAACAACGGGCACTTATACTTCATTTTCTAAGTGTAGCTCAGAGACTACAAGCTTCATAGAGAAGTGCTAAATTCAACATGGCACTAAAGAGAAAGAGTAGCAGCTATAGAAGGTAGGGTGTAGGTAGATGGGCCTGAAGATACTCCCTTTCACTCCTGTGGCCAGAGGAAAGATGATGACTATTCCTAAATACCTGTGTGTAAAGGACAGTGGGTGTGCAGAGATGATGACTGTGAAAGTTCTGGGAGTACTCTCAAGAAGACACCTGGGTTAGGACAAGAAGAACTATGGACATAAATAGCAAATACCAAAATAAAACTTCCAGATGACTCAATGAGATGAAGTACATACTCCACAGTCACAGTCAACAAGTACCGTGGCTGGCACTGAGCTAGACTCTCCTTTATCTGATGGCAGGACTCTATATAGGCACCCCCACCCCCCAAAATATGGGCAAAAGATATGAACACACAATTCATGGAATCACTATATACTCAATAGATGACTAAAAATAGTTTTTAGTGATAATACCTATCGCTGATACGAATAGAAGAAAAACATTTCTCAAACATTCCTGGTGAAAATTTAATAGTTGTATCTTTGCAAAGCATTCTGGATATATCTACTTAAATAAAAAATACATACATGCTTCAGCCAGGCAAGCCATTCCTGAAATTTGTATTCCATAGAAATAAAAGCATTAGTAAATTAAAAATACACATACAAAGAAAATTCTTGATGCATTGTTTATAAACGAAGAAAAAGAGAAAGAGAGGTTAATGAAATACTATATAAGGGAATGCTTTAAAGCCTCCCTATTTCCTGAGATACAACAATGTTAAAATTAGGCCAATTAATAACCCTAAAAAGGGTTATTAATTGTATTCAAGTGAAAGGAAGAGTCACATAACTCTCACTTTAAATCAAAAGCTAGAAATGATTCATCTTAGTAAGGAAGGCATGTTGAAAGCCAAGAGGTGGCTGAAAGCTAGGCCCCTTGCTCCAGTTAGCCAAGTTGTGAATGCAAGGAAAAGTTTTTGAAGGAAGTTAAAAGCACTACTCCCACGAAGACACAAGTGATAAGAAAGCAAACAGCCTTATTTCTGAGAGAAGTCAATGTCTGGCTTCAAAGCTTCAAAGGACTGGCAGATTCTCTTAGAGGCTAGTGCAACCAGTGACTTTCAGTTGAAACCAGCGCTCATTGACCATTTCAAAAATCCTAGCCCTTAAGAATTATGCCAAATCTACTCTGCCCGTGCTCTATAAAGGAAACAGCAAAGCCTAGATGACAGTAGATATGTCTGTGGCATAGTTTACTGAATATTTTAACACACTGTGGAGACTGACTGCTCAGAAAAAAAGATTCCTTTCAAAATATTACTGTTCATTGAGATGCACCTGGTTACCCAAGAGCTCTGATGGAGATGTACAAGGAGATGAATGTTGTTTTCACTCCTAGTAACACAATATCCATTCTGCAGCCCATGGATCAAGGAGTCGGTCATTTTGACATTCAAGTCTTGTTACTTAAGAAATACATTTCATAAGGCTATAGCTTCCATAGATAGTGATTCCTTTGATGGATCTGGGCAAAGCAAATTGAAAATCTTTTATAAATAATTCACCATTCTAGGTGCTCTCGCCACTGTTCCATCTGTGATTGAGCACCCTTTCTGCAGAAAGGAAAGACTGCCTTGCTGAGAGATCTTTTGTCTCCATGCTGACTTTTCTTCGTGGCACTGATTATCTATTTCTAACAACTTTGGTATTTCTAACAATTTTGGTGGCCCGTATGGGGATACATTCTCCTCTGGTGTTGGTCTCTTGTCCTTTCTCATGAGGAGGCGCCCCGCCACCTCTTGCGGTGGCCTCAGGGGTAAGGGACCGAGACCCACCTGGTGTGACGAATAAACCCAGACTCTCAGCAACACGGAAAGAAACCAGCCAGCAACCTGGGGTAAAGGATCCTCACATACTGTGGTGACGAGTCTGTGCACAGACCAAGGAAGGAGAAGCCGCAGGAGCCGTCTTTTAGCACAGCTACCACCCTTAGAATTTCTGGTAAACCAGCACCAGCCTGAGAACCACATCCTCATCAAAGGGTGGAAAGAAGGGAAACTCGAGCCAGCCTGGGAAGGACCCTACCTTGTGCTGCTAACCACCGAGACTACTGTTCGTACAGTGGAAAGGGGATGCACACATCACACCCGAGTCAAGCAAGCGCCATTATCATCAGAATCATGGGCCATTGTTCCTGGATCAAGCCCTACCAAATTAAAGCTAAGAAAAGCTTAGTCTATCCATCTTTTTCTTTGCTTTCCTTCCCTCTAACTATCCCTCATTGTGTCAACAGTGTAACCAAATCAGATTCACCACAGGTTATAACATTTGATGCTTGCCTTGTTATACCTTGTGGCGGTTTGCAAAGCCAGAGACAACTCTCTACTTCAGAAAAATACCTCTGCCCCTCCAGGGAGGCCACTGCCACCCCTGCATCTTGCTTGTGGTGGAGGTACCAAGATACCCCAAGTTGAAATTTATATGCTCAGTGAGTGAATGTCATCTGGATCAAGGCTGGACCTCCGAGGAGGGATGTGCCGACTTAAAGCCATACCTCTACCTTACTAAAGGGATTGCCCCACCCGCCCCCCGCCAATTGTCAATCCCACCAGTGTAACCCAGTGCTTATATCCATTACTGTTCCTACCACTAGCAACTCTAACCCCATTTTAGAGCGTATCTATGGTTTAGGATTAGAAGTCACTGGAAAGGATCCTGTAGGCTTCTTTAAGATGCGCTTTGTTCTCCCTCCTCCACCTCCTACAACTGCCCTTTTCTCAAACCTATGAAATCAAACTACACCTTGCCTCATGCCAAATGACAAAAGCAAAGTCTCAGTAGTAGAAGTAGAAGACCTAAGGCAAACCAGTGCTACTGAAACAGGGTATAAAGATGTAAATGCTTTGTTAGAATGGATTAAATATTCCATTTGCACTTTAAACAAAAGTGACCGTTACACTTGTGTGTACGGTAGGCCAGAGGCCCAGGTTGTCCCCTTTCCACTAGGATGGTCCTCAAATCAAGTGGACATGGAGTGCATGGTAGCTCTTTCTCAAGATTCCACTGCCTGGAATAATGAATTGTGCCAAGCTCTTTCTCTGCTATTTCCTGAAGTTCAACACCTTGTGGGTCAGCCCCCACGGGTCATCCATCCTCCATCTTCCAAAACCAATGTTACCTTGTGTCTCCAATGACAAGGGGAAAAATTTGGCATTCCTTGGAGACTTAATAGGATGCAGTGAAGTCAGGCACTTCCAAGAGCTGACCTATCAGTCCGCCCTTATCCATCCCGGAGCAGATGTATGGTGGTATTATGGAGAACCTTTACCGGACACTCTGCCAAATAATTAGAGCAGTACTTATGCTCTAGTCCAACTGGCTATCCCTTTTACCCTGGCATTTCATCAATCAAAAAAAGAAAAATGCAGCCTCAATTCTTACCTCTTTAACAACTATAATAAGGTATACTCCTTCTTCTTAGGTGCTATGTTGTACCATACATCCAGAAGTTAATCAAAACAAGCTAAGCCAAGACATGTTAAGTGAGTTTGAAGAGGAAACTATAAAGTAAAAGAGGAGGAAATTGTAGAAAGTAGAAAAGTTCCTCTTCAAAGCTCGTCATGGTTTAAAAATAAAATAATAGACACTAGGAATAATAGCTCCTTACTCTAAAGCCTCCTATCAACTATTAGTTCTTACAGTTTAGCCCAGTTAGTTGCTTTGGCTTACTCAGGCATGTCTGGATAGGCCCAGGCAAATCTTAGCTCATAGCTTGTGCCCCTTGCTTATTTGGAAATGTTTTTGCTTCCTTAAACCTTTCGTAAGCAACTTCCTCTCATTCTTTGTTCTTCCCTGCACTTACCCATTTAGGGAAGTTTTAAGCTATTAGCAAAGCGGGTATCAGTTTAAGAGTGTGAGGTCCAGCTCCAGCCAATGGATGCAGGACACAACAGTAAAGACGACCCAGATGCATAAGGGATAAATATGTCTGCTTTTCCTTTGTTCAGGTGTGCTCTTGCCATTGTTCCATATGCAATTAAGAGCATTCGCTGACTCATGGCAGAAAGTCAAAAGATTGCCTTCACTGACAGGAGTAAGAAAGAAAGATTTCAACCCAAAAGAAAGACTAAGAAAGCTTAAAGACTTAAGAAAGACAAGAATAGCTAAAGAAAGAAAGAAAGAAAGAAAGAAAGAAAGAGAATTAGAATAGAGAGCCAGAGAGATGTGACTGAATTGCTGTAATCTCATGATAAAATTTGAATGCATGACAAATTTTTTCTAATGGATAAGCAAAGAAAATGGTTTCTTGATATGGAATCTACCCCTGGTGAAGACATGAGCATTGTTGAAATGACAACAATGGATTTAGATTATCACGTAAACTTAGTTGATAAAGCAGCAATAGGATTTGAAAGAATTGACTCCAATTTTGAAAGAAGTTCTATTATAGATAAAATGCTATCAAACAGCATCGCATGCTACAGAGAAATCATTCGTTAAAGGAAGAGTCAATAGGTGCAGCAAACTTCATTGTTGTCTTATTTTAAGAAATTACCACAGCACACACCTACCTTCAGCAACCACAATCCTGATCAGTCAGTAGCCAACAACATTAAGGTACAACCTTTCACCAGCAAAACAGCTATGACTTGCTGAAGGCACAGATGATCATTAGCATTTTTTAGCAATAAAGTGTTTTTAAATTAAGGTGTATACTTGGGTAGGCGATTAATCTATGGTACCCTTAAGAAACTACAGTTTAAGCTATTGCACACTTAATAGACTACAGTATAGTATAAACATAACTTTTTTTTTTTTTTTTTTTTTTGAGATGGAGTCTCACTCTGTCTCCCAGGCTGGAGTGCAGTGGCACAGTCTTGGCTCACTGCAACCTCTGCTGCGTAACTTCAAGCGATTCTCCTGCCCCTGCCTCTGCCTCTGCCTCTGGAGTAGCTGGGATTACAGGTGTGCACCACCATGCCCAGCTAATTTTTGTATTTTTAGTAGAGATGGGGTTTCGCTGTGTTGGCCAGGCTGGTCTCGAACTCCTGACCTCGAGTAACCCACCTGCCTCAGCCTCCCAAAGTGCTGGGATTACAGGTGTGAGCCACCACACCCAGCCATAAACATAACTTTTTTAAGCACTAACAAACCAAAGTGAATTTGTGTGACTCGCTTTATTGCAATATTCATTTTATGGCCATTGTCTGGAACTGGACCTGTGGTATCTCTAAGGAATGCCTGTCCCGATATCAGGAAAGAAAGAGGGAACATCACTACAGACCCTGCAAACATTAAAAGAATGATAGGAAACATTATGAACAACTTTATGCCAATGAATTTGCAAATTACATTAAATGGATAAATTCCTTAAAAGACACAAATTACCAAATCTAACTAAAAAGAAAATAGGAAAACTAGATATCCTTATATGTATAAAGAAGTATAATTAATACCACTAAAAAAACATTCCACAAACAGAATGCCTGGCCCAGATAGCGTTACTAATAAATTCTACCAAACATTTTAGGAAGGGATAATTTCAAATCTACATAAACTCTTAAGAGAAGAGGAAGGAACATTTCCCAACTCATTTTATGGGGCCAGTATTATTTTGATATGAAATCCAGATAAAGATATTTCAATAAAAGAAAACCATAGACTAACAGTCCTCATGAACATAGACTCAAAAATCCTTAAGTTAATTTTAACAAATCGGTTAAGCAGTACATTAAAAAGGATCAAATAGAGCTTAATCCAGGGATACAAGGGTGGTTTAACATTCAAAAATCAGAGCTGAGCATGGTGGCACATGCCTATAATCCCAGCTAATGAGGACACTGAGGTAAAAGGAGTGCTTGAGCCCAGGAGTTTGAATCCAGCCTGGGCAACATAGTAAGACCACCCCCATTTCTTAAAAAAAAAAAAAAAAAAAAAAAAAAAATCTGTCGAAACAATTCATCACATTAGGAGACCAAAAAACAAAACTATATAACTGTGACAAAATTCAACACTCATTTATGTTAAAAAAATTTTTTTAAAAACCTCTCAACACACTAAAATTTCTTCAACCCAATAAAGCACATCTATGAATAACTTACAGCTATACTTACAAAGGTAAAAAATTTAATGATTCCCTCCTTATAACAAGGACAAGGCAAGGATATCCACTCTTACCACTTTTATTTTACATTGTACCGGAGGTACTAGTCAATTAAATAAAGCAAGAAAAAAAAAGAAACCTCTCTTATTCACAGACTACATGATCTTCTGTGTAGAAAATCCTAAGGAATCTCAAGAAAAAAGTTGAATTCACTAAAACAAATACATAAATTTAGCAAGGCTTCAGGATGTAAAAATCAATACATGAAAGTCAATTGGATTTCCACATACTAGCAAAGAAATATTGGAAGATGAAATTTGTAAAGGCCATTTATAATAACATCACACACATGAAATACTTAGAAATAAATTTAACAAAGTATTTGCAAATATCTACAGGCTGAAAACTATGAAATATTGTTAAGAAATGAAAGACCTAAATAATAAGAATGATCCTTTATTGTTTCTGTCAAAGACTATATTAATGAGTCAAAAAATTAAGTATTGTTAGTCCCCAAATTGACTTACAAATCCAACACGATTCCAATCCAAATCCCAGTGAACTTATTTACAGAAATTGACAAACTATTCTGAAATTCGTGTGGCATTTCAAAGGACTCACAACAGCTAAAACAATGTTGACAAAAAATAGACATCACCAAAATAAAAAATTCTGCTCTTTGAAAGATACTAGAATGAAACGACAGCTATAGACTGGGAGAAAATATTTGTGATACATTTAATGACAAAAGACTTGCATTTTGACCATACAAAGACTCCTACAACTTTATAAAACAACCCAATTTAAAAAATCATGGGCATACCAGAAAAGAAGATATAGGTATATCCAATAAGCACATGGAAATATGTTCAGTTATTCATCAGATTATAATTAATCTGATCAATTATTTATCAGATAAATAATCATCAATTTTTCATGCAAACTGAAGCCACAGTGAGATAAAAATTAAACCTACTAGAATGAATAAAATTTAAAAGACTGGCAGAGTACAGTGGCTCACGCCTGTAATCTCAGCACTTTGGGAGGCCAAGGTGGGCAGATCAGTTCAAGCTGGGAGTTCAAGACCAGTTTGGCCAACATGGCAAAACCTTGTCTCTACTAAAAATACAAAAATTAGCTGGGCGTAGTGGCCATACCTGTAATCCCAGCTACTGAGTGGCTGAGGCACGAGAATTGCTTGAACCTGGGAGGCGGAGGTTGCAATGAGCCAAGATCACACCACTGCACTCCAGCCTGGGCAACAAAGCAAGACTCTGTCTCACAAGAAAAAAAAAAAAATCTGATATTCATTATAATTAAAAAGAAAAAAAACTGACAATACCAAGTGTTGGGAAAGATATGGAACAACTTAAATTCTCTTAGATTGCTGGTAGGAATTATACAACCACTTCAAAAACAGTTTTGACAATTTCTTAAAGAGTTCAATATACACTCCCCATATGACCTAGCAATCAGCAATTTCTCTCCTAGATTATGCACCTAGGATAAATGAAATGAAAGAAATTAAATCATATAATTAAAACTAAAAGACTTATACATGACTGTTCTTAGCAGCCTCATTCATAATAGCTTTAAGCTGGAGACAACCCAAATGTCCATCGACTTGTGGATGGATAAACAAATTGTAGTGTATTCACATGATGGAATACTACTCAGTAATAAAAGAGAATGAACCACTGATACAATAACACTGATGAATCTCAAAAATATTATTCTAAGTGAAAGAAGGCTGAACCAAAGAATTCGCCATTATTTTATTTATATAAAATTATAGAAAAGGGAAAAGTAATTTACAGCAATAGAAAGCAGATCAGTGGTTTCCTGGGACCATGAGTGAGGGGACTGATTAAGAAGGGACATAAGTGGCCAGGCACGGTGGCTCACGCCTGTAATCCTAGCACTTTGGGAGGCTGAGGCAGGTGGATTGCTGGAGCTCAGGAGTTCAAGACTAGTCTGGGCAACATGGCAAACCCCCTTCTCTACTAAAAATACAAAATATTAGCCAGATGTGGTGGCATGTGCCTGTGGTCCCAGTTACTTAGGAAGCTGAGGCAGGAAAATCACTTGAACCCGGGAGGTGGAGGTTGCAGTGAGCCAAGATCGTGCCACTACACTCCAGCCTGGGCAACAGAGCTAGACTCTGTCTCCAAAAAGAAAAAAAGAAAGAAAGAAAGAAAAAAAAGAGAGACATAGGGAGCTTCTGGGGATGATGAAAATGTTCTACAGCTTCACTGTGGTGGTACACATGAGTGTATACATTGTCAAAACTCATTGAACTATACACTTAAAATTGGTGCATTTTATTGAATCTATACTTCACTAAAGTTGATTTAAAAAGACAAGAATGGTCTGGGCACAGTGGTTCACACTTGTGAGGGCAATATAGTGAGACCCCCTCTCTACAAAAAATAAACAAAAATTACCTGGGTATCGTGGTGCATGCCTGTAGTCCTATCTACTCAGGAGTCTGAGGCAAGAGGATCAATTGAGTCTAGGAGTTCAAGACCTGCCTGGGCAACATAGTGAGACCTGGTCTCTACAAAAATAAATAAATACATAAATACATAATAAAATTACAAATAAATAAAAAAATAAAAAAATAAAAATTAGCTGAGTGTAGTCGCATGGCACCTGTAGTCCCAGGAGGCTGAGGCAGGAGGATAGCTTGAGCCCAGAAGTTAGAAGATATAGTGAGCTATGATCATGCCACTGCACTCTAGCCTGGGCAACAGAGTGAAACCTTGTCTCAAAGAAAACAAAAACAAAAATGAACAAACTAATCGATAATGATAAATATCAGAATAATCACCACCTTTGGAGGAATTATTGACTAAGAAATAGTAACGGAGCCTTCTGGCAGTGATGAAAATGTGCTATGTCTTTATCCAAGTGGCAAACATTCAGTGAGCTAAACACTTAGGGTTTGCATACCTCGTTGCATATTTGTTACTCCTTAATGAAAATTTTCTTAAAAATAATCACTTATGGTTGCTTGGGATGAAGTGCCTATTAAAGGAAAAGCTTTTGCTGCATTTGGCCATAATTACAATAGTGATGACCCCTGGGGTTGTCAGTGGGTGGGCTTCATCTCACAGTATTAGAGAGGTTATAGAAAGTAAAAGACACGCTCAGGACTTCAAACTCTCAGCTCAAATTGCAGTCGGAAAACCTGATCATTATATAGAAATCTCTATTTCTTATAGCTTCAGGGCAAATATGGATGAAAAATCAGCCCCCAAATAAATGTGACAGAATCAAGATGCAAGTTGAATTTACAGACTTGCCAAATCTTTTACATAAAAGTTAGCACATTAGAAAATAGATGAGACCCTGAAATTTGGAATAGTTACATATGGGTGTACTCGGAGGAATCTGAGACTTGAGCCACAATTCTCCCTAAGCTTTCCTTGGCAGGAGAAGCAATACCTTCTCTCCTGTCTGAGACTATTAGCTTTTCTTTCCTTAGAGATCCTTTAATAACTTGCCTTGGGGCAATTACTTTGCAAGGAGATGTCTGTTTTCTTCACGATCCACCTGTACAACATTCATTGCCTTTAAATCCAAAATTGGAGACTCATCTCAGTATTTCTCCAGGAATACTAGTTCAAAGTCTGTCTTGAAAGATGAGTGTTGGTACTCCAACAGATCAGTAAGTTTTTGCTAATTTCTAGCAGCAGAAAGCTGGGTAATATGTGTGGGAATTGATTATAGTATTTTCAGACTAAGAAGGATAGATATAACTTTGGATTGCCTCAAATTTATCAATATTGGTATACTTTGCAGTATATACTTAGCAGTAATATTTTTGGTTTTAACAATTTTATTGGTAGATTAAATAAAACCTTGACTCAAAGATAGCCTATATTCAATGAGGTTGAGATGCCAGAACCTTCTTGGCTTACTATACAGTAAGAAATCTAAAGGCTTTCAAGATTTCTGAAATTGATTTTTCATATGTAGCCTCTATATGTGCACCTCTACCATATTGCCCAGGACAGCCCAAATGACATTCCCTTGAGAAATAACTAAAGAAATTAACGAGGGGAGCACCAACATCACTAAAAAGTTCTGTGATAGCTGTCCTGGGGACAATGGTGAGAGTTACTGTCACTGAAGTAAACGCTCTAATTTCAAGGGAAATGATTGTCTTCTAGAGTGACAAAAGATACATGACATTTAACTACCAGAGACAAGGCCCACTAGTCAAAGTTAGTGCTCATAAGTGTAATTAATCATGGTATTTTGATTCAGTCTCAAAGATCCAAGGCCATATTTTAACGGATCCAGTTCGTCTAGGACTCACACTGTGGTTGGTTCCTGAATATATACTTGGAATTACCATAATGAGTAGTGGGAGTTAAAGTGGCCATCTGAATGTTTTCTTGGTGATTACAGTTTCCTTAGGAATTAAATGGATAGGATACCTTCTAAATTATTACTGGATCTACTTACAGAAAAGCACTAACTATAGGTCCAGAAACATGAGTTGAGATACCACAATGGAGAATCTCAGTCTCTCACCCAGATGCCAGACTTAAGTCAGATAGTGTACCCAGAACTCTTTGGTTGAAGGGAAGGTTGGGTCTCTTGGGGAAGAATTCTACCAGACTTCCTCAAGTATATATCGTAGATTTTACTCTAGGCTTTACTCAAAGGGCCCGTAGCCATTTATTAGGGTGAATATGCATTGGCAAAGGAATATCACAGACTCAGGGATTACCAGATACTGATTTCAAGTTAACATCAATTCCTAGGATCCCAAAGCACTCCCATGGGCCACTGGGTAAAGTTAGGGTGTATAGATGTCAGACAATAAATGCTATTTTGGTCAAAGTTTATGTCACAGGCCCAATTAATCTATGGACTTAGCTATGGTTATTTCTGGTTCTTGGATGTTTAATTGGAATAGACACACAGCAACCAACAGAATCTTCACATTTGTTCTCCATATTGGGAACTGAGAACTATTATGGTAGGAAGGACCTGGTATTATGGTAACAGAAACTCCTGAACTTTCCCTGTCTGCCAGAATGTTAAAAAAAACAAATACATAAGCAGATAACAAAAACAAAAAAACTCCACAGAGATAGATATGAAAATATATAAAGGATTCAGGGGAAGTAATCCTATCACATTCTTATCTAATTTTCCTGTTTTGTCTATGTAGAAGTTGGAGGATACATCTTTTTTTTTTTTTTTTCTTTTGTGAGACAGTCTTACCCTGTCGCCCAGGCTGGAGTACAGCTGCACGATTTCAGTTCATTGCAACATCCACCTCTTGGGTTCGAGCGATTCTCCTACCTCAGCCTCCCAAGTAGCTGGGACGCGTGCCACCATGCCTTCTAATTTTATGTTTTTAGTAGAGATGGGGTTTCACCATGTTAGCCAGGCTGCTCTCAAACTCCTGACCTCAGGTGATCCGCCTGCCCCAGCATCCCAAAGTGCTGGGATTACAGGCATGAGCCGCTGCACCCAGCCTACATCTTGAAGAATGTAGATTAATGTGGTTCTATTTATGTGGCTATTCCAGGTGTGGAATCTTTACTGAACCAAATTGACATAGCTCTCTCATTCACAACAACTATTGGTCTGGCAAATGCTGTTTTCTCTAGAGAAGTTTACAAGGACCAAAAGAAATTTGATTTCACCTGTCAAGAATAGCAATACTTTTCACTGCACTCTCTTAGGGCGAAGGCAGTTCTTCTTTTCTGTATTGTAATCTAGTATACATAGACTTTGATTGTATTGACATATCACAGAACATTACATAGGTCCATGATATCCATCATGATGATTAGACTTGATTAGCTGAAAGCAGCATTAGATGCCTTGGTAAAGTAGCATTAGATGTCTTGGTAAGTAAGCTAATGTGTGTCAGAGGATGGGAGATAAGCCCCATAAAAATACAGGTGTATGGTCTTGTTAACATTTTTACTTTGGGAGGCCGAGGCGGGCGGATCACGAGGTCAAGAACCGAGACTACCCTGGCCAACATGGTGAAACCCTGTCTCTACTAAAAATACAAAAGTTAGCTGGGTGTGGTGGTATGCGCCTGTAGTCCCAGCTACTCGGAAGGCTGAGGCAGAAGAATTGCTTGAACCCGGGAGGCGGAGATCACAACTCCGTCTCAAAAAGAAAAAAGAAATTTTAGCAGTCCAGTAGTTCCAGGTGTAGGGTAAATTGTTGTACCGTGTGCCACCTACCACTAAAAAAGAGGCACAATGCCTACTGGATCTTTTTTATATTTAAAAAACAATTGTTGCCACATTTGCATGTGCTGCTTTTATGAATTAACTGAGAACATTTGTGTGTGTTACTTTTATGCATTAAATGAGTCATCAGCTTCCAGAGTGGGTCCCAGAGAAAGAAAAGGCTTTGTAGGCTTTTCTAAACTGCAGTGCAAAAACTCTTCTTTACTTTGTGCCTTATTATATAGAAGATCCTACAGTATTTAGAGGGAATATGGCAATTTGGAATTGCATTTGGAATGCTGTGGCAATTCAAACAATAAAATCATATTGTAGTTCCCTTGAGTTTTGGAGCAAAGCTCTACCCTCTACTCAAGTTTGTGATTCTCTTTGAGAAAGTTCTCCTGTGTGTTTTTTTATTCCAATAATTCATAAAACTGTATACTTAGGTTTTGTGCACTTTTCTGTTTATAGGGTATATATATATTTTAAAAGGTTTAGTTAAAAAAAAATTAGTTGGGAAAATAAAGTTTCAAATATAGCAAAAATAGTTACAAATGAAAAACAAGTTGGGGAGAATTTCCCTGATTTTTTTAACTTTTATTTAATTAATTAACTAATTTTATTTTTCGAGACAGGGTCTCACTTTGTCACCCAAGCTGGAGTGCAGTGGTGGGATCTCGGCTCACTGCAGCCTCCACCTCCCAGGCTTAAGCCATCCTCCCACCTCAGCCTCCTTAGTAGCTGGGACTACAGGCATGTGCCACCATACCAAGTTAATTTTTTAATTTTTCGTAGGGATGGGATTTTGCCACATTGCCCAGGCTGGTCCAAACTCCTGAGCTCAAGTTATCTGCCCACCTCAGCCTCCCAAAGTGCTGGAACTACAGGTGTGCACCACCTGCCCGGACAACTTTTATTTTAGACTCAGGGGTACTTGTATGGGTTTGTTATATAGGTAAATTGTGTGACATGGGGGTTTGATATACATATTATTTTGCCACCCAGATAATAAGCACAGTACCCTATAGGTAGTTTTGTGACACTCTCCGTCCTCCCTCCGCTGACCCTCAGGTAGGCCTCGGTGTCTGTTCCCTTCTTTCTGTCCATATGTACTCAGTGTTTAGCGCCCACTTATAAGTGGAAACATGTTGGTATTTGGTTTTCTGTTCCTGTGTTAGTTCACTTAGGATTATGGCCTCCAGCTCCATCCATGTTGCTGCAAATGACATAATCTCATTCTTCTTATGACTGCATAGAATTCCATGGTGCATATGTACCACATTTTCTGTTACTATTTTTTTTTTTTTTTTTTGGAGACAAGGCCTCACTCTGTCACCTAGGCTGAGTGTAGTGTGATCACAGGTCACTGCAACTCAGACTCAAGCGATCCTCCCACCTCAGCCTCAGGACTAGCTAGGACTACAGGTACATACCACCATGCCAGGTAATTTTTTCTGTTTCTGTAGAGATGGTAACTCACCGTGTTACCCAGAGCTGCTCTTGAACTCCTCAGCTCGAGTGATCCTCTCTCTTCAGCCTCCCAAACTGTTGGGATTACAGGCATGAACCACTGCGCTTGGCTTGTACCACATTTTCTTTATACGGTCTACCATCGGTTCATATTTAGGTTGGTTTCCATGTCTTTGCTATTGTGAATAGTGCTGCAATGAATATACGTGTGCATGTGTCTTTATGGTAGAACAATTTATATCCCTTTGGATATATACCCAATAATAGGATTGCTGGGCCAAATGGCAATTCTGCTGTGAGTTCTTTGAGAAATCACCGAACAGTTTTCACAATGGCTGAACTAATTTACATTCTACCAACAGTGTATAAGCATTCCCTTTTTTCTGCAACCTTGCCAGCATCTGTTATTTTTTGACTTTTTAATAATAGCCATTCTGACTGGTGTGAGATGTATCTCATTGTGGTTTTGATTTGCATTTCGCTAATGATTAGCGATGTTGAGCATTTTTTCATATGCTTGTTGGCTGCGCATATGTCTTCTTCTTCATCTTTTTTTTTTTTTTTTTCTGAGACAGGATCTCATTCTGTCATTCAGGCTGGAGTGCAGTGGCACGATTACGGTTCACTGCAGCCTCAACCTCCTGGGCTTGAGCGATCCTCCTACCTCAGCCTCCCAAGTAGCTGGGACTGTAAGCCACGCCACCAGGCCCAGATAATTTTTGTAGAGATGGGGTTTCACTATGTTGTCTAAGCTAGTCTCAAATTCCTGGGTTCAAGTGATCTGCCAGGCCTCCCAGAGTGCAGTGATTATAGGCACCAGCCATGTATGTCTTCTCATGAAAATTGTATATTCAGGTCAGGTGTAAACAGAGTGAACAGACAAACAAACGGGAGATGGTTTATTTTGCTGTGCAGGAGCTTATTTTTAAAATAAACATATTAATTAAAATAGCTTTGGCTTTGGTACTGGAATAGACAAATCAGTGGAACAGAATATTAGATCTGGCATCAGATGCAAGAGCATGTGGGAATTTAGTATATAGCGCAGGTGGCAATATAAATCATTGGGAAAAGAAGTAATCAATGAGTTATGCTAGGACAATTAATTTTCCATATTGGGAAAAATATAAAAGTAGATTCCACCTTCATTAATGAGGAAAAGTGAGTTCTGTCTAATTAGAAACCTAGATGTGGAAAACAAAATTTTTAAAATTTTAGAAGCAGCCAAGTGTGGTGGCTCATACCTGTAACCCCAGCGACTCCTGCTGAGGCAGGAGGATTGCTTGAGACCAGGAATTTGAGGATGCAGTGAGCTATGATCATGCCACTGCACTCCAGTCTGGGTTACAGAGTGAGACCCTGTCTCAAAAAAAAGGAAAAAAGAAAAAAGAAAATTTAGAGCATATATTTGGAACTTAAAATGGTTTGTGCTTATTTGGAGTATTCCTTAGGAGCATTCCTTAGTGAGACCCTGTCTTAAAAAGTTTTAGAAGCAGCCAGGCATGGTGACTCACACCTGGCTGCTTCTAAAAGTTTTTAAATTTTGTTTTCCACAGCTAGGTTTCTGATCAGATAGAACTCACTTTTCTCATTAATGAGGGTGGGATCTACTTTTATGTTTTTCCCAATATGAAAAAGTAATTGTCCCAATATCATTCACTGATTTTTTACTGTATATCAAAGAGAAATGATTTATATGTTTGACTACCTCAAAATTAATGTATATCCTCAAAATTAATGGATAACATTGATATGGCTAAACTCACCAAAAGTTAAATTGAAAGATGAGATAAACTGGGGAAAAATATTTGCTATGTAAATAAAAGAATGGTCATTCTCAAAATTTTACAAATCCATAAGAAGTAGACAACTGGGTGGAGCGCAGTGGCTCACACCTGTAATCCCAGCACTTTGGGAGGCCAAGGTGGGCAGATCACGAGGTCAGGAGATCGAGACCATCTTGGCTAACACGGTGAAACTGCATCTCTACTAAAAAGACAAAAAGTTTAGCCAGGCGTGCTGGCAGGCATCTGTAGCCCCAGCTACTCGGGAGGCTGAGGCAGGAGAATCGCTTGAACCCAGGAGGTGGAGGTTGCAGTGAGCCGAGATCGTGCCACTGTACTCCAGCCTGGAAACAGAGTGGGACTCCATCTCAAAAAAAGAAATATGCAACTGGTCCCAACTGAAAAATGAGAAAAGAATATGAAAAAGCCATTCATAGAAGATGAAAAACCCAAACATATAATAAGCACATGAGAATTTATTAAATCTCACTAGTAATCAGGGAAATGCAAATTGATAATAATGATACCATTTTTATCCATCAGATTAGAAAAAATAATAAACTCGAATAATATCAAGTATTGATGTAGATATGGAGAAATAATACTGTCATTCAATGCTGGCAAGAATGTAAATTGGTATTAACATTTTGTGAAGCAATTTGGCTATAACTAATAAAGTTGAAAATGCATATATTATACAATCCAGTAATTCCACTTCTAGTTATTTACCCTAGAGAAATGTTTGCATATGTACACAAGGAGATGTGTATAAGGATATCTATCGCAGCATTATGTTGATATCAAAATACTAAAAATAATGAAAACGCCCATCAATAGAGGAGTTTTTTTATTATTATTATGGTGTTTTCATATTACAGAATGCCTTATTGCAGTTAAAAAGAATAAAATATATTTCTTTACAGATATGAATTAGATCTCAATGTTAAGTAAATAAAAGCAATTTGAAGAAAGACATATGTACTGTATCAGTTTTTTTTTTTTTTTTTTTTTTAGATGGAGTTTTGCTCTTGTTGCCCAGGCTGGAGTGCAATGGCATGATCTCTGCTCACCGCAACCTCCGCCTCCTGGGTTCAAGTGATTCTCCTGCCTCAGCCTCCCGAGTAGATGGGATTACAGGCACCCATCACCATGCCTGGCTAATTTTTGTATTTTTAGTAGAGACAGGGTTTCTCCATGTTGGTCAGGCTGGTCTTGAACTCCCAACCTTAGGTGATCCACCCACCTCAGCCTCCCAAAGTGCTGGGATTACAGTCATGAGCCATCGCGCCTGGCCGATATCAGGTATTTTTGTTTTTGTTTTTGAGACAAGGTCTTGCTCTGTCAGCCAGGCTGGAGTGCAGTGACATGATCATAGCTCATTGCAAATCAAGCAATCCTCTGGCCTCAGCCTCTGGAGTAGCTAGGACTACAGGTGTGCACCACTATGCCTGGCAAATTTTTTACTTTTTGAAGCAATGGGGGTCTCACTGTGTTGCTATATCGGACTTTTTAAAGCACATACACAAAATGTTAACAATTATTATTTCTAGGTGTTGGGAACACATATGTTAATTCTATCATTTTCTATATTCTATTATTAAAAAGTTTTTCAAAAATAACAATGGAAAAAGAACAAGTAGGGTGCAGTTAATTGTTTCAAGTGACATACTCAGGTCAGGTAAGATAAGAACTGAACATTATACATTGGATTTAGCCATCAATAAGTCAGTCACAAATAGTTCTTAAACATTTACTAAGTAGAGATCATTTTGACATGTCGTAGAATGAGAAAGTAGAGTATAAGCCTAAAGGCAAGATATAACTTTCCTGATTTTGATGCTGCAGCTTTTACTTACACGATAATGATTGTTGTGGTGGTAGTGATGATGAAAGCTTCAATAAGCCACGTTCCAACTGCATAAAAATCTTAAATCTCCTGTAACAACTAATCACAAACTTTCTTCTTTGCTTAGGTAGGGTTTTTGGATCGGCAGAGGACATTGGCCTTGCTGGAATTGTTCTATGACCATAGTTCACAAATGCTTAGGAGTTTACTTCGAAACCCACGACAATGTAAGTGCCACTTAGAGGGAGTATGTTCAAGCTGAAGTGTCACTTGATATGTACTGATATGATACACTGATATGATAATACAAGATTATTCTACCACCATGGAATCCCTTCACATAATAGCTCTCTTAGATCATGATAACTGTATCTAGTTGTTTATTCCCTCCACAAAATTCACTCTTCATCACAACTAGATGTATTTTTCACCACAGTGCAATACTCAAAAATTTTATATCAGAACTCAGTGAGAACTCAATTTTAAATTCATGCAAATGAAGAAATGCTCTAGTGACAGTCTGAATGTTTTGGAAATTAAGTTAGTAATGGTAATTCCATTTTATCAACAAAAAAAATTTTTTGAGACAGAATCTTACTCTTCTTGCCCAGGCTGGAGTGCAGTGGCATGATCATGACTCACTGCAGCCTCAACCTCCCAGGTGGGAGATGATTCTCCCACCTCAGCCCCCTGAGTAGCTGGGACTACAGGTGTATACCACCATGCCCAGCTAATTTTTTGTATTTTTAATAGAGAGAGGGTTTCACCCTGTTTCCAAGGATAGTCTCAAATGCCTGGGTGCTGGGATTATATGTGTAAGCCACTGCACCCAGCCTGATAATTCCATTTTTAATACCCAACTTAAAATTATAAGATTTATAAGAATAATATTTCCTTTTCCCAAACATTTTTACTTGTGTACCTTTACTTATACAGTAAAATGTCCTTTTTATGTTATTTCCAAGACAAATAAAATTATGGGGTTTATTTTTATTTTATTTTACTTTTTCAGAGATGGGGTCTTGCTATGTTGCCCAGGCTGGCTTCAAACTCCTGGGATCCAGCAATCCTCCTGCCTCAGGCTCCAGAGTAGCCAGGACTACAGGCATGTGCCACTGTGCTCAGCTTTTTTCATTTTTTTTTTTTTAAAGAGAAGGTATCATACTGGCTGAGTTTCTTAAAGAATGTCTTTTTTTTTTTTTTTTTTTTTTTTTTTTTTTGAGACAGAGTCTTACTCTGTTGCCCAGGCTGGAGTGCAATGGCGCAATCTCAGCTAACTGCAACCTCTGCCTCCCGGGTTCAAGCGATTATCCCTGCCTTATCCTCCCAAGTATCCGGGATTACAGGTGCCCGCCACTACACGCAGCTATTTTTTTTGTATTTTTAGTAGAGACGGGGTTTCACCATGTTGGGCAGGCTGATCTCAAACTCCTGACCTCAGGTATCCACCTACCTTGTCTCCCAAAGTGCTGGGATTACAGGCATTGAGGCACCACACCTGGCCAAGAATGTCAATATTTTATTTTTTGTGAAGATTTATTACCTGGATACTTACAAATCTGTGGGTGATATACTTGGAGTATTTCTGAAAATTGTGAGAATCACAATTTTATAGCTTACCACTACTGTTTTGGGAGAAACGGGGACAGTCTTGTGGCATGATTTCCACTCTTTATAGTACAGACACCAGGGTTTTATTGTCATTGTTTAACAGTGGGATTCTGTGAATACTATCCAGTCTTTCCCTAGTATTCTGTTCCAGGTGCCCATATAAGTTGTAGAGGAAAATAACTGAGGAATGAAGAACATAGAAGAGGGAAAGAGATGGGGGGGAAAATGAATGCTGGAAAAATATAGCCTCAGTGAAAGATTGTCATGGATAAAGACTTGCTTTTTATATTGCAGATATTGAAAATATATTTGAGATGAAAGATGTGTCCCCTTTCCCATCCCTATGCGATGCTTATTGTGGGGGACTACAAAGGTAGAGGACAAATTCTATTGGCCTTGGCAGTCTAAGCAACACTCCAAGTAGCAAAAGGAGAATCCTGTTTATTTCCAAAATCACACCTTTTAGGAAGGGATGATTTCTAACTTAGTAGTATAAGTTCTTTTGGATACCTTTTTACTTTTTATTGTGTTGCAACCAAAGATAACTGATATTTATTTAGAGCAATAGGTCTATATTACAATCTCTGTGCTCAATGCTTTTCTTTGCATTAATTTAATAGCTCTAATTCTGCATTATAAGATCAATGGTTTAAGTGAATATTTTGTTTTCTGCATTAGGGCCATTCATTGAATTTGAAGAGATAAACTTGACTGAGTTGTGGGGAGACATGGATAATCAGAAACACATTTATGAAGGTTTTGACGAAGTGCTCTTAGAGATGAATACATTACTTTCTGCAAAACATGCTAGCAAAACCCAAAGTAAATTATTAGAAAGTCCAGATCAACCTAAACTTGATGAACAGAGAACATCAACAACACCACCAAACCCACCAGAACAGTGGAGAGGAGTAACTGCAGAACAAGGACCACAAAGAATTTCAACTGAAGAACAAGGCAAAAAGTCAACTGCAGAACAAGAACTGTACACAGAATCAGTAATAGAACCAGGAACCCACACAGAGTCAACTCTAGAACAAGAGTCAAGCAGAGGGTTAGTAACAGAACAAGAAACACACAGAGAGTCAACTACAGAACAAGGACAGCAAAAAGGGTCAATAGAAGGACAAGGACCACGCAGAGTGTCAGTTTCAGAACAAGGGGCACGCAGAGAGTCAGTTGCAGAACAGCGGTCACGCAGAGAGTCTATTGCAGAACAGGGGTCACGCAGAGAGTCAGTTGCAGAACAGGGGTCACGCAGAGAGTCAATTGCAGAAAAAGATCGACGCAAAGGGTCAGTAGCAGAACAAGGATCACGCAGAATGTCAACTGCAGAACAAGAATCACTCAGAGAGTCAATAATAGAAGAACCATACCAAAAATCAGAACAAGCACCTTATGGAGAGATAATTTCAGAAGAGCAAAAAGACTCAACTTCACAATCAAGAAAAGATAGTATCTTAAAAAGTACAAAATATGGGGAGCCTATACCCTCTGAGTACATTGAAGTCCCTCTACAGGAAAAGAGGTCTTGGGAACAAGCATATGAAGAGGAAGTATTCCTGAGTTCTGAACTGCAAGAGGAAGTTCCAACATTAAGTAGAAAAGATCACTTTTCAGGTAGTAATGCAGTTCTTCTACAACATCGGCTCCCTGTTTCATGGAATGGTTTTTAAAGTCTTTTCAGAAAATACTCATTTAAGTCAGAATTTTTTTTCTGGCATATCAGGTCATGCAAATCTCAGGCATATTTTGCTGCTCAACATGAGTCTAGACCTTGAACAATAATCAATTAAGTTAATTACATTCACCAGTGAAATGCAAACCAGAATGTCTCTATTGTCAATTTACGTATAATTTCCATTGTACTAGATTATAGAAGTGTTTTAATTGGGTTTCTGGAAAGGTAGGAGAAGCCCTTTTGTTTTAAATGTAATGTCTGATACTAGAAACCATTTTAAAAATTTTCTTTTATTTCAACTGTAAATGGGTCTCACTTTTTTCAGTTAAATATAAAATGTATGTTCTAGAAGAGTTTCTGAAAGTCATATTTAAGACAGAATGCACCCTGAATTTCAAATATTTATTCTCATGTCTTTGGTCAGAATTTAGGCATACAGTAGTTCTCCCTTATCCATGGTTTTGCTTTCCACAGTTTCAGTAAACCGCAATCAACCACAGTCAGAAAGTATTACATGGAAATTCTAGAAATAAACAATTCATACATTTTTAATTGTGCACCATTCTGAGTAGTATAATGAAATCTTGCACCTTTTGTTCAGTATGTCCATGTTGTCTATGTTACCTGCTCATTAGTCACTTAATAGCTGCTGGATTATCAGATTGTCATTATGTTGCAGTACTCTTGTTCAAGTAACCCTTATTTTACCTAATAATGGCTCCAGTCACAAGAGTAATGATGCTGGCAATTTGGATATGCCAAAGAGAAGGCATAAAGTGCTACCTTTGAAGTGAAAAGGTGAAAGTTCTCAGCTGGGCACGGTGGCTCATGCCTGTAATCCCAGCACTTTGAGAGGCTGAGGCAGGTGGATTGTTTAAGCCCAGGAGTTCAAGACCAGCCTGAGCAACATGGCAAAACGCCATCTCAAAAAAAAATTAGCTGGGCATAGTGGCATGCACCTGTAGTCTTGGCTACACAGGAGGCTGAGGTGGGAGGATCACCTGAACCTCAGGAGGTTGAGCCTGCAATAAGCCATGATTGCACCACTGCACTCCATCCAGCCTAAGCAACAAAGTGAAACCCTATCAGAAAGAAGAGAGAGAGAGAGAGAGAGAGAGAGAGAGGAAGGAAGGAAGGGAGGGAGAGGGAGGGAGGGAGGAGGGAGGAAGGAAGGGATGAAAGTTCTCAACTTAGGAAAGAAAGAAAATTGTATTCTGGGGTTGTTAAAATGTACAGTAAGAACAAATCTTTTACTTATTAAATTGTGAAGAAGGAAAAAGAAACTCATGCTAGTTTTTCTGTCACACCTCAAACTGCAAAAATATATGTACTATCTTCAGTTTCAGGCATTCACTAGGGATCTTGGAACATATCCTCCCAAGTATAAAAAGAGGGCTACTGTATAGTAATACCTAGCTGTGAGGGTGGCTGGGAAATATAGCCCTCATTTTGCACGGCCAAATTGGATACAATAATAGCTTTTGCTACAGAGCTGCTTTCAACAATTCAAGTTATTAATTTATTCACTGTGGTTGATTACGACACTACATATATGGGAAAGTACTTAGAGTTTTTTGTGTTCCATATGCAAGGCATTTCTATCACTTATTAACCTTAGAATAGCTAATGGAATATGTAATGTCTAATTCATAAGCATTTTCATTTGTACCTTTTAGAAACTACAAAAAAGGAAGTTCAGAAAGACAAGTCCTGTGAACCCAAGTCCCAAAAAATAGAAGGAAAGTCATGGTCAGGTAACTCCTCATTTAATCCTCCTTTCATTTATACCCTAGAACAAAAATATTGTGAAAGTGAAGTTTGATTGGCTGTGTTATGGAATGTGTTTTTACAGGTGAATTTTTTACTTGCAACTGGAAGATGAAGTATGTCACATTTGAAGATGAGGAACAGGCAAACTTAATCTATGGTAACTCCAGGTTCGCAGGTACATGTTAACAATGAAAGTAGGAAGAATAGATGGCAGTCCAATAGATGGATTTAATTTACTCTGGTACTCGATGATAAAGACTGCATTTAGCTAAGGCAGAATGGGAAGGTGTTCCTTGCATTATTTTGTCCGTAAGCTGGTGAATCTAAATATATACCAGATAGATGTATTTGGTGGTGGTGTACTATTGATGGTAGAATGTGCTATTGACGAGTGCTCTTCTGCTTTGAAACTTATCGTATTAGTATACATTTTTTAACCATGATATGACCCTACCACCACTTTAAAGCTATGATCTAAGCATACAGAGAAAATCAGATACTAGATACTAAAACTCAATAGAAATCATTTCAGCTATGCCTTTCCCTGGTAGGGCCACATCTAAACATATGAGACAAGTGAGAATCTTATCTTGTTTTTGAAGACTTACAAAGAAAGATCTACTCAGCAGAGCAGAGTAGTTTCTGGCTTTCAGACAAAGCATGTCTTTAACAATGATTGTTCCAAAAGCACTCATATTTCACTAAAATCCTATTATATTGTTTTGGCTTTCACATCAACAAGTTGTAGAACTAAATTAGATCAAGATTATCTTCTTCCTACCTGCAAATTTTTCTCTCATTTAAGCCTCAAATAACAAACTTTCTATTCTCAAATTTTCTGGTGAAAATGCATGGCATTGGTCAAGCTCTTGCAGCCTGCTAATTCATGTTGTTCTTCTTAGTCATCTTTGTATCAATTTTGCTTTACCAATGTATATAAAAATTGTGAGTAATCATTTGTTTGTCACATCAAATCTCATATAGAAGGGCATGAATGATTGAATCAATGAATAAATCAAATGGAAGTCACTTTGCTGACATTTTATGAAATGTACTTCATATTATACTATTGAGCTAAAAGGTAAATATATTAGTCAAGACTCTTGGAGAAAGGAGTTGTGGTGGTGGTATTTAGTAATTTATTTAACTAGAAAGTTCAGAGTGCAGCTGTTTTCAGGCACAACTAGATTCAAAGGCTCAACAATAGCAACAGGATACTGTCTGTCTCCCTCTGAGCCCTGTTTTTCTGTGTCACTTTCAATTTGAGACAGTTTTCTCCATGCTGTGACAAAAATGGCCATGAAAGCATCTCTAAGCTTATATTCTACTAGTTCAGCAATCAGAGTACAAAAAGAATGATTCGTCCCTAATAGTTCTTCCAAAAGTTCTAAGGCTAACTCTCATTGGCCTATAGTAGGTTACATTGCTATCATATATGAATTGTTAGCTGGACGTATATCACATGACCATCCATGGCACCAGAGTGGGAGGCACAGTATGACCTGACTCATCTGAACTGACAATGGAGAGATGTTTTTTCCAAAGAAAAAAGGAGGATGCTGTCCTCCTGAAGGGAGCACGGATTCCTGACAGGCAAAAATAGCAGGTATTCATTACAATAGGCACTCATTTATTTTCCCTAACTGAAAGACTTGTTCACTTTACTGTTTGGTAATGTTTCCTGCTTGATAGATTTACACTCAATTATCAGAAATATTCAGTCCTGCAAGGAGGTAAAAGGCAGAACTGCCTTCAATGGAGTTTCATTCAATCTGCTCCAGTTTGTGCAACTCCTGGAGACATTTGTTGGTGAAGATGCTCCCTTGAGTGTCAGCGAGACTCTCACCTCCTTTTTTAAGGAGGGCTATGTTGAAACAGAACAAGAGAAAATGAATGCCTTAGAACAGGTGGGTAGTATTATTTATTAATAATACAAATGAGGTCACTATTATAAGTAAATCTCTCCACCTCAGTTGCTCCTGATATGGCTTATGTTAAAAAGTGTACAACCAAACTGATCACTTTATTTCAACAAGCATAGCCGTTAAAGATTCTATTTTATCATCAAATAGTCTAAGATCACACCCCAGATAACTCATTCCCTTAATAATAACATGATTGCTTCTGGCAGGAGATGGTTTATTGTACAGCTTTATTCTTTCTCTGAAGGTTGACAAGCAGATATGGATATATGCAAAGATGTGTGTGTGTGCATTATACGCCTGTGTGTGAGTGTCTTTATGAGTACACACACCTGGGTTATGATTATGGCTGAGTATATATTTTTACTCATGAGCACCCAGGTAGTACATATTTCCTAAGAACTTACTACTTACTTGGGTGACACATTAGCTTATATGAACAATTTCTTGTCTCTTACATGAAATATGTAAATTACTTTCACTAAGCTTTTTCAGTAATCATCAGCCCTATGAGTCTTTTCAGCCTAATTCTAGACAATTCCCTTTACCTTCTCAATTCCAGTTCCTCCTACTTAATCAAAAGGTATATATTCATTTTATTTTTGCAATTAGATCTATCTAGACATTAAATCAATTACTATCTCACTAATATAATTAGCCTAGTGAAAACTCTAAAAGATAAATAAAATTCATGTCAAATATAATCAATCTTAAATATAAAAAAAGAATTTTTAAAACACAGCCATTTTTCATTATTTAAACACTGCCATTCATTCCCCTTCACTCAAAACATATCCCTAAGGGCCAGGTGCAGTGGCTCATGCTTGTAATTCCAGTGCTTTGGGAGGCTGAGGAGGGAAAATCTCTTGGGCTCAGGAATTTGAAGTTACAGTGAGCTGTAATTATGCCACTCTATTCCATCCTGGGTGACACAGCAAGACTCTGTCTCTAGATAAAAATAATAATAATTTTAAAATCCCACTAAGAAGTCAGGCAGAGCACTCTGTGTATTTATCACATTCCTGAACAACTAGAGAAGGAGTGGAAAAGAATGGTCAAAGATTCTTAAGGTTTGTAGAAGAAATTTGCACACACCCACACACACACACACAAATGATTCTTAAGGAATACTAATGCAGAGAATCCCTGTTGTTGTTCTTTTTCTTCAAAGCCAGTCAAGTTTAGCAGTGGGAGGTTGTATACCAACTTGAGTTGACACTAATGTTAATAAGTTCTGATAACCCCCTACCATGGGACCAAACAAGAATGTCTGTTTTGTTTTGTTTTTGTTTTTGTTTTTGTTTTGGCCTAGAGGTAAAACAGAGAAATGGTATTTAAGGGATTAAAATTAATCACTGTATTTTCTTTTCTAAAAAATTGAAAAAAAATTTTTTTAAGACTGAGGTCTCGCTATGTTGCTCAGGCTGGTCTCCAACTCCCGGCCTCAAGTGATACTCCTGCCTCAGCCTCCTGAGCGGCTGGATTTACAGGCATGCACCACTGCTGGATCACTGCATTTTCCGTTAATATCATGCTTAGCCCCAAAGTAAACCTGTTTTAATAAAAGATGCTGGACTTTTTTAGGAATAAACACTAGCACAATGAACATGTATCTTCTGTGCTTTATTATCCTGTTTGTATCCTAGTTTAGCCAAAATGCTTTCCAAGTCCGACGGAGGCTTCTTCTAGAAGCCATCTTTCAGAAGTGGGACAGTGATGGCTCAGGCTTCCTGGATCTGAAGGAAGTTGATGAACTCTTATACACATACAAGGAGGGAATGGAAAAAGAATCTATGAAGAAAGGTAAAATATAACAATGTTCTTATTTAAATTGTGGTAATTAACTTGGCTTCAAGTTTCCCAGTACACATATACAGTTAAAATACTGGTTATGCTAAAGCCACGAGACAACCCTTCATGTCTCCTAGTATAGCTATACATTTATCTTATTTATTTTTAATTTCTAAAAATAGAGATGGGAGTCTCACTGTGTTGCCCAGGCTGGGCTCTAATTCCTGGGATCCAGTGATCCTCCCACCTCAGCCTCCTGAGCAGCTGTAACTACAGGCACCTGCCAACTGTGCCCAACTCTGGCTCTAATCTTTTAAGTGGAAAGTAACAAGTGTTGGCAAGGATGTGAAAATATTAGAAGACTTATGCATTTGTCAGCACAGTCAGAAGTGGAATATGTTGCAGAATGCTTTGTCCAAAATCTTAAATCTATATAGTTATATTCCTTCTGTATACCTGGCTACTCTCACTTTTAAGATTAAAAGAACCCAAGCCATTCCACAGTTCTGCTTGTTCTCTCTTCTTGTTTATCTCTTTGTCTTCACTGGCTTACAAATTTCTCTTCAATTTACTAACTTCTTATTCTCCTTAGTGACTTTTTATGTATTATATTTGTCTCTTATGACCAATATTTACCAGTCAAAAGCCACTAAAATTCTCATTCCAGTATGATAAATTCCTTTCTTCATTTTATTAGATCTTAATTTAAATTATTTTTCTCTTCACTGGGTTTAAAGATTTAGCTGGCTAACTTTGGTGTACCAGATTTTCAGTTTTTAAAGTATATAGTAAACAAGGGAAAGAACTGTCAAGGTTAGTTAAGTTCTTCAGCCCTTTCAAAAATCATTGTATTGGTTGAGCTTCAAATGTTCCTAAGTTTATCAATTGTCATGTTCTCTTCAGTAACTGTGTCTTCTACAAATTTTACATTATACTACCTGGCTTGTCTTATGATATATCCAAAGAGAATTTACTTAATGAAATTCCAAAAGACATAATGATGTGATTTTCACTTATAAGATGGGCAAATTTCGTAACACAAAGCCACATCCTACAGAGAACACTAGACAGTAGTTATAGCAGCTGGGTTCCAATACTGGATCTTCACTAAATGATCCTGTGATCTTTGGCAAGTTCCTTAACCTCCATAGACCCAGGTCTCCTTGTTTGTAAAATGAAGGCTTTAGATATGATGAATCTTAGAATTTAAGGAACCTAAGGGTAATGTTATAAGGAAGTCCCATAGATTAGATGATATGGAATCCAATTACATGGAAGTATATGGAATCATATATATGAGTAAGGTATAGCAATAGGGACAGATAGATAGCATAAAATATGAAGGATTAAGCCCAGCAAATGAGAATAAGGACAGCAATGAGGAGGCAGAATCTGCTGCCAGATAAAAATGCCTGCAAACAAGAATAATTATTCTCTCCAAGGGCAGGCTTATACAAAATGACTCTCAATAAACACATATTGGTAGCCATTTGGTCTGAGGAGATGATTGCTGAGCTGATGGCAGTATGGAAGAAGAAAAGCAGATTTATCCTCTTTAAAAAGGAAGAAGATTCTAAATTTCAAGCATTGCTAATAACTTATTGGCAAATCTTCAAACAGCTCTTTTGTTTGTTTGCTTGTTTTGCTCTACTCTTATTGCTTCTTTGTCCAAGATTTAAAATTGGGATTTAAGTAGCATAAAATCATAGGATTAGAAGTTTTTAGAAAGGTTTCTGCTGGTGTCCTCAAAATGGAAGATTTCTATATGGAAGAGGAAACTTGAAACTTTTAGTCTGTCATCCCCCTTCCCCCCCAACCTTTTTTTTAGAGACAAGAGCTCACTCTGTTGCCAAGGCTGGAGTGCAATGGCATAATCATGGCTCACTCCAGCCTCTATCTCCCAGGTTCAAATGATCCTCCCATGTCAGCCTCCTGAGTAACTAAGACTATAGACGGTGCCACCATGCCTGGCTATTTTTTTTAAGACAGGGTCTCACTATGTTGCCCAGGCTGGTCTTAAATTCCTGGGCTCAAGAGATCCTCCTGCCTCAGTCTCCCAAAGTTCTGGGATTACAGGTGTGAGCCACTGCACCCAGCCTCATTTCCCCTTTCATTCCTGTCTGATACAACCTAATCTTTTTGGGCAGAAACATCACAAATAAAAGCTATAGAACATGTGACCTGTCTGCATTGTTGAATTTAATGGAATAAGTAATTTTTTCTCCATTACTCTTCATAGGATAGCTATTAACATTATTGGGTTTGCCTTTTAATTTTCTATTTGAATGACTAAATTTGCTTTAATATGTTCATTTCTATTTCAGTAGGACATTTAACTCTTTTATAATTAAAACATTTTAGAAACATTTATTTCGGTAACATCAGCAAGATGGCCAACTAGAAGCCCTTAGGGCCTGTTTCCCTCACAAAGACAAGCCAGAACAACAAATAAACAACTACATTAAGAAAAATAACTGAGGGAGAGTGCCATCTTGCCTCAGAGGAGTAGCAGAAATCCTGGTGAGCACAGAAACTCAAGATGGCCACATAGAGAACAGAAGGCAATGCCAGGTCTCCACTACCCCATCCCCCAACCAGGATCAGGTGGGAACTGGGAAGAGCTTCTACCTATGAAGTGAAAGTAAGCAAAAGGATCCCAGCAGCCCCCATCGACACCCTGGACACCTACACAGCTCACTACTGGGGTCCCCTGCAGTCCTCACAGGCATTAAGCCCAGCTGAGGGAGCTGCCTCTAGACCACATACCTGTGCTCTCCCCAGAGAAGAAGCTGACACAGTGCCCTGACCCTTGTGGCACATGTGGCTACTGCACTACACCAACTTGGGATTGGAACTACGGCTGGAGTGTGTCTTTCTCAGGGGTGAGTAGTCACGACACCCCTTCATCCCTGGGGCTAAGCCACCACCAAACCATCTCAGGCCAGTGGCCCAGCATCCCCAAGCGGAGCTGCAAGCGCTCTTCCACATGAGGCCAAGTGGAGGTGGAGTCACTCCATCTCCCTCTCCCGTCATTCCCTTGGGCCAAAGCTGAGACAGTACTTTGCCTCCTAGAAAAACAATTCATTGGCCACTCAAAGCAGTCATTCCTCCTCAGTGCCTAAGTTGAAGAAACTCCCTGCATCCCAAGAAATGGTGCCTTGGCCACCCCCAGCCCTGAACTGAAGCAGCACATTGCCCTCTGGGAATTGGTACCCTGGCCAAACTGAGCTGCTACACAACCCAGTGCTGAGTTGATGTCGTAACCTGTGTCCCAAGGAAACAGAGCATTGGCTGAACTAAGGAACTCTGCCTTACAGTCCAAACAACTCTAGTACCTGGCTTCTCTGGAGCTGTACTAGACCCCTAGAGTCTGAGTGGCTGAAATACCCCTCTCCCTGGAAAGTGGAGTCACTGCTATTCTTTTCCTTGTACTTCCTAAGGCCCGAAGAACAGCTGTGCTCTGCTTTTCTGGGTTACTTGCTGCCATTGTACCTGGTCTTACAGTGTCTTGGATAATGCTGAGCCCCACCATTCCATGGTCTTGTGTCACTACTACACAGTGCCTCATGCCCTGAGACCTGAGTTGCCTTTGAGTTTTATTTGTTTAGGTTCCCATATTGCAACCATATCCTCCTCCCGGGCCCAAACCTCCACAGCAAGCTTCCTCTCTGGAGTCAGGCCAGTGCTGTGCCCTGCCCCCCAGGGGTAAAATCACAGCTACAGCCCAGCCTCCTGGGCTCAAGCTGCTAGGACGTGCCTCAGAGTCACAGATCGTGTCTCTATGGGCAACCTACACCCAACCTTGCCACAGAAACCAAACCTGCACCCCAAGACTCAGGAGCCACAATAAGTTTGGGAGATCCTGTGCTTAGGACCCTAACCCCACACCTGCTCTGAGCAACTGCACCTGGAACCCAGTGCCACTGCAGCTGCTTATAGGCCATGTCAGACCTGACACCAAGAGGGATCCCCCTCAGCTAAGTTTCCCCATTGTGGGGAAAACAAGAGTAGGAGGACTCCAAAAGCCCTCAACTTCAAGGACATTAATAACATATGCCGCTGCTGCTGCTCTCACAAACTTTCTACAGCCAAGGCCACTGAGGTGCCCACAGGTATTGCTGATGTTGAACACAGTTAAAGAAACTGCACAGAGACTATACCATTTCACCTATCTGGAAACAATGTGGCCACATCCATCCCAATGAGCACACAAAATTTCAACTACAGGTGAAAATCTTCCTCTATAAAAGCCACTCTAGAAAGTTTGGAAGAGGCAGTTATTCCACCAAGTACACAGACATCAATGTAGGTACACAAGAAACATGATAAAGCAAGGAAATATGGCACTACTGAAGGAATATAACTCTCTAGTAACAGACACTGAAGAAAGGAAATTAATTAATTGCCAGGAAAGGAATTTAAAATAATGATCTTAAGGAAACTCAACAAGACAAGAAAATTCAGGTTGACAGTTCAACAAAATCAGGAAAACAAATCCCCATATGAATGAGAAATTCAACAAAGAGATGGAAGTCATAAAAAAGAAGCAGACAGAAACCCTGCAGCTGAAGAATTCAATGAATGAAATAGAAATACAATAGAGAGCTTCACCAGCAGACTTATTAATCAAGCAGAAAAACTAATCTCTGAACTTGAAGATAGGCCATTTGAAATTACCCAGTCAGAGAAAGAAAAAAGAAATAAGATGAAAAAGAGTGAAGAAAGCCTACAATTATAACTATTAAGTGAACAAATATTTGTATTATGGGACTTCCAGAAGGAGAAGAGAAGGGAAAATATGTTGAAAACCTATTTAACAAAACAATAGCTAGAAACTTCCCAAGTCTGGGGAGACATATGGACATCCAGATCCAGGAAGCTCAAAATTTCCCAAATAGATACAGCCTAAAATTCCTCCCCAAGGCAAATTAAGGTCAAATTGTCAAAAGTCAAAGACAAAGAGAGAACTCTAAAAACAGCCAGAGAAAAGTATCATATAAGGGAAAACCAGAGAAAAGTCACATATAAGGGAATCACCATTAGACTAACATTGGAGTCCCCATTAGAATAACAACAGAATTTGTTGCAGAAATCTTATAGGCCATAAGAGAATGGGATGATATATTCAAAGTGCTGAAAGAAAAAAAAAATTTGCCAACCAAGAATAGTATATACAGAAAAACTGTCCTTCAGAAATGAGAGAACAATAAAGTCTTTCACAGATATGCAAAAACTGAGGGAAAGTATCACCACTAAACTGGCCTTACAAGAAATGCTCAAGGGAGCCCTATATCTGGAAGTGAAAAGATGATAATCACTATCATGAAAACATGCAAAAATATGAAACTCACTGGTAGGGCGGATATACAAAGGAGAAATAAAAGAATCAAATCCTATCACCGAAGAAAACCAGTACACTGCAATACTAATAAGAGGGGAAAAAAGGAACAAAGGATATACAAAACAACCAGAAAACAATTAACAAAATGACAGGAGTAAGTACTCACCTATCAACAATAGCTTTGAATATAAATGGATTAAATCCCCCACTTAAAATATATAGATTAACTGAATAAATTAAAAACATGACCTAACTGGCCAGGTGCAGTGGCTCATTCCTGTAATCCCAGCACTTTGGGAGCCGAGGCAGGTGGATCACAGGGTCAAAAGATTGAAACCATCCTGGCCAAAATGGTGAAATCCCATCTCTACTAAAAATATGAAAATTAGCTGGGTGTGATGGCACGTGCCTGTAGTCCCAGCTACTTGGGAGGCTGACGTGGGAGAATTGCTTGAACCCAGGAGGCAGAGGTTGCAGTGAGCCAAGATTGCACCACTGCACTCCAGCCTGGGTGACAGAGCCAGGTTCTGTCTCAAAACAAACAAACAAACAAACAAACAAACAAACAAAAAATGACCTAACTATATGCTGCCTAGAAGAAACTCGGTTCACCTGTAAAGACATATGTAGACTGAAAGTGAAGGGATGGAAAAAGATATTTCACATGAATGGAAATTGAAAGCAAGCAGGAGTAGCTATACTTAGACAAAACAGACTTTAAGTCAAAACTGTAAAAAGAGAAAAATGTCATTATATAATGATAAAGGGATCAATTCAGCAAGAGAACAACTCTAAACATACATGCACCCAACATCAGAGCACTCTAATATTATAAAGCAAATATTATTAAATCTAAAGGAAGAGATAAACTCTAATACAGTAATAGTTGGGGACTTCAACACCCTACTCTCAGCATGGGACAGATCATTTAGACAGAAAATCAATAAATGGGACAGATCATTTAGACAGAAAATCAATAAAGAAACATTGGATTTAAACTAAACATTAGACCAAATGGACATAACAGATATTTATAGAACATTTCATCCAACAGCTAGCTGCAGAATACACCTCTTTTTTTTCAGCCCATGGAATATTCTCCAGGATAGATCACATGTTAAGTCAGAAAACAAATTTATTAAATTTAAAGAAATTGAAATCATATCAAATATATTTTCTGACCTCAATGAAATAAAAATAGAAATCAATAACAAGAGCAACTTTAGAATTTAAACAACGTGCTCCTGAATGAGCAGTGGGTCAGTGAAGAAATTAAGAAGAAATTAATTTTTTTTGTAATTTTTACTTTTTTACTTTTTAATTTATTTTTTAAAATTTCTTCTACTGAGGTCCCATGACATCATAAGATTTCTTGGAACGAGAGAAAATAGAAACACAACATACTAAAACCTATGAAATACAGAAAAAGCAGTATTGAAAGGGAAGTTTATAGAAATAAATGCTCACATCAAAATTGTAGAAAGGTTTCAAATAAACAATCTAACAATGCATCTCAAGGAATTTGAAAACCAAGAATAAACCAGACTCAAAACTAGTAGAAAAAAAGAAATAATAAAGATCAAAGCAGAAATAAATAAAATTAAGACAAAAAAACCCAAAAAATCAACAAAACAAAAAGTTGGTTTTGTAAAAGATAAACCATATTGCCAAACCATTAGCTAGACTAACCAAGAAAAAAAAGATCCAAGTGAATAAAATCAGAAATGAAAAAGGAGACATTACTACTGACACCACAGCAATACAAAGAATCATTAGTGACTATTACAAACTATATGCCAACATAATAGAAAACCTAGCAGGAATGGATAAATTCCTGGATACATACAACCTACCAAGATTGAAGCAAAAAGAAATAGAAAACCTGAACAGACCAATCACAATTAACAAGACTTAATCTGTAATAAAATGTCTCTCATCAAAGAAAAGCCCAGGATCTGATGACTCCACTGCAGAATTCTACCAAATATTTAAAGAATATCTAATATCAGTTCTTCTCAAACTCTTTTAGAAAATTGAAGAGGAAGGAATTCTTCCAAACTCATTCTATGAGGCCAGCATTATGCTAATACTAACACCAGACAAGAACACAACAACAGAAACAGAATTATAAGCCAGTATCCCTAATGAACATAAATGTAAGATTCTCAACAAAATGCTAGCAAACTGAATCCAGCAACACATTAAAAAGATCATTCACACAGAGAATAAAAGAAAGGCTGGGTGTGGTGGTCTTTACCTCTAATCCCAGCACTTTGGGGGGCCAGGACAGGAGGATCACTTGAGCCCAATAGTTTAAGACTAGTCTGGGCAACATAATGAGACCCTGTCTCTATAATAATAATAAGAAGAAGGAAATAAAAGATCATTCACCCTGATCAACTGGGATTTATCCCAATAATGCAAAGATTATTTAACATACAAATATCAATAACCATGATACATCCCATCAACAGAATAGACAAAAAATCATATGACCCTCTCAATAGATGCAGGAAAAGCATTTGATAAAATTCAATATTCCTTCATGATAAACACTCTCAACAAGTTAGGTTTAGAAGGAAAATACCTCAACACAAGAAAGGTCATACATAACAAAGGCAACATCGTACTAAATGGGGGAAAGTTGAAATATTTTTTTCTAAGATCTGGAATGAGAAAAAGATGCCCACTTTCACCACTTTTATTCCACATCCGTTTATTCTAGATGTCCTAGCCAGAGCAGTTAGGAAAGAGACAGAAATAAAGGGCATCTAATTGGAAAAGAGAAAGTCAAATTGTCCCTGTTGTAGATGATATGATCTTATATATAAAAAACCCTAAAAGCTCCACCAAAAAATTATTAAAACTGATCAACGAATTCAGTAAAGTTGCAGGATACAAAATCAACATATAAAAATCAGTAGGCCGGGTGCGGTGGCCCACGCCTGTAATTCCAGCACTTTGGGAGGCTGAGGTAGGCAGATCACGAGGTCAGGAGATCGAGACCATCCTGACTAACACGGTGAAACCCCGTCTCTACTAAAAATACAAAAAATTAGCCGAACGTGGTGGTGGGCGCCTGTAGTCCCAGCTACTCAGGAGGCTGAGGCAGGAGAATGGCGTGAACCCGGGAGGCGGAGCTTGCAGTGAGCCGAGATCGCGCCTCTGCACTCCAGCCTGGGCAACAGAGCGAGACACCCCTAAAAAAAAAAAAAAAAAAAAAAAAATCAGTAGCATTTCTATACATTAGCAATCAACCAGAAGAAAAAGAAATTTTAAAAGTAACCCCATTTACAGTAGCCACAAAAAAATACAATACATAGGAATAAATTTAACCAGGGAGGTGAAAGACGTCTACAAGGAAAACTGTAAAACGCTGATGAAAGAAATTGAAGAGGACACCAAAAAATGGAAGACATCTCACGTTCATGGATTGGAAAAATTAGACTTGTGAAAATGACCATACTACCGCTGTCGCCAGCTGCTGACGCGGGCAGGTCCCGTGTGGGGCTGCCGGTGCCGGTCGCTAGGGCGGTAGACATCACGCTGCGATTCTGGACCAGTGTCAAGACCGTGAAGACGCAGAACAAGGCGCTGGGAGTGGCGGTGAGCGGCGGAGTCGATGGCAGCCGGGATGAGCTGTTCCGCCGCAGTCCCTGGCCCAAGGGCGACTTCTCCAGCCGGGCCCATGAAGTGATTTCTCACATTGGCAAACTGAGAGACTGTCTTCTGGAACACAGGAAAGATTATATTAATGCTTATAGCTATACCATGTCTGAACCTGGGAGGATGATAGACACAGAACAAGACCAGATAGACCAGGATGTCCAGATATCCATGAGGACCTGTTCAGAAACAATTCAACAACTACGAACAGAAGCTCACAAGGAGATACATTCCCAGCAGTGAAGGAGCACAGGACTGCTGTTTTGGATTTCACTGAAGACTACTTAAAAAAAAACAGTGTGTAAACTTTAGTCAGAACAAAGAGCCATCCGAGTTAAGAGTGGTGGATAAGAAAAGATTATCTAAGCTGAAACCAGAACCAAATACAAAGACAAGAGAATCCACATCTGAGAAAGTTTCACAGAATCCTTCAAAAGACTCTGAAGAAAACCCTGCCACTGAAGAACATCCAGAAAAGATTTTGGCTGAAACACAACCTGAATTGGGAACCTGGGGAGATGGCAAAGGTGAAGATGAATTATCCCCAGAAGAAATACAAATGTTTGAACTGGAAAATCAGCGACGAATTGGTGAAATGAACAGCTTGTTTGATGAAGTGAGGCAGATCGAAGGGAGAGTGGTTGAGATTTCCAGACTTCAAGAGATATTCACGGAAAAGGTTTTGCCACAGGAAGCTGAGATTGATAGCATTCACCAGTTAGTTGTGGGGGCAACTGAAAATATCAAGGAAGGCAACAAAGACATAAGAGAGGCCATTAACAACAACGCTGGCTTCCACGTGTGGATCCTCTTCTTCCCCATGATGTGTGCTCCTTCTCCTTTCTCTTCCTTGACTGGTACCACAGCTAGCCTGGGCTGCGGGGGCCCAGCACGCGAGTCCTCATGGGCGCTCACAGACTGCGTACTCTCATGTACCCCTGGTGCTGGAGCATGGTATGACCAGATTTTACCACAGAGCCATTTGAAGAGAAAGGGGTTCAGACAGACAGACATATTCCCCCAAAAGGGATACCCAGGCCGGAAAAGAAAACAGTGGGAAGTGGCCTATGTAGCCATCATAAGGCTAGACAAACTGAATGCCGGAGCTGGTAATTAGTTGTTCCTGAACTTGAGGCTGCCTTGGCAGGGGGGCTGCTCCAGTAGCAGGGGCACAGCAGGTCTCCAGAGCCCCCAATTGTCTCAGGGTTCTAAGGAAGTCACTGACCTTTCCCATCCCAGTAGCTTCAGGGAAGAACATAGTTAATCACGTCTCTCAACAAATGATTACTTCTTTGTTTCCTTGTGGCTTCCTGTCTGTCTGAGTCAACCAATACAGACTCACCGGAACATAGAAAAGAAAATTCACATTTGCCTTGTTAATCTAATAAATACAATTACAGCCCCTTTAAAAAAAAGAAAAAGAAAAAGAAAATGACCATACTACCAAAAGCAATCTACAAATTCAACACAATCCCGATCAAATACCAATAGCATTTTTCACATAAATAAACAAAAAATTCGAAAATTTGGCTATCCAAAATGCCATGGATAGCCAAAACAATCCTGAACAAAAAGAACAAATAGATATCACACTACCAGACTTTAGAATATACTACAAATCTCTAGTAACCAAAACAGCATGGTACTGGCATAAAAACACATAGACCAATGAAACAGAATAGAGAACCCAGAAAGAACTCCATATATTTACAGCCAACTGATTTTCAACAAAGGTGCCAAGAACATTCATTGGGAAAGGGAGAGTTTCTTCAACAAATATTGCTGGGGAAATCGGATGTTCATATGAAGGAAAATAAAACTAGACCCCTATCTCTCATCATATATAAAAATAAACTCAAAATGGGCCAGGCACTGTGGCTTATACCTGTAATCCCAGCACTTTGGGAGGCCGAGGCAGGTGGATCACCTGAGGTCAGGAGTTCCAGACTAGCCTGGCCAACATGGCAATACCCTGTCTCTACTAAAAATACAAAAATTAGCCAGGCATGGTGGTGCACGCCTGTAGTCCCAGCTACTCGGGAGGCTGAGACAGGAAAATTGCTTGAACCCAGGAGGCAGAGGTTGCAGTGAGCCCAGATTGTGCCACTGCACTCCAGCCTAGGTGACAGAGCAAGATTCCGTCTCAAAAAAAAAAAAAAAAAAAAAAAACTTCAAATGGATCAAGGACTTAAATGTAAGACCCCCAGACTATGAAACTACTCATGAAAACATAAGGGAAACACTTCAGGACATTGGTCTAGGCAAATTTTTTATGGAAAAGACCTCAAAAGCACAGGCAACAAAAACAAAATTAGACAAGTGGGATTATTTCAAACTAAAAAGCTTCTGCACTGCAAAGGAAACAATCAATGGAGTGAAGAGACAACCTGCAGAAGGGGAGAAAATATTTTCAAACTATTCATCTGACAAGGGATTAATATTCAAAATATACAAGGAACTCAGACAAAGCAATAGCCAAAAAAAGAAAAAGAAAAATCAAATAATTCAAATGAAAAAAGGGTAAATGAGCTGAATAGACATCTCTCAAAAGAAAAATGATCAACAGGTATATGAAAAAATGCTTAACATCACTAATCAGGGAAATACAAATCAAAACCACGATGAGGTATTATCTCACCCTGGCACAAAAAATAACAAATGCTGGCGAGGATGCAGACAAAGGGAAACCCTTATACATTGTTGGTGTGATGTAAATTAGTACAGCCATTACTGAAAACAGTATGGAGGTCCCTGAAAACACTAAAAACAAAACTACTGTATGATCTAGTAATCCCACTCAAAGTATATATCCAAAAAAAAAGGAAATAAGTATGTCAAAGAGATTTCTACATTCCCATGTTTATTGCTGCATTACTCACAGTAGCTGAGATATGAGATCAGCCTAAGTGTCTATCAGCAGATGAATGGATAAAAAAAATTGGTCTATATACACAATGCAATAGTATTTAGCCACCAAAAAGAAAAAATTCTGTCATTTGAAGCAACATAGATGAGGTTGGAGGGCATTATGTTAAATGAAATAAGTCAGGCACAAAAAGATAAATGTTACATGTTGTTACTCATATGTTGAAGCTAAAAAAGTTGAGCTTATTTAAGGAGAAAGTAGAATAGTGATTACTAGAGATAGGGAAGGTTAAGGGTAGAGGGGATATCCAAAGGTTGGTTAATGGATACAAAAGTACAGCTAGATATGAGGCGTAAGTTATAGTGTTCTGTAGCACTGTAGAGTAACTATAATTAACAGCAATTTGTTGTATATTTTCAAATAGCTGGAAGAGCAGATTTTGAATGTTCCCAACACAAAGAAGTGATAAATGTTTGAGGTGATGTATATGCTCATTATGCTGATTTGATTATTATATATTGTGTACATGTATTGAAATAACACTCTGTATCCCATAAATATGGACAATTATGCATCAATTAAAAATAATAAAGGCAAAAAGTACAGTTGGAAGTAATAAAACATTTATTTTAAAACAAAACAACAAAAAGCATTTTGATGATACTTTTTGTCACAAAGTTACAGAAACCATGAAAATTAAGAGCCATAGTTATTTAAAAGTCTCATTGAAAAGCACACAAGAGTTTTTTAAAGAAACTGAAAACTGGACAAGTAGCTAGCATAAAACTCCTGTTGCTATTCCTTTGCTCCGGAACTCTGGAATAAAGAATCTCTAAGAAAGTCTTCCATCTTTCTTTGATTTCCATAACCTTGACACTTTTGAAGATTATAAGTTGGTTGCAGTATTCCTTCATTTTGATTTATCAACTGTTTCCCCATGGTTAAATTCAGGTTATTCATCTTTGTCAGAAATATATCACAGAAGCAATGCTGTGTTCTTCTCATTGTATCTCATCAGAAGTCCCATAGTAACAACGTTGACCAGTTGATTAAGATTATATCTATCAGGCCCCTCCACTTTATTTTTATTTTTTTTTTAATTTATTTATTATTATTATACTTTAAGTTGTAGGGTACATGTGCATAACATGCAGGTTTGTTACATATGTATACTTGTGCCATGTTGGTCTGCTGCACCCATCAACTCGTCATTTACATCAGGTATAACTCCCAATGCAATCCCTCCCCCCTCCCCCCTCCCCATGATAGGCCCCGGTGTGTGATGTTCCCCTTCCTGAGTCCAAGTGATCTCATTGTTCAGTTCCCACCTATGAGTGAGAACATGCGGTGTTTGGTTTTCTGTTCTTGTGATAGTTTGCTAAGAATGATGGTTTCCAGCTGCATCCATGTCCCTACAAAGGACGCAAACTCATCCTTTTTTATGGCTGCATAGTATTCCATGGTGTATATGTGCCACATTTTCTTAATCCAATCTGTCACTGATGGACATTTGGGTTGATTCCAAGTCTTTGCTATTGTGAATAGTGCTGCAATAAACATACGTGTGCATGTGTCTTTATAGCAGCATAATTTATAATCCTTTGGGTATATCCCCAGTAATGGGATGGCTGGGTCATATGGTACATCTAGTTCTAGATCCTTGAGGAATCGCCATACTGTTTTCCATAATGGTTGAACTAGTTTACAATCCCACCAACAGTGTAAAAGTGTTCCTATTTCTCCACATCCTCTCCAGCACCTGTTGTTTCCTGACTTTTGAATGATCGCCATTCTAACTGGTGTGAGATGGTATCTCATTGTGGTTTTGATTTGCATTTCTCTGATGGCCAGTGATGATGAGCATTTTTTCATATATCTGTTGGCTGTATGAATGTCTTCTTTTGAGAAATGTCTGTTCATATCCATTGCCCACTTTTTGATGGGGTTGTTTGTTTTTTTCTTGTAAATTTGTTTGAGTTCTTTGTAGGTTCTGGATATTAGCCCTTTGTCAGATGAGTAGATTGCAAAAATTTTCTCCCATTCTGTAGGTTGCCTGTTCACTCTGATGGTAGTTTCTTTTGCTGTGCAGAAGCTCTTTAGTTTAATTAGATCCCATTTGTCAATTTTAGCTTTTGCTGCCGTTGCTTTTGGTGTTTTAGACATGAAGTCTTTGCCCATGCCTATGTCCTGAATGGTACTACCTAGGTTTTCCTCTAGGATTTTTATGGTATTAGGTCTAACATTTAAGTCTCTAATCCATCTTGAATTAATTTTCGTATAAGGAGTAAGGAAAGGATCCAGTTTCAGCTTTCTACTGATGGCTAGCCAATTTTCCCAGCACCATTTATTAAATAGGGAATCCTTTCCCCATTTCTTGTTTTTCTCAGGTTTGTCAAAGATCAGATGGCTGTAGATGTGTGGTATTATTTCTGAGGACTCTGTTCTGTTCCATTGGTCTATATCTCTGTTTTGGTACCAGTACCATGCTGTTTTGGTTACTGTAGCCTTGTAGTATAGTTTGAAGTCAGGTAGCGTGATGCCTCCAGCTTTGTTCTTTTGACTTAGGATTGTCTTGGAGATGCGGGCTCTTTTTTGGTTCCATATGAACTTTAAAGCAGTTTTTTCCAATTCTGTGAAGAAACTCATTGGTAGCTTGATGGGGATGGCATTGAATCTATAAATTACCTTGGGCAGTATGGCCATTTTCACGATATTGATTCTTCCTATCCATGAGCATGGTATGTTCTTCCATTTGTTTGTGTCCTCTTTTATTTCAGTGAGCAGTGGTTTGTAGTTCTCCTTGAAGAGGTCCTTTACATCCCTTGTAAGTTGGATTCCTAGGTATTTTATTCTCTTTGAAGCAATTGTGAATGGAAGTTCATTCATGATTTGGCTCTGTGTTTGTCTGTTATTGGTGTATAAGAATGCTTGTGATTTTTGCACATTAATTTTGTATCCTGAGACTTTGCTGAAGTTGCTTATCAGCTTAAGGAGATTTTGGGCTGAGACAATGGGGTTTTCTAAATATACAATCATGTCATCTGCAAACAGGGACAATTTGACTTCTTCTTTTCCTAACTGAATACCCCTGATTTCTTTCTCTTGCCTAATTGCCCTAGCCAGAACTTCCAACACTATGTTGAATAGGAGTGGTGAGAGAGGGCATCCCTGTCTTGTGCCAGTTTTCAAAGGGAATTTTTCCAGTTTTTGTCCATTCAGTATGATATTGGCTGTGGGTTTGTCATAAATAGCTCTTATTATTTTGAGGTACGTTCCATCAATACCGAATTTATTGAGCGTTTTTAGCATGAAGGGCTGTTGAATTTTATCAAAAGCCTTTTCTGCATCTATTGAGATAATCATGTGGTTCTTGTCTTTGGTTCTGTTTATATGCTGGATTATGTTTATTGATTTGCGAATGTTGAACCAGCCTTGCATCCCAGGGATGAAGCCCACTTGATCATGGTGGATAAGCTTTTTGATGTGTTGTTGAATCCGGTTTGCCAGTATTTTATTGAGGATTTTTGCATCGATGTTCATCAGGGATATTGGTCTAAAATTCTCTTTTTTTGTTGTGTCTCTGCCAGGCTTTGGTATCAGGATGATGTTGGCCTCATAAAATGAGTTAGGGAGGATTCCCTCTTTTTCTATTGATTGGAATAGTTTCAGAAGGAATGGTACCAACTCCTCCTTATACCTCTGGTAGAATTCAGCTGTGAATCCATCTGGTCCTGGACTTTTTTTGGTTGGTAGGCTATTAATTATTGCCTCAATTTCAGAGCCTACTATTGGTCTATTCAGGGATTCAACTTCTTCCTGGTTTAGTCTTGGAAGAGTGTAAGTGTCCAGGAAATTATCCATTTCTTCTAGGTTTTCCAGTTTATTTGCGTAGAGGTGTTTATAGTATTCTCTGATGGTAGTTTGTATTTCTGTGGGGTCAGTGGTGATATTCCCTTTATCATTTTTAATTGCGTCGATTTGATTCTTCTCTCTTTTCTTCTTTATTAGTCTTGCTAGTGGTCTGTCAATTTTGTTGATCTTTTCAAAAAACCAACTCCTGGATTCATTGATTTTTTGGAGGGTTTTTTGTGTCTCTATCTCCTTCAGTTCTGCTCTGATCTTAGTTATCTCTTGCCTTCTGCTAGCTTTGGAATGTGTTTGCTCTTGCTTCTCTAGTTCTTTTAATTGCGATGTTAGAGCGTCAATTTTTGATCTTTCCTGCTTTCTCTTGTGGGCATTTAGTGCTATAAATTTCCCTCTACACACTGCTTTAAATGTGTCCCAGAGATTCTGGCATGTTGTATCTTTGTTCTCATTGGTTTCAAAGAACATCTTTATTTCTGCCTTCATTTTGTTATGTACCCAGTAGTCATTCAGGAGCAGGTTGTTCAGTTTCCACGTAGTTGAGCGGTTTTGATTGAGTTTCTTAGTCCTGAGTTCTAGTTTGATTGCACTGTGGTCTGAGAGACAGTTTGTTATAATTTCTGTTCTTGTACATTTGCTGAGGAGTGCTTTACTTCCAATTATATGGTCAATTTTGGAGTAAGTACGATGTGGTGCTGAGAAGAATGTATATTCTGTTGATTTGGGGTGGAGAGTTCTATAGATGTCTATTAGGTCTGCTTGCTGCAGAGATGAGTTCAATTCCTGGATATCCTTGTTAACTTTCTGTCTCGTTGATCTGTCTAATGTTGACAGTGGAGTGTTGAAGTCTCCCATTATTATTGTATGGGAGTCTAAGTCTCTTTGTAAGTCTCTAAGGACTTGCTTTATGAATCTGGGTGCTCCTGTATTGGGTGCATATATATTTAGGATAGTTAGCTCTTCCTGTTGAATTGATCCCTTTACCATTATGTAATGGCCTTCTTTGTCTCTTTTGATCTTTGATGGTTTAAAGTCTGTTTTATCAGAGACTAGGATTGCAACCCCTGCTTTTTTTTGTTCTCCATTTGCTTGGTAAATCTTCCTCCATCCCTTTATTTTGAGCCTATGTATGTCTCTGCGTGTGAGATGGGTCTCCTGAATACAGCAGACTGATGGGTCTTGACTCTTTATCCAGTTTGCCAGTCTGTGTCTTTTCATTGGAGCATTTAGTCCATTTACATTTAAGGTTAAGATTGTTATGTGTGAACTTGATCCTGCCATTATGATATTAACTGGTTATTTTGCTCGTTAGTTGATGCAGTTTCTTCCTAGCCTCGATGGTCTTTACATTTTGGCATGTTTTTGCAATGGCTGGTACCGGTTGTTCCTTTCCATGTTGAGTGCTTCCTTCAGGGTCTCTTGTAAGGCAGGCCTAGTGGTGACAAAATCTCTAAGCATTTGCTTATCTGTAAAGGATTTTATTTCTCCTTCACTTATGAAACTTAGTTTGGCTGGATATGAAATTCTGGGTTTAAAATTCTTTTCTTTAAGAATGTTGAATATTGGCCCCCACTCTCTTCTGGCTTGGAGAGTTTCTGCCGAGAGATCTGCTGTGAGTCTGATGGGCTTCCCTTTGTGGGTAACCCGACCTTTCTCTCTGGCTGCCCTTAAGATTTTTTCCTTCATTTCAACTTTGGTGAATCTGGCAATTATGTGTCTTGGAGTTGCTCTTCTCGAGGAGTATCTTTGTGGCGTTCTCTGTATTTCCTGGATTTGAATGTTGGCCTGCCCTACTAGGTTGGGGAAGTTCTCCTGGATGATATCCTGAAGAGTGTTTTCCAACTTGGTTCCATTTTCCCCCTCACTTTCAGGCACCCCAATCAGACGTAAATTTGGTCTTTTTACATAATCCCATACTTCTTGCAGGCTTTGTTCATTTCTTTTTCTTCTTTTTTCTTTTGGTTTCTCTTCTCGCTTCGTTTCATTCATTTGATCCTCAATCGCTGATACTCTTTCTTCCAGTTGATCGAGTCGGTTACTGAAGCTTGTGCATTTGTCACGTATTTCTCGTGTCATGCTTTTCATCTCTTTCATTTCGTTTATGACCTTCTCTGCATTAATTAGTCTAGCCGTCAATTCTTCCACTTTTTTTTCAAGATTTTTAGTTTCTTTGCGCTGGGTACGTAATTCCTCCTTTAGCTCTGAGAAATTTGATGGACTGAAGCCTTCTTCTCTCATCTCATCAAAGTCATTCTCCGTCCAGCTTTGATCCGTTGCTGGCGATGAGCTGCGCTCCTTTGCCGGGGGAGATGTGCTCTTATTTTTTGAATTTCCAGCTTTTCTGCTCTGCTTTTTCCCCGTCTTTGTGGTTTCATCTGCCTCTGGTCTTTGATGATGGTGATGTACTGATGGGGTTTTGGTGTAGGTGTCCTTCCAGTTTGATAGTTTTCCTTCTAACAGTCGGGACCCTCAGCTGTAGGTCTGTTGGAGATTGCTTGAGGTCCACTCCTGACCCTGTTTGCCTGGGTATCAGCAGCAGAGGCTGCAGAAGATAGAATATTTCTGAACAGCGAGTGTACCTGTCTGATTCTTGCTTTGGAAGCTTCCTCTCAGGGGTGTACTCCACCCTGTGAGGTGTGGGGTGTCAGACTGCCCCTAGTGGGGGATGTCTCCCAGTTAGGCTACTCAGGGGTCAGGGACCCACTTGAGCAGGCAGTCTGTCCGTTCTCAGATCTCAGCCTCCGTGTTGGGAGATCCACTGCTCTCTTCAAAGCTGTCAGACAGAGTCGTTTGCGTCTGCAGAGGTTTCTGCTGCTTTGTTGTTGTTGTTGTTGTTGTGTAGCTGTGCCCTGTCCCCAGAGGTGGAGTCTACAGAGACAGGCAGGTTTCCTTGAGCTGCTGTGAGCTCCACCCAGTTGGAGCTTCCCAGCAGCTTTGTTTACCTACTTAAGCCTCAGCAATGGCGGGCGCCCCTCCCCCAGCCTCGCTGCTGCCTTGCCGGTAGATCACAGACTGCTGTGCTAGCAATGAGGGAGGCTCCGTGGGCGTGGGACCCTCCCGGCCAGGTGTGGGATATGATCTCCTGGTGTGCCTGTTTGCTTAAAGCGCAATATTGGGGTGGGAGTTACCCGATTTTCCAGGTGTTGTGTGTCTCAGTTCCCCTGGCTAGGAAAAGGGATTCCCTTCCCCCTTGCGCTTCCCAGGTGAGGCGATGCCTCGCCCTGCTTCAGCTCTCGCTGGTCGGGCTGCAGCAGCTGACCAGCACCGATCGTCCGGCACTCCCCAGTGAGATGAACCCAGTACCTCAGTTGAAAATGCAGAAATCACCGGTCTTCTGTGTCGCTGGCGCTGGGAGTTGGAGACTGGAGCTGTTCCTATTCGGCCATCTTGCTCCGCCCTCCCGCCCCTCCACTTTAAAGCTGTTTTTTCCCCTTTGTAATTAGTAAGTACTTCATGGGTGTCCATTGAAACCGTATAAACCATTCTTCCTTTTTGTCAACTTTTCATTTATTCATTTATAGCAGTACGCGTTCATGGTTTCCTTTTTTATTCAATGGGTTATAATCCAATACTATCACTATTTGTTTTGATACTCATATTGTCCCAGTTTTAGACAATGGGAGTTCTTTCACTCTGGCTCCTGTGTCTTCCCCTCCCCACGCCCATGGTTTTGTGTGTGTGTGTGTGTGGTTTTTTTTTGTTTGTTTGTTTGTTTGACACCAGGTCTCACTCTCTCATTCAGTCTGGAGGGCAGTGGCACAACTGTAGCTCGCTGCAGCCTCCAACTCCTGGACTCAAGTGATCATCCTCCCACCACAGACTCCCGAGCAACCGGGACTACAGGTTATGCGTCGCAAGCCTGGCTCATTTTTCTAATTTTTGGTATGGATGGGGTCTCTCTGTGTTGCCCATGCTGGTCACAAACTCCTGGCCTGAAGCAACCCTCTCACCTCAGTCTCCCGAAGTGCTGGGATTACAGGCGTGAGTCACCATGCCCGACCCCAGCATTTCATTATGAAAACTGTCAAACATGGCAAAGCTGAAAGAATTTTACAGCGATACCTATATACCCACCACATAAATTAATCATTTTTATTTTACCTCACTTCATTAATATTTTACCTCACTTTTTAATCTGTCTATTCATCTCCCTGTCCCTCAATCCTTCCATCTCTCTTATTTTTGATACATGTAGCGCATTTTAAGTAAATTATAGAAATCAATACGCTTCTCCCTAAATACCTCAGCATGCGTATCATTAATTAGAGTTCGATATTTATTAACAGTTTTTTTCTTTCTTTTTGCACATGGGGAAAGAAGGAAGTTTTTTCCTCTTGAGACCAAATTTCCATAAAATGAGATGTACGAATTTTAAGTGTATATTTGCTGAGTTTTGACAAATACATGCCCTGTGCACCCCATACTCCTATCAAGATACAGAACAAATAGCACAGTGACACACCTGTAATCCCAGCTACTCGAGAGGCAGAGGCAGAAAGATTGCTTGAGCCCAGGAGTTCGAGATCAGCCTGGGTAACATCGCAAAACCCATCTCTTAAAAAAATAAAAAACCCATCTCTTAAAAAATAATAATTAAATAAAAGATATAGAACAAAACAAGTCCTCACGCCTCTTTCCCATTCAGTCGCCCACCCTCCAGTCCCCAAAGCAACCACTTTTCTATTTTCTACCATAAATTAGTTTGATCTCTTTAGTATTATCTGGAATTTCATAAAAATGAAATTATACAGTATGCACCTTGTTTTTAGAGAGTTTAAACTCTATGTACTCTTTTGTGTATGCCTTCTTTCACTCAGTATAATTTTTACTTTTATTTTTTAACATTTTCAGGGAGACAGAGTCTCACTCTGTTGCCCAGGCTGGAGTGTAGTGGCGTGTGATCATAACTCACTGCAGCCTTGAACTCCTGGGCACAAGCAATCCTCCCGCCTCAGCCTCCCAAGTAGCTGGGAGACTACAGGTGCACACCACCATGCCTGGCTAGTTTATCAACTTTTTGTAGAGACATCATGTTGCCCAGGCTGGGCACTAACTCCTGGCCTCAAGTGATCCTCCCTGCTCAGCCTCCCAAAGCTCTGGATTACAGTCATAAGCCACTGGGCCTGGTCGACTCAGCATAATTTTTCTTGAGAGTCTTAATATGTTGCTACATGTATCAGCAATTTGCTTCTTTTTATTGCTGAGGAGTATTCCATTGGATGAATATACCATGGTTTGTTTATCCATTTTCCAATGTATGGACACTTGGGCTGTTTCCAGTTCTCAGCTATTATAAATAAAGCTACTCTTCACAATCTTAAGTAAATCTTCTGGTGACTATGTTTTCATTTCTTATTAATGAATACTTAGGAGTGAAATATATATGTTTAGCTTTATAAAAAACTGCCAATTTTCTGCCAATTTTCTGCATCCTTTTAACATGTATCCCTCATTCTTTGAGCATGTCCTTGCTTTCTGGCACAAAGAGATCTTCCAGGTTGGTCTTATATTTTCCCTTCTTTCACCCTGGAATCATCCATCTCCCCAAGCCAGCATCTGGGTTCTACACGTGCTCATTACTCATGAGTCTCCTCTCTCAGATTTCTCAGTGGACAGATGTAGAAACTGTATGTGTGTGTGTGTGTATGTGTGTGTATGTGTATGCATGCACGCACTCGTGCACACCTGTGCGTGTACATGTATACATTTATATCTGCACGTACCTTTCTGTCTACTAATATTAAAAACCATGAGTTCACACTGGTAATTCCAAGTCCAATCCAACACAACAGGGTTCATTCTAGTTTTTTCTCATTCCCTTTTGTAGTTCCGTTTTCTCTGGCTGTGTTATCCTAAATATATTTATTTATTTGATCGATCCCCCAATGAATCCATTAGTTCTATATGGAACTAATCTCCCAGCACTGTTGCTGTCCTCTCTTCCACACTGATTTCATTTTTACTACATTTAAGTTCTAACATCTTGCACTAATCGGCCCTTCCCACATGGCTATCCTCCTTACTCTGCTTAGGTTCTGATAGCCCACAACAGATCACCCCCTCCAAGTGGATGTCCTTTACATAGTCCTTAGGCTCTGGCACTCCATGCCAAGGCACATTTTCATGTGGATGCCCTTGTCAATCCACTCAGGCTCTGACTCCTTACGATGAGCTGACCCCCAACCTATGTGGATGGCCCTTCCATGTAGACACCCTCCTCACCCTGTTTAGGTTCTGACCTCCCAGGCCAGGCCATCCCTCGATTTGGAGGCCCTTCTCACCCTGCTCAAGATTAAACACCCCATGTTGGGCGTCCGTCTCATATGGATACCCTATTTGTACTGCTTGGAATCTGACACCCAAGTTAAACCACCTCTCTGTAAGGCCATCCTCTTTACCCACATGGACCGAAGATTGCCCTTCCACATGGATACCCTCCTCGCCCTGCTCAGGCTCTGACAACTCTTGCCCGGCTAACCCTGCACAGATTTGGGCCCTGATATCCTGCTTGGTGCCACATTGACTTCACCTGACCAGGAACAGATGCTTACCTTGCTCTGCCCCACCTAATGACTTTAGGATCAAATTGTTCAAGGAGGCAAAAGAATGAAAGGGAAAAAAGAAGAAGAAATGGAAGATGAAGAATCCACAAGGCACTTTTAATCTAATTGAGGATTGTACTAGTTAAGATCCTTTTGGCTCAAGTAATAGAGAACCCAACCCAAAGTGTTTACACATAAGAGGAATTTATTGGTTCATACAATGAAAAAGTCCAGTACTAGTTTAGGACACAACTAGATTTGGGAATCCAAATAATGACATTAGGACAGCTGTCTGGTTCTTTCTCTTTATCTTGCTGTCTTCTGTTTTAGCTGCACTATCATACAGCCTCTACCTTTGTGGTACAGGTCCAGTTTCATATGCTCACAGTTTCATTGAAGTCCAACGGGAATAAAAAAGAAAGTCTCTTCTTCCTAATCATTCAATCAAAAAGTCTGGCATTCGTCAGTACTAAACCAACCACTCTGGCTAAAGGAATAGAATGTCATGACTGGCTTAAGCCTGAGGCACATGCTCCACCTCTAGAACTGTGAATGGAACCCCATTCAAACACATGACCAGAGATGGGAATGAAGTTGCTTCCCCAAAGCAAAGTTAGAGATACAATTACTCAGAGAAAGGTGACTGGATGCTAAGGAGTAAAAAATCAATAAATGTTCAGCTACAGAAATGAGAAGCTCACACATGATATGATGTCCACAAGTGCCAGGTAGTATTTGTTAATTGTCAAATAAATGGTGTAGAATAGATGCTATTGTCTTTCAAGAGAAGGATAAATCACAACAGAAGTCTTCTTGAGGGAGGAGGAACTTTGAACTATACTTTAAAGGGGAAGGGTACATACCCTGTGACTTATTAATTTATAACAACTGTCAAAGAATCTTGCACATATGCACCAGGAGACATTTACGAAATGCTCATAACACTGTTCATATGAGTAAAATATTGAGAATAACTTAAACACCCACTGATAGTAGACTGAATCAGTAATGATATACTCATATAATAACATACACTGGTGAAAATGAATGAATCATAGCTGCAGTAACAACATGGAAAGGTATGTTGGAAAGATAAACAACAAGGAAGATATGTAGCATAGTGTTGAATAAAAAAGTATGTCCCAGAAAACTACACATGGTTTGATAACCTTTTTCTAAAGTTTATAAACATGAAAAACTGGCTGAGCTCGGTGGCTACACCTATAATCCCAGCACTTTGGGAGGCTGAGGGGGCAGATCATCTGAGGTCAGGAGTTTGAGACCAGTCTGGCCAATATGGTGAAACCCCACCTCTACTGAAAATATAAAAATTAGCCAGGCATGGTGGTGCACACCTGTAATCCCAGCTACTTACGAGGCTGAGGCAGGAGAATCGCTTGAATCTGGGAGGTGGAGGTTGCAGTGAGCCAAGATAGTGCCACTACACTCCCGCCTGGGTAACAGAGCTAGGCTCCGTCTCAAATAAATAAATAAATTTTAAAAATGCAAAACTAAACCACATATTGTTTAGAAGTGTGTGTGTGCATGTGCGTGTGTGTGTGTGTGTGCGCGTGTCAAACACATATATTGTTATGTAATATAATAACACTGGGAAAATTAAAAGAAAGGTAAAGATAAAGCCAAATTCAGGATATCAGTGGGAGGTGTGAGGAGGCAGGGAATGGAATAGGGCAGATCACAGAAGAATATATGTTACTGGTAATGTTCAGATTTGGTAGTAGGTTCATGATTATACAATTACAAAAATAGAGAAGAGATGTGAATACAGAAGTGTGCAAGACATGGTCAGGAACCATGAGTAGAATGGAGATACTGCAGCAAATAATTCCTATATGGTATTAGGGGCAGATGTGATTGGAAATAGACTGGATCCAAATATGGTAGGACTTTGAACCAGGGAATTGCCTAATGCAAGTTGTGTTTTAATTTAATTTTACAAACATGTATTGAGCATTTACTATTGTTAAGTCAATTACAAAGTGATAAAAGCTGGCTTTGGGGTTATGAAAGTATGAAAGGAGAGGAGTGGCCACACTGCCAAAGAGTAACAGGATAGAATTAAGTGGCTTATTGGATATGGAAGGCAAAGGTAGGGAAGGAATCAAAGCAAACCTTGAGGTTTCACCAGGCTAGGTGGCAAAATCAAAACAAAACAAAACAAAAACAAAGAAGTTGACACATGAGTCATATTGGGTTCAGCATAGAAATTCATTGTAAAATATTCCACTGGGCTCAGAGATGCCTTTGATATACTTGGTTTTCCACTAGAGCAGTCGTCCAGGGCAGTTCATCGTAAGAGGAGAATGAAAATTCCCCCCACCGATGAGTGAACTTTTGGTTAGTTCTTGGTTTTGTGTTTGTGTCTTTTAGCTAAACTACACATCCAATTTCCAAAGCCACACCCTGGTCACGAAGTGAGATTGTCTTCAAAACAATTTCAGAATTACATAGAATTGGTTGTATCTGAACTCAGGGGCAATGAAGACCAAGTTCTGGAAAGTGTTGTGGAATTTCTGATGAATGCTTTAGAAAGGAGCCACATTGAGAGTCTGAGGAATTGTGCCAGGCGGAAGTGGCTGCACCAAATCCAACGTGCTGCAGAGACAAGTGGAGTGTCCCTAGAGCCGGTGTATAGTGAGGCCTTTAAGGCCCTCACGCAGGTACGTTTTCTAAAGTGGTATGTGAGAGGAAACATCTCCTCACAGTAGGCGATGTTCAATATCCGCAAAAGAGGAGCATCCTGAATTCTCTTGAAAAATCGCTGGGTGCTGCTATAGATATTTTATTCATTCCAGTCCATTACAAATGGCCCGAAGCCTAGGAGACGCGCAACTGGAGTGACTGCTGGTTGACAAGATAGAAGCAGAGTAGAAAGGTAGAAAAGACAGATGTAGAAAAGATGTCTTGGGATTTCTAATTTCATTTCTGCTCAGAGTCAAATAAGCCTAGAATGGACAATAGACAGATTATGTAAAATATCAGTAACGAGCTGTACAAGCAGTTCAAGCTACATTTCCCTTGCATGGTATTTTGGGAGTCAGTTTTAAAAGGAACTATTTAAATCATAAACTCATTATCGAGTCTGACACCACACAGTATTTCACAGCATTGCCTAGAAGCAAGCTGAGACTACTGCAGAATCCTGTCACTTAGAACGCATGGCCGTGAGGGGCCACTGCCTACAGCCTTGCCACCTCCTCAGAGACTCCCAGGTTGCTGCTGTTCACAGGCAGAAACAGCACGGCTGCCTTCTACATGTATCATAGATTCCACTGATCCAGGGAACCTGTGCCAGTCATCTCAGCTAAGTAGCGACACTTGCTCAACGGAATCATCTCCTGAATGGCTGAATTTTCCAGTGTAGTTGGAAATGGGGCACCGGGACCAAACAACCACTCAAGAAAAAGAGGCATTGTTCTAGCTTGCTTCAGAGATCTGTGGTATTGTGAGAGAAATCTCACTACAGATTTGTTAATGACTCCATGATCTTGTATGTGGAAAGAAGGAATAAAGGCAAAAGAAATGGGCATGGAAAGCAAACCCAAATATATAGAAAGAGGAGAAAAATATCAGGGAAATTGTCTCACATGTCCCCAATTTATGGATATGTTTAATGTATGTATTGACACATAATATTGTTAATAACATAATAATATTTTAGGTACAGAGAATTTGTAGTTGCAGAAATAGTAGTTGCAGAAAGTCTGCAACCTTGGGCCCAAAAAAAAATCCTTCCTGAAATTACAAAGATCAAATATACAAAGTGTGTTAAGAGTTCCTTGAGAGCATTTTTTTTCACATTCACATTCACAGTTGATGGTCAAGAAATATGAGTGAAGTGAAGGCATATTCTTGGCCCAGCTCTCTAAAATCAACACTTTTAATAGAAACACAGACTATTTGACTATAGGTCAAAGGAATCCAAGTTTTAAACTTCTAAATTTGAGTAGACCTGAAAGTTCTCTGGTTTTGTTTTTCTTTTCCAGTAAACCAGGCCAGTTGGCATAGAGGAAACCCATTATCCTCACTAAAACTCAGATTTAGGGTATAGCTATGGTGTCAACTTTTTCCTCACTGCCCATGAATAGTAATATATGCATTCTTTATTCAGGAAAATGAAACTGCTGGGGCCAGATGCATGAATTAACCAGTGAGGGGGACATGATTAGGGGAGTTCTTTGGCTGTTAGCAAACACATGGTCGGAAATGTTTTGCCGTAGGATGCTGAAGCCCATGGAAATAAAAAGATCAGTGCTCACATTTCCCTCTTAGAAGAAAACCTACTACTGCCTGAGAAAGGGAATGTTCTATTGAGGAATGTGGCTTGCACCTTAGATGATGCTCTATTTGTACTGAACAGAGTGCTCTACAGGGACATGAAAGGAATCAGGTAAGAACGTCTTTAAGAGGTTGGTTTTACCCTCCTAAAAAAATAATTCCCTTTCTGAGTAAACTGGCATCAAGATCCCAGCTGGCTGCTCAAAAGAGAAGTGGCTCAAGTCACCAGTGCTTCTGGAGTAGAAGCTGATGGCTTCCAGTCCTGGATGATTTCACCTATTTCTAGAGCTCGCTCTTTGGCAACGATTCGCCACACAGGGACTCTACTTCACAATTATCAGTTCAATTATTTCTGCCTGCTCCGTAAGTTATGTCTCCGGAGTTCTGTTTATATTTGTTTTCTATGTCCACATCTAAGTTTTTTTTTTTTGTTTTTTTTTTTTGTTTTTTTTTTAAGTCTTTCTCAAGTCAGACCTCCAAACTGGTCATCTTATCGAGTCCACTGCTCGGTCATATAATGCCACAGATTGTGAATAGAGAATCGCTCTAGCTTCCTCCATGGTTTAATCTAAGTCTCTCCCTGTGCCTTTCTTCCATCCTCGTACTCTTTTTCCTCAGCTTTACAGTAGTGGATGAAGGGAAGCCGATCCATGTTCCCCAAGTTCAGTACCACGGGAACATCTTCTTCTGGGACCAGTCCCGTAATAAGGATGATTGTAATGGGTCATTCCTGGCTCTGCCTCTTCAAGATGCATATATGAGGATCTTTGGGGTCTTGGCTGTTGACACCCTTAGAGATCCCCATGAAATAAACATCTTTCTACCTCATGAGATCAGATTCTATCAGGTAAGTCATAGACGTCTTCAAGAGCAATGGTAGGATGGCCTCTCCTTCTAATACTTTTTAAAGAGTGAAACCTGAAATCCGATGAGAGTAAAGCTGTGTATACAGATAACATCATCATTCTTGCTCCTGTTCCCTGAATGTATGTTTCAGTCTTTTGAGAAGTTCCCCATTACTTATGGGAGGACTTTCAGCCTCAGTTGCATATCCATGCCTCAGCCTCATGTGTCCCATAGCATTTATCACAGGAATAGAATTTTATGCTATAGAACAGAAATCCAACCATTAGACCACTAAGACCCACAAAGCGGGAATGAACTTTTAGAAGGGACAGATTGGTGTTTTACTAATAGTGGTATCTATCTAGAAATCTTTTGTACTTTCTACAAATGGTACTAACTCTGATATGCATCCCCATAGGTCTTAATTTCAGTGTTATAATTTTTGAGGATGAAAAATAAAGAAAAAGGCCTAAATGTTTCTTGAGTATTCATGTTTTTAAATTGGATCACAAAATGATAGGCACTTTTAAGGTCATGAAATAGCTAGACCATTTCTACAAGCATTTTTATTTAATTTGTGGATAGAACTTGCAGTAAAGGAAGATCGAAAGCCTTTATGGAGACAATGAACTGTGGACTATAGCAGCGAGTTAGGAACTTGAACTTGCTATGCCCTTATCATTTGTTGCCCTGTAAGCCTTTGGCTCCTTATGTTTATTTACCATTATTTTTCACTTTCTCTTCCCATTTATTGGGTGGATAGTTGAGGAAAGTGGTAGAACCTCTTTCTCTGGACATATTTTTAATAATAAAATTCATTCTCATCTGACATGGAATTATGTGACGATATTGAAATGGAGGAGTATGAAGTTATCAGTAGGTGAAGTATATATAGTCTTGTGAGAGAGGTAAAGGCTTCTGGATTACCCTTAGATGCCTTGAGTCCTAAGATAAAAGGCATATAATTTTGAAGAGTTTGTGATTCCTAGAGTTTCTTGACAACAAGCCCACATATGGGTTCTAAGGATTTCCCATCCCTTCTCTGTGGAACAGGATCTTCTTATGCCTATAAGAGGACTATGTAATCTAGCACGCTGTGGGTCTTGGAACCAAACATGTCTTATACTGTCGATCTGATGATAGTGGCCATGTCTGCACAGATGCAGGCATTAACATTGGCATCCGATCAAGGCAGCTCCTACCCACCTGCCTAAGATTGGCGTTCGTTCTTGGCTTTTTAACATTTTTTTTCTCATTTCAAAGTTTATCTTGTTCCTTTGATGCTATTCTCTACTAGCACATATCACAAATTTCACTGGATGACTATCAAAAGCATAAAAACTTATGCGGGTCTCTCTCTTTACACCTCTGACTCTTTTTTTGTGAAACTTGCTCTGTTTCCCAGGTTGGAGTGCAGTCGTGCGATCTCAGCTCCTGAGTTCAAGCAATTCTCCTGCCTCAGCCTCCCAAGTAGCTGGGATTACGGGCGCCCACCACCATGCCCAGCTAATATTTGCATTTTTAGTAGAGACAGGGTTTCACCATGTTGGCCAGGCTGGTCTCAAACTCCTGACCTCAAGTGATGCACCCTGACTTGGCCTCCCAAAGTGCTGAGATTAAAGGCATGAGCCACGGTACCTGGCCTATGCCTTTGATTTCTTGATGATCCTTTTTTTATATTAGAACCTGGAACATTGCCCTTTGAGGACTGCTGAATAATTTGCAGGAAGTAGATTATCAAGAAGTAATTAAATTACTGGTAAAGGTAATCCAATTACTATATTACTAATTATTTTTTCTATTTTAAAAAGAGTAGGCTATTTGAATTTTCTGTCTCTACAGGGTGTTGCCAATGTCTTTAGCACTGCCTATCACTACGTCCACAGCCGGGAGCACATTCTGCATATTGTGATCACTGGCATTGGCTGGCTCTTTGACGTCACATCCAGCATCACCTCTATCACTGTGTACTTTGTAGAGCCTAGCCCAGCCCAGGTAGGCAAGGTTCAGTAGTGGTAGATCTCTCCAAGGTAGCCAAGTGTCTAGATGTCATTTCTTGCTAATATTTGAAAACCATATTAATTAGCTATTAGTCTAACTGAAGACAGATTTCCCAATACAAGACCCTTAATTGTGAGTGACAGGAATCCACCTCAAATTGCGTTAGCCAAAAGGGAGAATTAACTGACTCACGTGACCAAAATGAAGACAGGACGGGAGTCAAGCTATCTTTCAGGATGGCCAGATCTAGGGATTTGAAACCATCAGTCCTCTCTTGTGTTCATCTGTCCACCTCTCATGTTTGTTTCCCTCTGTACATTGGTTTTGTTCTTCCAGCTAAAGATTGGCTTCTTCCACAGAGCAAGTCAGATGCTTACTAAAAGCATCCAGTAAAAAGTTCCAGTTTGGAAAACCCAAGAAAGAAGACGGAGTCTCACTCTTGTTGCCCAGGCTGGAGTGCAATAGCGCAATCTCAGCTTACTTCAACCTCCGCCTCCCGGGTTCAAGTGATTCTCCTGCCTCAGCCTCCCAAGAAGCTGGAATTACAGGCATGCGCCACCATGCCCAGTTAATTTTGTATTTTTAGTAGAGATGGGGTTTATCTATGTTGGTCAAGCTAGTCTTGAACTCCCAACCTCAGATGATCCAGCCACTTTGGCCTCCCAAAGTGCTAGGATTACAGGTGTGAGCCACCGCGACGGGCCAGAAAACTCTTTTTGACTTATACTGAGATATGTACGCCTGGCCAGAGTGTGGACTTTACAGTAATGGGCACCACTCACCAGAATCATATGGGTGGAGTGGGAAGGGACTAGAAGCTGCTGTTTTGGAAGGACTCAGTTATATGACACCAATTTTTTTTAAGCCCTCCTATCCATAATGTCATGAATTCTTGCTATTTGCTTTGCTTCTTTATACTTTGTGTTAGGATTTTGCATATGAGAGTGGGTGGAAAGGTTTTTCCCTTCAGAAAGGCTGAATGACTCTGGGAGGTGCTTGGTCGGGTGGTAGCGTCACCTGGTTGTCTCCCAGTCCCTTGGCTGGCCCACGGCAGGCATGTCTGCACTTCCCTCCGGGCTGCTTCTTTCCTTTTTCCCACCAGGTCCCTACTTCCCTCCCTCAGTGGCTGGCTCAATCTGATGAGGCCTTGGTCAATGAGGGCAGAATCATGGACTCTCTTGTGGGTTGGCCAGGCCATGGAGGCAGAGAATGCCTTGTAATTGGCACTGCTATTGAGGGTGTGATTGGGAGCCTCCAAGGGCACTTAGGACTGGGGCAGAGCACCCTGTTTGAAGGACCCCAGCTATAGTGGCCCTTCAAAGCACATGGGGTCCCAGGGAAGATTCAGAAGAATACTGTCAGGGCCTTAAGAGAAACAACACATAGGGCACCATGGAAAAGGCCAAAATAGCCCAAAGCAGTCAGCAAGAAGCATGACTTCAGCAGCTGTAGGTTCAGAATCAAGAGTCCACGGACAAAACCACCAGGGTCACATCCCATCTGACCTGGACTGTCTTATGATGGTGAAGAAGATCCTGCCAAAAGTCGGGGGAGAGAAGGGCCACCCAGCAGCGGGTTGTGAGTGAGATCGTGGTGGGACAGAGACCAGAACAGCCTGGCTAAGCTCTTTTCAAGCACTCAAGGATCATAACTTCCTCAGCCTCCCTCTTCCCCTTCTGCAGTCCCTCCAGATTCACATTTCTCTCTCTTTTCCAGCCTGCTCTGTGTCTCAAAAAATAAACCAGTATCCATGGGCTCTTTGGCCCTTTGGCTTCTGCTTGAGTTTGTCCAATGACAGCTGCCAACAGGACACTGGAGGGCAGAAGCAGAGTGCAACTGGGGCATTGGTGCTTCTGTCTCCCTCTCTGCCAGGTTGCTGTGGGTTAGCTGTGTTTCTCTCCTAAAAGCCACTTCACCTTTCATCAGGCAGTCCTGTCCACACAGCTGTCCTTTGTTGGTTCTGGTCATTGCTTCCCCCGCCCACACCCCATTTCCCCACCTCTTCAGGCTAAGAGTGGTAACAGCTCTTCCTTATTACCAGGTCGGGATTCTAAACACTGCCTTCATAAATAGTTCCTTTATTAAACTCCTCCTTTATTAAATTACCCAGCTGGGGCAATCTGCTTCTTTGTGATACCCTGACTGATACGAATTATAAAGTAAATTCTGAGATACTCCCCCTCACCTCAAGCCCATGTTCCTGTAAGGTACAGAGTCATAGAGGAAAAAAATTACTGCTCTGCTAACAGTAACCATAGATGAGTAAAAACAGATTCAAATTCTCTTAGGTATGAAATTCAGGGTATTTTACTTTATCACCCCAAAGCACCTCTGTCTATTTCTTTGGAGTACCGAACTTATTAAATAGGTAACTGTGGCAGGCAGAATAATGCCTTCCCCTAAGATGTCCATGTCCAAATTCCTGGAAACTGCGAGTATGTCACTTTACATGGCAAAAAGGATTTTGCAGATGTGATTAAGTTTAAGGAATTTGAGATGGGGAGATTATCTTGGATTATCCAGGTGAGCCCTGGATCGTATGAGCCCTTAAAAACAGAGAACCCTTTCTGGTTGTGATCCATGAGAGACAGGAGGATGGAGGAAGAGTCAGAAAGATGGTGAGTTAACACCCCACTGCCGGTCCCGAGATACACAGGGCTGTGGACAAAGACCCAGGGCACTAAGGGCAGCCCCCGGCTGACAGCCAGCAAAGAAATCAGTATGGCAGTCTTTTATTTCCCTGGGGTCTCAAGAGAGACAAGTAGCTAACACGGGTGCCTGGTTTGCTATCTTAAGTCATGGCAATGTAGACTTTTGGAAAAATTTGAAAGTCAGACTGGCCGCTGATTTCTCCTTTCTACCTCATCACATTCCTTTTCTAAGGCAGTAAACAGACTTTCTGCTTGAATGAGAGGGAAGAGGAGGGGAGAGACTCTCAGGAGGAGAAAAATGTAATACTACAATTAATGTTTCACATTGCACATTTCGTAATAGGAAGCAAATTTTCTTTTACCTCAGAGATTTCAAAAATGTTGTTATTCTGGAACATTTTCCTCACTTCATCGCATCACCCTTAGGCCCTATATGAAACAAACTATAATTTATGTCAAGTGATATAAATAGTTCTTACGAAGTAGAAGGCCATGATTTTCTCCCACAAGAAGATCATTTTTTAAAGATATAATTTCTTCCAACAATTATTTATAAATTTAACAAAATTCCAAGAAAAATCTCAACATGATTTTTTAAAAACTTGACAAATGATTTTAATTTTCACGGGATAGCTAAGAATATGAGGGTTGAGAGAACATTTACAATCTTGGTCTGGAGAAGGATTGCTACTTACACCAAAGGTTGGAACAATTAAGGGAAGTGACTAGATAAAAATGTAAAACTTTCTTGCACCAGAGTTATAAAGAAAATTAAATTGCATGTGACAAACTGGGGGAAATTACCATTTACCTGGCAAAGGGTTAACACGATTATACACAAATCAATGAGATTTTTTAAAAAATCCAAAAGAAGGCCAGGCATGGTGGCTCAAGCCTGTAATCCCAGCACTTTGGGAGGCCGAGACGGGTGGATCACGAGGTCAGGAGATCAAGACCATCCTGACTAACCCGGTGAAACCCCATCTTTACTAAAAAATACAAAAAACTAGCCAGGCGTGGTGGCGGGTGCCTGTAGTCCCAGCTACTTGGGAGGCTGAGGCAGGAGAATGGCCTAAACCCGGGAGGCGGAGCTTGCAGTGAGCTGAGATCCGGCCACTGCACTCTAGCCTGGGCAACAGAGCGAGGCTCCGTCTCAAAAAAAAAAAAAAAAATCCAAAAGAAAAGCAAAGGGCAAGTATACTTGGGGAAAAAAAACCCATGCAAATGATTTGTAAACATGTAAGAAAATATTCAATTATTCTCAATGAAATAAATACAAAGTTAAGTAAAAGATAATTTTTACCTAGTAAATGGAAACTTTCTTTTTTTTTTTTTTTTTTGAGACAGGGGTCTTCCTATGTTGTCCAGGCTGGTCTCGAACTCCTGGACTCAAGCTGTTGTCCCATCTCAGCCTCCTAAAGTGTTGGGATTACAGGCATGAGTCACCACGCCTGGGCCAAAAAATTTTTTAACTACAATTTGAAATATCTGTTAGACATCTTAGAGGAGATATTGAATAGGCAGTCGGGTATAAGCCCTCGGTGTTTGGGTAGAAATCCAGGCTAATGAATAAACGGCATTTAAAGCCATGAGACTGGGTTACATAACATTGTCAAGGTATTCAATGCCGCTGAATTGTACACTTACACAGATGGTTAAAATGAGAAATATGCTATGTATGTTTTACCACAATACACAAAACCATGAGACTGGAAGGGACGACCAAAGGAATGCGTGAGAAAATAAAAAAAAAAAAAGTCTCAGGACTGAGCCCTGAGGTGCTCCAAGTGTTTGGAATCACTGTGGCTCAAAAAATTGTACTGACTGTGACCCACAGTATGAAAAACATTTTCCATCCTGACTCCTTACATGAACATGCGGGCACACACTTGAAACAGAAATTTCACAAAAGAATACCCACTTTCCCTACATGTTATATTTTCTGATATTCTCTCTTTTATTTCATTCCTTGTTTTCTACAAAAAAAAAAAAAAGTGTTTGTCAAACAAGAAAAAAGGAAAAGAGGATAAATATTAAAGCAAAGGAGATAAACAATTTGCAGTGGGAAAGGTGAGCATGGATAGATATTGGAGACGAAAGGGGAAAAAAATAACAAGCCAGAACCAGAAGAAAGAAAAGGAGGGGGAAATATAATTGCAGCCTTTTCCCAAAAGGTTTCCTAGGAAATTTTAACTAGGAGTGCTTTTCTCACTACTGAATAATTGCTGAGGGGCTCGCTGAATTTACAGTTTTTGGTCCGACTAAAATCAAATAAAAAATAAACTTAGTTTCAGGCATATTATTTTAAGCCGCTTATTTTCTGTATTATGCTTCTGATCTAACAGCAGGAGTGGTCAATTTATACAATTTTGGAGGGAAAAACAGGAAAGTTTTGGCTAAACATTTAAACCTAGATACACAGGGTGAGATTTCAATATATATATATATTTTTTCAGTCTAGTATGTAACATTAAGTAACAAACCATGAAAGAAATAAATTTGGAAAGAAGCTAGAAGCCCAGTCGTCAATATGGGATAATCTTAACAATTTTCCAAGGATAGTGTTGACAACATTTCCCTTCTAAAGAGTTTGGAAGAACCCTTGAGGTCATGGAGTATAGAGGCAAGAGGAAATTTCACATTACAAAGCAGCGGTTCCTCTTCCAAGCACCATTTAGCATGCAGCCTCTATGGATCCTCTTGTCATATTTCTTCTTTATTCCAATAATTAGTTATCTTTATTTTTATTTTTTTAGAGACCAGGTCTCATTCTGTTGCCCAGGCTGAAGTGCAGTGACATGATCGGAGCTCACTGTGACTTTGAACTCCTAGACTCAAGCGATCCTCCTGCCTCAGCCTCTGGAGTAGCTAAGACTACAGGCATGCTCCAAGAATTATTTTTTCAAAGGAATGATTCATAAAAACCCCTCTTTACATCTCTTAATTGAATTTGTGTTTCCTACAGTTACTGTATTTACAGAATATGTTAATATAATTTCATAGTTTCTATGAAAAAAATATTGATCAAAACTCATTAAAATATTTTCACAACCCACATGTAAGTTGTGTGTTGACCTACAGTTTGAAAACTTCTTAGAAGTAAGGGAAATAAAGAAGCAAAGAGAATGAGGATTGTTTAGTGAGGTAGAAGGAGAACCAGGAGACAGTGTCGTCCCAATAGCGAAGTGAAGAAAGTAAATCGGCCGGGCGCGGTGGCTCACGCCTATAATTCCAGCACTTTGGGAGGTCGAGGCGGGTGGATCACCTGAAGTCAGGAGTTCGAGACCAGCCTGGCCAACATGGTTAAACTCTGTCTCTACTAAAGATACAAACAAACAAACAAAAAATTAGCCGGGGTCGGGCGGGGTGGCTCACGCTTGTAATCCCAGCACTTTGGGAGGCCAAGGAGGGCGGATCACATGAGGTCAGGAGTTCAAGACCAGCCTGGCCAACATGGTGAAACCCTGTCTCTACCAAAAATACAAAATTAGCTTGGTATGATGGCACATGCCTGTAATCCCAGCTACTTGGGCGGCTGAGGCAGGAGAATTGCTTGAACCCGGGAGGCGGAGATTGCGGTGAGCCAAGATCATGCTATTGAACTCCAGCCTGGGCAACAAGAGTGAAACTCATCTCGAAAAAAAAAAAAAAACAACAAATATCCTGTTCTTTAATAGTACTAAGTAAAATGACACTGTCCTTAAAGCCAGAGGTCATCTAAGCTTTGCTTTTTTTTTCTATTTATCTGTCCCCAAGAGCTTTAATGGGAATATGAGGTCTAATTATTCCTCTCTAATGAAATGTCTTCCTCTTTTCAAGGATTCAGACTATGTTTTACGCAACATGATGGTTACAGGGCAGCTGGGTCTAACAGAAATCCACAAAAATCCTCCTACCATCCACAGGAAGTCATGCATCTTCAGGTATGAGACATGTCTGTTTTGTTTGGCTGCCAGAACACAGCCTTCTGGTACAGTAGTAGACCTGAAAGACACAGCTTCTGGCTCTGGCCCATACACACTGACTTGTATTCTTTCTTTTTAATTTAATTTAATTTAATTTTAAGTTCCGGGATACATGTGCAGGATGTGCAGGTTTGCTACATAGGTAAACTTGTGCCATGGTGGTTTGCTACACCTATCAACCCATCACCTAGGTATTAAGCCCCGCATGCATCAGCTATTTTTTCCTAATGCTCTCCCTGCCCTTGCCCCCTTGACAGGCCCCAGTGTGTTCCCTTCCCTGTGTCCATGTGTTCTCACTGTTCAGCTCCCACTTACAAGTGAGAACATGTGGTGTTTGGTTTTCTGTTCCTGTGTTAGTTTGCTGAAGATAACGACCTCCAGCTGCATCCATGTCCCTGAAAAGGATATGATCTCATTCCTCTTTATAGCTGCATAGTATTCCATGGTGTGTGTATACCACATTTTCTTTATCCATTCTATCATTGATGAGCATTTGGGTTGATTCCATGTCTTTGCTACTGTGATTAGTGCTGCAATGAACATATGTGTGCATGTATCTTTATAATATAATGATTTATATTCTTTTGGGTATATACCCAGTAATGAGATTGCTGGGTCAAACGATATGTCTGGTTCTAGGCCTTTGAGGAATCACCACACTGTCTTCCACAATGGTTAAACTAATTTACATTCCCACCAGCAGTGTAAAAGCATTCCTATTTTTCCACAGTCTCACCAGCATCTCTAGTTTCTTGATTTAAAATCACCATTCTGACTGGTATGAGATGATATCTCATTGGGGTTTTGATGTGCATTTCTCTAATGAATTTTATTCTGATTGGCTTTTAAAGAAAAATTTCAGCAGAATGTTGTCTGCATGGGACATATTGGCTCTTTTTTTCCCAAGTCCTTTTTTCTTGAGAGATGGGGTCTCGCTGTATCACCCAGGTGGGAGTGCAGTGCTATGATCATAGCTCATGCCAGTCTCAAACTCCTGGACTCAAGCTAACTTCCTGCCTCTGCTTCCCAAATAGCTGGGACTACATGTATTTGCCAAGCCCAGCTCATTTAATTTTTTTTATGGTGCCCAGCCTTCCTAAGTCCTTTTTAAAACAGATTTCATTGGCATTTTATTTTAAAATTGCAAGTTTTAAAGCATGAAAGTGTTTTATTTTCAATGAATTTCCTTGTAAATATGGAATTCAACAAAAAACCCACCATAATTATGAATAATATATTCACATCACTCATCAGAGCTCATCTGTGAATGTTAGCAAGGCTGTGAATGTGTCTTTTTTATTTAAAGAAGACGTGCAGGGGCAGAGTTGGAGAGAAGGCACAGCATGTTGTGTTTAATAAGTACTTGGTTCTCAATTACTTAGAATGACTCTCACTTGTCAAATGCAAGGAACACTACTAAAATGTGTACAAATGTAAACAGATCTTAACTGAGAACACACCTATTGCAAAAGGGAATGACTGCTTCTTAGGGGGTCGGTGTCGTTGAGTAGGCAGTAACCCAGCCATCCCAGACTAGTAGGCTAATTCAACATTTAATTACATATGGCTATTAAGTTTTAGCTTGGCCTCATGCCAGAATGTTCATTCACTCTCAAGCTCTTTTCCACATAGCTATTCCTTGTGCTGGTCAAGAGCTTTACAGAAGTCCTTGTAATACCCAGACTCATAGCCCTGGATTCTTTTTTTTTTTTTTAATTTTTTATTATGTATTTTTAAAATTATACTTTAAGTTCTAGGGTACTTGTGCACAACGTGCAGATTTGTTACATATGTATACACATGCCATGTTAGTGTGCTGCACCCATTAACTCTTCATTTACATTAGGTATATCTCCTGAGGCCCCTCCCCCCCAACCCCCACTACAGGCCCCGGTGTGTGATGTTCCCCACTCTGTGTCCATGTGTTCTCATTGTTCAATCCCCACCTATGAGTGGGAACATGCATAACCCTGGATTCTTGTGTGTAACTTAGAACAGATGTCTTTGGAGGAAGTCAGTTGACCAATGGGCTCTATTGTTATGCCTGGAAAGCTTAGTATGATGCATTACTACTATGGCAGTCATCAAGACACAACAGAAAGTGGTGGCTCAGCAGCAGCAAAAGGGGTGGGAAGAGCAGAAGGACATCATCTTACCTGTTACTGTAGGATTGATATAGAAACTATAAATGTGCTTTTTGAGGATGCAAAGTACCAATGTTTTACAAATACCCTAAAGAAATGGCATATCAGAATTAATGTAGATGGGGAAAAGGAAAAGAAAGAAAAAGAGGTGTGTCTGTGCCTCACCAAGAAAAAGAAGCAGCCACTATATTTCCATGAAAAATCTCAAGTCTCTCACTGAGGCAGATGCTATAGATGCTCTACCCAGATTCCCAAAATGCCTTTTTACCAGCTTCTGTAGGCACGGCTACAAGTAACGGCTCACACCGTAACTTTCTCTGGAGGAGTGCCCTTGAGCGATTGGAGCTCTTCACCAGGAGGTACCTAAGAGATGTGCAAACACTCCCCCAGCCCAAACTGCTCATACACACCCAGGGCAGCTTAGAGCCAATGACTGACTAGTGCTAGGATACAAAAGACCCCTCCCTTTGTCTCAAGGTGGAACAGATTCTTTGGTACAATTGGCCTGTCAGAGCTCCCCTTGGGATCAGGCCGAGGCTAGACTTCATGTGAAATTACATTCTTACTTAGCCTCTTCCCCTTGCCTATCCTGCTTCCCTCAGTCCCTCACAGGTTTCTCCAGCGAACACTCGCTCAGTAAATCACTTGCATAAGGATCCCTGTCTCAGGCTCTGCTTCTAGGGAACCCGACCTAACACGCTCATCATTTCTGCTGGCACTCCACCAAAGCATAATGGACAATAAGTAAACAAAAGCATAATGGACAATAAGTAAACAAAACATGAACACCTTCAGATAAGTAAAGACAACGAAGCAGAGTATCATGATGGAGAGTGGCTTGGGCGCTGCTTGCTAGCTGAGATTGGGTGGTCAGGGAAGCCTTCTCTGCCGAGGGGATGTTTGAGCAGAGACAAGAGTGAGCAGACAGACAGCCACGTGAAATCAAGGGCTAGAATGTTCCAGGCAGATGAAACAGCAAGAAGGCCTGGCATGGTGGAAGTGAGGTAGGCACAAGAGAGTAATTCAATATGTTTGGGTGGAATGATGTGAACAGGCAGAAGTTTAATATCTTTGTGCTTATTTGGTTTTGATTTCAGAGATTTCCTCTTTAAATGTACTGACAGTTCAGAAGTCGTTCTGGCGTCTGCCTGTGGAGAAACCCACATAGTAGTTCCACTTCGTGAGAGAACAGGAGAGGCTCTGGGGGTCCTCGATTTTAACATCGGCCGAAATAGGATGTTGTTGTATCAAGAATATAAAGATCTACAGAAAATGATGAAAGTGGTCCAAGTGGCCTGCTATGAAATCCTTGGCGAGTTATCTGGAGAGATAGAGAAAAAATATGTCTTAGGTATTGTTCGTGTGGCATCAGCCTAAATTCACAAGTTTAATAGGTTTTGGGGAAATCACAGGCAGTGCAATGAAATATGCACTTTCTAAAATGAATTGTTACAATATACAGACCTTTCGAGGTAAAAGGAATTCCCTTATGCAGTCTTGCGCTGATGAGTAATGTCTACAAATTAAAGCAAACAGCCTGGAATCACATTCTCTTGGTTAGATTCATATAGTTTTAGAACTGGAAGGGCTCATAAAGGCAAGCTAGAACTAACATTTATTAAATGCCCCCATTATGTGTTTCAGGTATTATTTCATTTAATCCTTGCCATAACCCTATGAGGTGAATAGTGATACCCCATGTACAGGTGAGGAAAGTAAGCAAATTGCCCCCAACCACACAGTTAAGAAATGGTGAGGGCTGGATTTGAACCTATGTTTGGGTGCTCTTCCCACTATATTATACAGCATTAAGTAATCAGAACATCTCGTTTTACAGATAAAGATGCCAAAGCCTGCAAAAGTAAAGTGGATTATCTAAGGTCCAATAGCAAGCTGGTGGGAAAGGCAAGACAAGACTTTAGTTTTTGTAATTCCATATCCACTAGGCTACTCTCAGTGCAATGCCAGCTTGGAGAGAGGGAGAGAGGAGGAAGGCATGGAAACCTTTGGCTTCCTAGAATGAAGTGAATAGAATTAGAAGAGTAACACTATGTGGGATTAAGCCAAAAGATTTGTAACTATGTCATAGAGTGGGATAAGAAGAAAGGAGAAAATTCATGTCTCCTGAGTGTTCACTATGTGTAACACCTGTAACTAAGCACTTTTACATATATCATCTTCTCTAACTCTCACAGCTAACCAAGGAAGTAGGGATTAAGCCCATTCTCACAGAAGAGGAAAAGGATATTCAGAGAGACAATAGACTAATAAGGTGGACAGCGTGTGTTCCAACCAGGGTCTAACTCTAAAACCCAAGTTTTTGCCTTTTCTCAAAGCCTCTTCTATGAGCTTCACCGGGAGTAATTTCCTTTCTTTCTTTTGATTTCATGGCTAGAGAAACTAAGGTTGTTTAAAACCGAAGGACATGGTCTGCTTTTTCTTGACAAAAAATTTACTATAATATGTTCAGAATCCTATGAAAAAGTAATATACAGCAATGTACATTAGACTGAACAGCAAGGTAAGCTATCATTTTGTTATTCCAGAGATTGAAAATGTCGGGGAAGTCCAGCGGGCAGGAATTCTCTTCTTCCGAATCATGCTGCTCGAGCTACAGGAAAGCATACAACTACTCAATTCCATGGAATTTGTGTCACTGTTGCTCTATGACCATACTCTTCTAACAGAGCCAAATTATCCTCAAGACAGCAAATCCATAGAGCTGAAAGCCAACATGGAACTAGTGCGTGACACCCTGAAGGCGGTTATCTTGTTCTTTCATCCAGAGTTGGAATTTTCCAGTGACTTTGGAAGTTGGGATAAGTGTAAATTTGTAAGTTTTTTTTTTTAAAAGCACCTTTTAAATTGAAGAATCACCTAAACAAATTTAAATGTACAAATCATAATTGCATAAATCGTAAGGGTACAAATGCAAGAATTTTTACTGAGTGGAACATGTTCACGTAACCAGACCTAGATCAAAAATAGAACATTTATAGAATCCCAAAAGCTCTCCTTTGTACCCTTCCTCATCATCCCTTCACCCCACCCACCCCAAGGGTAACCATTACCTTTTTTTTTTTTTTGAAACGGAGTTTCACCCTTGTTGTCTAAGCTGTAGTACAATGGCACGATCTTGGCTCACTGCAACCTCTGCCTCCTGGGTTCAAGCAATTTTCCTGCTTCAGCCTCCCGAGTAGCTGGGATTACAGGTGCCCACCACCATGCCCAGCTAATTTTCTATATTTTTAGTTGAAACTGGGTTTCACCATGTTAGCCAGGCTGGTCTCAAACTCCTGACCTCAGGTTATCCTCCCACCTCAGTCTCCCAAAGTGCTGTGATTACAGACGTGAGGCACCGTGCCTGGCCATGGGTAACCATCATCTTCCCTTCTAACACCATTGATTGGTTTTGCCTATTTTAAAATCTATATAAATGGAATTATGTAAGCTGTTGAACTGGGCACTGTATTTCTGCTTGCTGGTGATCCCATAAATTTTCTCTTGTTGTTTGTTCACAGTATATTAACAAATATTTAGTCAACAATATTTGTGTCTTTGATCCAACTGCCAAGCATGTGGAAGTTAATGTACAGCTCATTGATGAATATATCAGAGGTAAATTTTCACTTAATTACAGCCTAAATCTATAGCAACAGCAATAAAACACAGTTGTGATTAAGAGATTTTTATTAGGATAAAGCAAGTGGGTCATAAATTCAGTTTTTAGGAGAAAATAGTTATAAGTCTTCTAAGAGGAGGGACACTGTCTATAATCTATTGCATCATTCCCCAAAGTCACTGTCTATGCCACACATATGAGAATTCAAAAGCACATCTATCTCCCACTTATTAACTACATATGCATTATTTATTTTTTAAAAATGCAAATGGGGCTGCAATGAGAACAGAAATGTTAAGCAAAAAGGCTATCTTTAGCTTCAATAAATAACCAAAGAAAATAATAGACTTTTTCAGGGAGGAGAATCACCAAGAATGGAGAGCAGCGAGGCTCTCGGGTTGGAGAAAACGATTAGCTGTTTGACCACAGGGAACAGGCCGCATATGAAAGTAAATATACAAACAGAGGCCCAAGGTCCTCCGCTGACCCGTATTCTCAGAGGTCTCAGGCTGTGATGAGGAATTCATTTAAAGTTTGTTTTTTTCTTTGTTATTTATGAAAAATAATTCATAGTTGGGAAAATGGCTCTGTAGAAATTGCTCACTAAATCTATCCCTTTCCTCCTCTTCCCGCTCTCCTACTATCTGTGGAGGCTCTAGACCAACGCAGAAGGGTTTCTGGATTCACAGGGAACTATCCTAGCTGATTCCTGAGCAGCCTTGACCACCAACGCTTCCCACCACCTTCTGCTTTCCAACAGTGCCCTCTGATGGAAGAAATACTAATTGCAGTTAACGGAGCCCGACTCAGCCAGAAAATAGCCCATAGGCTCCCCAGTCACTGCCGCCAAGCCTTTGGTTATACCAGTCTCCGCAGCAATCCCGAGAAAGTTCGTAGGTCACCCAGATACCAACGCTCTCTCCTTCAGATGCAGTTACATCAGGAAATGCTAAGCTTCTTGCTTAGGGGAAGGGAGAGGAATTCTTCGGGGTGCCTTTCTATTTGTGCCAGAAGGAGAGGAGTCTTCAGGCAGGGCAATCTGCTGCTCGAAGTTTACCTGGCCTAGCAGCTTTAAGTAAGGGCCCTACTCCACGAATCTACCCAGAATGAAATGTCACCAATAATACCTGTAGGCTCAGCCTGTGACAGGCAGAGACTGCTAGACTATATAGCATAGCTCCTAACCCACCACGCCTTCCAAACTATTACTTTACCAAAAGGGTGGAATTACGGCTCGTAATGTGCCCATACTTTCTTAGGGCTTCTGCTGCCAACTCTTACCCCCTCTTCATCCTAGTTCAAGAAAAGGGTATTTCCTAATGTAAATGACGAGTTGGTGGGTGCAGCAAACCAACATGGCACATGTATACCTATGTAACAAACCTGCATGTTGTGCACATGTGCCCTAGAATTTAAAGTATAATAATAATTTTTTAAAAAAAGAAAAGAAAAGAAAGAAAAGGGTATTTTTGGCTGGGCACAGTGACTCACACCTGTAATCCCGACACTTTGGGAGGCCAAGGTGGGCAGATTGCTTGAGCCCAGAAGTTGGAGACTAGCCTGGACAACATGGCAAAATCTTGTCTCTACAAAAAAAAAAATACAAAAACTAACTGGGTGTGGTGGTGCACGCCTGTAATCCCAGCTACTCAGGAGGCTGAGGTGGGAGATGACTTGAGCCCGGGAGGTTGAGGCTGCTGTGAAATGTGATCATGCCACTGCACTCCAGCCTGGGCAACACAATGAGATCCCATCTCAAAACAACAACAACAACAAAAAGGAGGGTTTTTTTTCTTCTGGTGGAACTCCAGGCAGCTGTGTCCTGCCTTTAGATTGAGCCAGTCATCTGTGAAGTAACATTGGGTAGCTTTGTTGAGCAGGCCTGGCCTCCCAAGACTGTGCCATTGCAGGTGAGTGCTGCTGACATACTTCCCTGTGGGGGACCCTGTGACTCCAGTGAGCACTCCCAGACAGCTGTGTATGCACTAGTACATCAACAGCCTACTATTCTCTGTCACTTTGCCTAAGATAACTCCTAGTAGTTGGTCTCTTCTACCTGGAGATTCATGACTTGACCACCTTCTCAAGGACCTATTCTCCCCACTCCACTTTGGACCTCTGCTGCCAGTCTCATCTGGTCATTCAGGATGCCCCATATCTGCTCCATGTCCCCCTCCCAGGAGTTTTAGACAGATGTTGCCTGCTTGGAAATGTTCTTAGACCCAGAGGCAAGAAGAGCTGTCCCCTATCGCAAGTATAACCAGAATCACTTTTCTGTCTAGAACCTGGGTGTCTGCCAAGTGACTGTACCTCCTCCTCTAAATCCAAGTGTTTACAAGTCCACAGACATTGGTCTCAGCAGGAGTGCCCCAGGCCCTCCACTTCTCCTACATGGTTCCCAGAGCTCCAACTCTGCCAAAGCAGCCAGAGGCTCAGTGCTGTCACCATTTGTAAAGAAACCCACTAGCTTCCGCAATAAAATGACACCATCATCCTCTAAGAGTGACAATGAAGGAAGGTGCCTTCCCATCAGCAGGGGAGGACTGCTGGACTCACAGTCCTAATTAACTTTATCTTCAAGATTCGCCTTCCCTGGAAGATCCTTCCCTAATTGCTACTGCCGCCACCGCGGTGGCGCTCGTAGGTGCCACACTCCCTGCAACTCCATTACAAAAATGGAACATGACTCATTCCTTAATCCCCACTGCACAGCTAAGGACCTGACAGGAACCTTGGTAGAATGATTCTACCGACAATCCAGAAATAACAAGTAGGAAACAGCATTGAATCTGCAACTCTGAGGACGTGCCTTTTTCTTTTAAATGGGTCAAGCCAAAATGGACAACCAGATGACAGGAACATAGTTCTGTCCTATTCATTTAAACCTTCTGTATGCTAACATTGCTTTGGATTCAATTACAGTTCTCTGCTGTCTTTTGGACTTGGTCATCTTGAATGGAAATTGCTGTTGGCTCCCTCTTATAGGAAAAAACTTGCCATCACAGCTAGACTTGGGTTTAATAGAGAGCTAAGAGTGCGCCATTTATTTACAAGTTGCTCAGAGATTTTAGGCCATGGAGGAGGAAATATCAGTTCAGCTTGAGAACAGATTTCCTTTGTCCTGGCAAGAGCCCCTTAAAAAGCCCTTTTAGTTACGAGTTATGATATTAGACAAGTACTCACACCATGCACGGAGAAGGGTATAACACTCTGTGCTGGGTAAAGATCTCAGGCCTGAAATGCTTCGATTTCCCATGCATGCAAACCCCTTGCCTTTTCAGTTCCAAGTTATTCAGAGGAAAAAAGAAAATCAAACCAGCCACTCTCTTTATGTTTCTTATCACTTCTTGTGATTTAAATTTTGAAGTTTTCTAGCAGTAGTTATTAAGAGGAATAACTAAACACAGTTCTACATGTGTAGATAACATCACTGCTACTTTGATATCTGATTAAAGGCTTTTAAAAATGAACTTGATGAGAAGTAGAGCATGATGGCGTGCACCTGTGGTCCCAGCTACTTAGGAAGCTGAGGCACAAGGATTGTTTGGGGCCAGAAGTTCAAGGCTGTAGTGCACAATGATGGTGCCTGTGAATAGCACTGCACTCCAGCCTGGGTGACATAGTGGACACCGACTGTAGAAATTAATAACAGTTTTCTATTTAATTTGATACTCATTTTTAAAAAATTTTTGTGGCTGTTAAAACTGTCTTTTATCCTGAAAGGATATAAATATTATATATATATGTGTGTGTGTATGTGTGTGTGTGTGTGTATATATATATATATATATTTTTTTTTTGAGATGGAGTCTTGCTCTGTCACTCAGGCTGGAGCGCAGTGGCCCAACCTCAGCTCACTGCAATCTCTGCCTCCCAGGTTCAAGAGATTCTCCTGCCTGAGTAGCTGGGACTATAGGTGTGCACCACCACGCTTGGCTAATTTTTGTATTTTTAGTAGAGGCGGGGTTGCACCACTTGGCCAGGCTGGTCTCGAACTCCTGACCTCAGGTGATGCACCCACCACGGCTCCCAAAGTGCTGGGATTACAGGCATATATATATATATAAAATAGATATTTTATGTGTATATATATATTTTATATATATATACACTTTTTTTTTTTTTTTCAGACGGAGTTTTGCTCTTGTGGCCCAGGCTGGAGTGCAGTGGCACGATCTCGGCTCACCGCAACCTCCGCCTCCTGAGTTCCAGCGATTCTCCTGCCTCAGCCTCCCAAGTAGCTGGGATTACAGGCATGTGCCACCATGCCCAGCTAATTTTGTATTTTTAGTAGAGACAGGGTTTCTCCATGTTGGTTGGACTGATCTCAAACTCCCGAGCTCAGATGATCCGCCTGCCTCAGCCTCCCAAAGTGCTGGGATTACAGGCATGAGCCACTGCGCCGGCTTTAAATTTTTTATTAAAGTACTTGAAAAGGTCACATAGAACTAAAAGCCTAAAAAGAGTCACTAGCCTATATCTTCTCTTTCCTTCTCTTCAGTCCCCCTCGCCAGAGGCAACCGTGTTTTGTCCTTTCACTCTTTCTTCTTGGCATTTGCACATCTATTTCTATTATGCACATATTGCTATCTTTTGATTCATCAATTTTAAACCTTATCAGTCAATTTCCTCTGATTAAAAATGAAGATTTCGTTCTGTTATGCCACTATTCTCTTACCCCATCCTCCCAATATAGTTGTATTTATAATTTGGGGTTAAATAAAGATGCAATGTTTACATGATTTTGCCTATGCAAATATTATACACACCTGAGGATTGTAGCATATTTTGATTCCTCATCTTTTTTGTTTTTCCTGAAGTAAATAATTGTCTTTTATTTTATTTTATTTTTTATTTTTATTTTTTTGAGACGGAGTCTCGCTGTGTCACCCAGGCTGGAGTGCAGTGGCCGGATCTCAGCTCACTGCAAGCTCCGCCTCCTGGGTTTATGCCATTCTCCTGCCTCAGCCTCCCAAGTAGCTGGGACTACAGGTGCCCGCCACCTCGCCCGGCTAGCTTTTTTTGTATTTTTTAGTAGAGACGGGGTTTCACTGGGTTAGCCAGGATGGTCTCGATCTCCTGACTTCGTGATCCGCCCGTCTCAGCCTCCCAAAGTGCTGGGATTACAGGCTTGAGCCACCATGCCCAGCCTGTCTTTTATTTTTAAACTTTCTTAGTTTTATTTGTAGTTCTTGATAATTCCCACCCCTTCCGTTTGTCTCTCCCATAAGATAGTTCTATCAGGTAATTTATTAGGTCTAATTTATTTTCTTTTCCCAAAGCCATCTCTTCTAGAGATCTCAATTCCTCTGTTTTTGTTTTGTTTTGTTTTGTGTTTTGAGACAGGGCCTCACTCTATCACCCAGGCTGGAGTGCACTGCCACAATCACAGCTCACTGCAGCCTCAACCTCCCTGGTTCAAGCAATCCTCCTGGCTCAGATTTCCAAGTAGCTGGGACTATAGGCGCGTGCCATCAGGCCCAACTAATTTTGTTTATTTTTGTAGAGGTGGGGGTCTCACTATGTTACCAGGCTAGTCTTGAACTCCTGACCTCAAGGGATTCTCCCGCCTCGGCCTCCCAAAGTGCTGGGATTACAGACGTGAGCCACCATACCCAGGCCTCAATTCTTTCTCTATCTAAAGTCTTTCCCCTGCCCCCAGATCTGCTACTCAGCTGCCTTCCTGAGATTCACTTCGCCCCTATTGTAGGAATTTAATTTTTCCATTCTCTTCGTCATTCTTGGTCTAGTCCCTTGTTTTCAGGTAACATGTCTCCGGTAGTTTTCTGAGAAAGAGTGTGTAAGTGGTAAATTTTTTGAGACCTTTCGTTTTTGAAGATGTTTTTATTCAGTCCTCACACTTGATTTCTACTTTGCTGTGGAAGATAATTTTGAAGACATTGCTCTATTGCCTTTTTACATTTTTATTTATATATATTTTAAATAAAATACATATTGTTTAATCTATAAATAAATAATAAAATATATAAATAAATAATATATAATAAATTATATATAAATAAAATAGATATTTAAAATAATATTTTTAATACATATACATATTTTTATATACTTTTTTTTTTTTTTTGAGATACAGTCTCACTCTGTTACCCAGGCTGGAGTGCAGTGGTGTGATCTTGGCTCACTGCAACCTCCACCCCCAGGGTTCTAGCAATTCTCCTACCTCAGCCTCCTGAGTAGCTGGGATTACAGGCGCCTGCCACCACGCCTTGCTATTTTTTTTGGATTTGTAGTACAGATGGGGTTTTGCCGTGTTGGCCAGGCTGGTTTCGAACTCTTGACCTCAGGTGATCCACCCATCTCAGCCTCCCAAAGTGCTGGGATTACAGGCGTGAGCCTCCGTGTCTGGCCAGGTTTTATATATTTTTAACAGACGGGGTCTTGCTGTATTGCCCAGGCTGGACTCAAAACTCCAGGGTTTGCCAGGCACAGTGGCTCATGCCTGTAATCCCAGCACTTTGGGAGGCTGAGGTGGGCCGATTGCTTGAGCCCAGGAGTTCAAGACCAGCTTGGGCAACATAGTGAGACCCTGTCTCTACAAAAAACTTGAAAAAAAAAAAAAAGCTGGGAGTAGTGGCATGTGCCTGTAGTTCCAGCTACTCAGGAGAGCTGAGATGGGAGGATTGCTTGAACCCAGGAGGTTGAGGCTGCAGTGAGCCATGTTTGCACCACTGCACTCCAGCCTGGCCACAGAACGAGACCCTGTCTACAGAAAAATAAAAAAAATACTCCTGGGCTTAAGCTACCCTTCCACCTCAGCCTCCCAAGTAGCTACTACAGTACTACAGGAGTGCTGCCACCGCACCTGGCTTTCCACTGTCTTTTTAAAAAACTGAGACATAATTCACATGCCATAAATTTCACTCTTTGTACATTTTAAAGTGTAGAATTTAGTGGTTTTGAATATATATCCCAGATTGTGCAATTATCACCACTATCTAATTTTAAAACATTTTCATCACCCCAATAGAAACGCTGTACCCATTAGCAGTCACTCCTTCTTTCCTCTCCCTCTAGCTCCTGGGAGCCACTCATCTGCTTTCTGTCTCTACGGATTTGCCTATTCTGGACATTTCATATAAATGGAATCACACAATACGTAACCTTTTGTATCTGGCTTCTTTCACCCAGCATAATGTTTTCAAGGTCCATCTATGTTCTAGCTTGTATCAGTACTTCATTTTTGTGTGTGTGGCTGAATAATATTCTATGATAGAACACATTCTGTTTATTCACCCATCAGTTGATGCACCTGTAGGTTGTTTCCACTTTTTGGCTACTGAAATTATGCCTCCATTAACATTTGTTTGTAAGTTTTTGTGTAAACATGTATTTTCAGCTCTCTTGTGTATATACCTTTGGAGTGCAAACATATGGTAACTCTATGTTTAACTTTTTGTGGAAAAGACTCCATTGTCATTCAACTTTAAAGATTGCTGTTGACAGCCTGGGCAACATAGTGAGACCCTGTCCCCACAAAAAAATGAAAAACTTTGCCAAGTGTGGTGGCACATGCCTGTAGTTCCAGCTACTCAAGAAGCTGAACCCAGTTAAGGCTGCAGTGGGCCATGATCATGCCACTGCACTCCAGTCTGGGCAACAAAGTGAGACTTAATCTCTTAAAAAAAAAAAGGCAAAGGTTGCTGTTAAGAAGTCTGAAGCCTTTCTAAATCGGTGTGACCTTTCTTTGTTTTATCTCTCTCCAGAAGCTGTAGAATCATCCCTTCATCCCCAAAGTTGCAAAAATTTCATAATGATATGCCTTTTTATGGGTCTGTTTTCATCAATTGATCAGTGTACTGGCTGGGCTTTTTTCAATTGTGAAATCTAGGTTGTTAAGTGCTGGATGATTTCCTCCGTGGCATGAAGACTGCTACTTACAGCCGTGCAATTTGTACACTGCACAAAGGTGCTCTGCTGAGGAGGTGGGTGGGGGCTAAAATGTATCCCGGATTCCATTCACTAGACTGTGTGCCTTAACCTGAAGCTATATCTGCTTGGAGGAGGAGCATCTTTTTCATTCACCAAGCTCTGTGCCCACAGGATGCATTCCCTCACAGTAGGTGTGTTTTCCTCACCTTTACACCAAGGTGACCTATAACGCTGGTGGTGGCCCTGCCCTCTTTTTTCTGTATTCACTCTTTGGGATTCCTATTATTCAGACATTGGATCTCCCAGATTTAGTCTTAAAAATCCCTATATTTTCTCTCCTTTTTCCTAAACAACTTCAACAAACCCTTCTGAACCCTTTGAGGATTCTGGGATATCTAGAAGGTTGGTTCTAGGTTTTCTCCATTGCTGATTTAGGATTCCACTTTTCTCCTGTCTGCTACCACTTCTTCACCTGCTTTATATTTCTCAAATTTTGTTGTTCTGTCTTTCACTCAACTAAAATTATCTCAGTGCTATCCATGTGACAGGCCCTGTTCTAGGTTCCTAGGGTACAGTAGTGAATGACATAGACCAAGATTCCTGCCCTCAAGAAGCTTACATGCTAAAGGGGAGAGCAGAGGATAAGCAATAAACGTAATAAATTATATACTATGGTAGAAAATAAGTGCTATGGGGGAGAAAAGCAAAGTAGAGTAAGGCGGTGGATGCAAAGGTGGGAGGCAGGGAAGAGGCACGGGCTGAAAATTTAAATAGAGAAGTCAGGTAGGCCTTATCAAGAAGGTGAGATTTAGGCTGGGCACGGTGGCTCATGCCTGTAATTCTAGCACTCTTGAGAGGCTGAAGTGGATGGCTCACCTGAGGTCGGGAGTTCAAGACCAGCCTGGCCAACATGCAAAACCCCATCTCTACTAAAAATACAAAAATTAGCTGGGCATGGTGGCAGGCACCTGTCATCCCAGCTACTCAGGAGACTGAGGCAGGAGAACTGTTCCAACCCAGGAGGCGGAGGTTGCAGTGAACCAAGATCACGCCACTGCGCTCCAACCTGGGTGACAAAGTGAGACTCCGTCTCAAAAAAAAAAAAAAAAAAAAAAAAAAAAAGTAGGATTTAAGCAAAGATGTGAAGGAAGCGAGGGAATCATCCATATGAATGTAGAAGGAATATTCCAGGTGTTGCTTGATGATATTGTATCCTAAGAAAAGAAAAAGAGTATTCCAGGCAGAGAAAACAGCCAAAGCAAAGGCCCTAAGGCAGGAACAACCAGTGTGTTCAAATAGCAACAAGAAGGCCACTGTGTCAGCAGCAGGGTCAGAGAATGGGAGGTAAGTAAGGAGATGAGTTCAGAAGGTAATGGAGGACTGAATCAATTAAGGTCTTGAAGACTATCATAATGTCTTGATTTTATGGCTTATGGTCATTCTCCTGCCTTATCCTCCAAAGTGTGGGATTACAGGCATGAGCCACAACACCCAGTGAAGTAGAGCCATTGCAAGGTTTTCAGCAGAGGAATGATATGACCTGTGTTTTAAAAGGATCGCCCTGCTTCTATAATTAGAAGACACTTTGGAGGTCAAGAAGAGACGCAGAGAGACCAACTAGAGGAGCTGTTGCAGGAATCCGGATGAGAGATGAGGAGTGTACCAGTGGAAATGGTGAAAAGTTGTCATATTGTATATATTTGAGAGGCAGAGTCAAAATATATCTTGACAGTTTGAGTGTGAAATGAGAAAGAAACAGAGGAGCCAAGACTGACTTCATGGTTTGGAAGGATGGAGTTACCATTAGCTGAGATGGAGAACATGTAGGTGGAGCAGACTTTGGTCGGGGGAGATGAAGTGTTCAGATTTTGACATGCTGAGTTTGAGATATCTATTAGATATGGAAGTAGAGATGTGAATATGTAGATGGTTAAATAAATCTGGAGTTTTGGAGAAAGGTCTAAGCTGGAGATACAAAATCGAGACTGGTTGGTGAATAGATGATTGGCAAAAGGAGGAAAGTCTCGGTGGGAACACTGAGTAGAGACAATTCTGAATGTTTTGCCACGAAGGGGAGCAAAGAAATGGTGTGGTAACTGGAGAAGACAATGGGGTCAAGGTTTTGTTTTGTTTCTCACATGGGAAAGATAACAGTAGGTTTGATTCTGATGGGAAATCCTGTAGAGAGCAAGAAGTTAACAATGTTGAAGATAGAGAATTCCTGTAGCAATGTCCTCAAGCACATGAGAGAGGATGGGCTGTTGTTGGAGTAACCATACATTCTATATTTACCTTGGAACAGCCCAAGTTTTTGCTTGTTGTTCTGGTGACTTCTCCAGTTAGCATCCTCTTTCTTTCTCAAGTGTACCAATTTGGACAATGAATTACTTGACTACCCTGGATCTACCGCACCAAGGGAGGAATTGGCGTAAGACAGCAAGAGGATAGAGAACATAGGTGCAGATGAGAGTGAGGGGGTAGGTGTGTTGGTGGGAGTCTATGGAAGTTGCCTTCTGCTTGTGTCAATCTTACAGTGAAGCTCAAAGCAGAGTCATCAGCCAGAGTGAGGATGGGAGAGGAAGTTGTTGGGACTTTGAGAGGACAGGAATAGGAATTAAACATTGGTGCTTCTTTTTTCCTGATCTTTCTATCACTGTGTTTTATGTCTTCTTTAATTAATTAATTAATTATAGAGGCTGGGTCTGTCTCTGTCACCCAGGCTGGAGTGCAGTGGTGTGATCATGGCTCACTGTAACCTTGAACTCCTGGGCTTAGGTGATTCTCCTGCCTCAGCCTCCTGAGTAGCTGGGATTACAGGCATGAGTCACCATGCCCAGTTCCTATGTCTTCTTTTTCTTTTTCTTTTCTTCTTTCTTTTCCTTTACATTAGTCTTAGTAGGAATTTCAGATGTAGCAAAATTGAATGCATGTTAATCATCTAGAAAAGCATTATTCATTCAATTTCTTTCATATTTTAACTTGGTGGTCTCCAAAGTTAAGTGCAAGCACCCCAGAAGATTTTTTTAAAAACTATCTCTGGGGTGCAAGAAAAATATCAAAGATGATTCTGTTGAGACACTGACAGACAGACAGAAAGAAAAATACCAAAGGACTAAGGACTTTTCTTTTTTTCTTTCTTTCTTTTTTTGGAGACAGGGTCTCACTCTGTCACCCAGGCTGAAGTGCAGTGGCACGATCTTGCCTTACTGCAACCTCTCCCTCTCAGGCTCAGGTAATCCTCCCTCCTCCCACCTGAGCCTCCCTAGTAGCTGACACTAGAGGCCCACACCACCTTGCCTGGCTAATTTTTGTATTTTTTGTAGAGACAGACCATGTTGCCCAGGCTGGTCTTGAACTCCAGGACTCAAGCAATCCACCTGCCTTGGCCTCCCAAGTGTTGGGATTACAGGCGTGAGCCACTGCACCCCACCAAAGGACTTTTCTTTATAATGTTTTTAACTCATTGTTAATTTCTACTTTTTTGTTTAAAATGTTTTAAAATAAATAATTTATAAATATAAATATATATATATATATATGGGGTCACATGCTCAGTGTTTGTTACTGATAGAGGTACATGATCAAAAGAGCTTGGAGGCCACTACATTAAACTATGAATTTTGTAAATATAATTTGCATTGATTTCAATTTACACATGACTTGATTTATAGCTACATCATTAAAAAAGCCACTACATGTGATATTGTACAGAAATTATGTGAAATTATGCTTGTGACATTGTACAGAAATATGCTTGCAATGGGAATGAAACTGATTCCAGCATTCATCCTGGAACAAACTTCCCCCCAAACTTCGATTACTCGAGAAAAATGTGTTTTTAACTCCCCATGTAACACTGATATTTTTCCTGATAAATCTGGGAGGCAGTACCCTACAGTGCCTTTGGGACCACATTAAATTAACAATGACATATTAAGTGCCTGATTGCCATGGCAGATGTAAGTTCTCCTGCCTACAAAAAAACTGATTGAGATTTGCATACATGACCGGGCACGGTGGCTCACGCCTGCAATCTCAGCACTTTGGGAGGCCAAGGCAGGTGGATCACCTGAAGTCAGAAGTTCAAGACCAGCCTGGCCAACGTGGTGAAACACCATCTCTGCTAATAATACAAAAAAATTAGCCAGGTCTGGTGGTGCAAGCCTGTAATCCCAACTACTTGGGAGGCTGAGGCAGGAGAATGGCTTGAACCCGGGAGGCAGAGGTTGCAGTGAGCCAAGATCGCACCATTGCACTCCAGGCTGGATGACAAGAGCAAAACTCCGTCTAAAAAAGAAAAGAAAAGAAATTTGCATACATATACCCTTCTATTGCTGCAGGGACCTTCAGTTCATTGTGTGTGGCTGTAATATTAAGGAGTGACTTGGGGTATGTGAAGCAATAGAAATGAGAACGAAAACTAAGAGAACTAATGAAGAAGAGGAACAGCAAAAAATGCAGCTGATCTTGGATTGTTAGTTGAAAGGAGCAGTTACATTTTAGCTTTTGTACTTGAAGCTTAAGTACTTCTTTCTTTTTGCTTTGCCCATCTATGCTAATTATCCATCATTCCCAAAAGATTTAATTTTATTACTCCAGTGTTAAAAGCAGAGATCCATAAATAGAGTTTTAATTCAGAAATATCCTACTATAGCCCAGTGTTCCCAGCATAATGAATTCACTGTGTAATTAAAAGTTTGATTAAACTAGAACCTACAAAAATATCATGTTTCTGAACTAATGTCCATAAATAGACTCAAAGGTCGACCCAGTATTCTCTATACATTAGATGTATTCATATAATTTACTATACACTTTTCCAAAGCAAAGCAAAAAAAAAAAAAAAAGCGTTATTTCTATGGTTATAAAATAAGCGTTTATCTGCTTGAAAAAATTACTAAGTCTGTGTGAGTGGGGTCTGTCGTGGGCCAAGCTGCAAAGATCTGGCATGCATCTACCACAAGAGGGCAGTAGCACTCAACCGTTAATAGGGAACCCAGCAGAGCGCTGGAGGCTCATTAGAGGAATCATTAGAGCAGGTCGTTAACGCATCAACCTCTGGAAAGGACAGGGAAACAGGAACCACCGTCCAGACACTTTCGGAGCTTCTGTCTCGGTAACAATAAGACAGGAAATAAGCAACAGGGTCTTGTGAAAGAGAGCGACCTCGCTCACCATCCTCGTGTCGTTGAATCACCATGGAGATGGCGACTAGCTTAATAATGGCTGCAGATGGGTGTCTGCTCATGTGGATGTTCAGATAAGAACACTGTGGCAGGGGTCAAAGGAACAGAGCTCTTCATGGGCATTACGGAAGGGCGGAAGAAAAGCTGAGGGGAGCAGCAGAGCTGTTCTGTCTCCGAAAATTAGAACTTTTAGGAGTGTCCTAGGTTGAATTTTATTTTATTTAGCTTCATATCATTGAGACATTAAGACTATCTTTAGAAACCTGTGTCATTTACCTTGTAGGGTTTCCAGGAAACTAATTCATAGAAAGAGAGATGAATTGGCCGGGCGCGGTTGCTCATGCCTGTAATCCCAGCACTTTGGGAGGCTGAGGCGGGCAGATCATCTGAGGTCAGGAGTTCGAGACCAGCCTGACCAACATGATGAAACTCCGTCTCTACTAAAAATATAAAAATTAGCCAGGCGTGGTGGTAGGCGCCTGTAATCCCAGCTACTTGGAAGGCTGAAGCAGGAAAATTGCTTGAACTCAGGAGATAGAGGTTGCAGTGAGCCCACAAGGTGCCACTGCACTCCAGCCTGGGCAACAGAGTGAGACTCCATCTCAGGAAAAAAAAAAAAAAAAAGAAAGAAAAGAGAAAAGAATTGTAAAACAAATGCACCTTCAATATTTTAAGTACGTATGTCGATTGGTCTAGTGTTGCCCATAAAATGAGTTGTGATCTCATGAGCAGCACCTGTTTTTGTTTTTATTCCTAATTCTCTCTAATGTTACTGAGCTATAATCTGGAAAGACGTTTAGTATTTGAAATACCTAATTCATTATTCCTTAATTTAATGTTTCAGTTTAACATTTATTGAAGACTTACAATTGAATGAGAAAAGACAATGCCAGGGTGGTGTGTGTGTAAGCGTATGTGTGCGTTAAAACAGAGCATTTTAGAAAATTAATTGGATCCACGTTTTAAAGTCAGCTTCAAATAAAAATTGAGACTTGTGAAAGTTTTCCACATTTTATGTGCCTTTCCTATCCCGTAGTATACCTTTTGTTGTATAGTTCCTTCCAAACCATAGGACAGCTAAACCTAATTCAGAGAATCTTGTTCCTTTGTGTTGATAAAAGACAAGAAAATAAAATATGTTCTGCTTAGCAATTCTAATAGATCATTGCCATTACTGTTAATAAGCTATTGGATGGAAGACTTGATATTTAAAAGCTTTTGCTCAATTAAAAAAAAAAAAGCCAGGTGCGGGGGCTCATGCCTGTAATCCCAGCACTTTAGGAGGCCTAGGTGGGAGGATTGCTTGAGGCCAGAAGTTCAAGACTAGCCTGGGCAACATAACAATACTCCGTCTCTATGATTAAAGATAATGAATAAATTATTTATTTATAATTATAAATAAATAAATAATAAAGCTTGAACTCAATTGTAACTAAATGGTTTACTCAAATCAGCAAACATGTATTGGGTTAGGCAGTGAGTTAGTCACTAGGAATAACAGAAATGAATAAAACAGACTTGTAGGTGAGAGGCATCTGAAAGAAAGGGGGTAGTTATTATTATTATTATTATTATTTGAAATGGAGTCTCACTCTGCCACCCAGGCTGGAGTGCAGTGGCACAATGTCAGTTCACTGCAATCTCCACTTCCCAGGTTCAAGTGATTCTCCTGCCTCAGCTTCCCGAGTAGCTGGGATCACAGGTGCCCACCACCACACCTGGCTAATTTTTGTATTTTTAGTAGAGATGGGGTTTCACCATGTTGGCCAGGCTGATCTCGAACTCCTGACCTCAAGTGATCCACCCACCTCTGCCTCCCAGTGTGCTGGGATTACAGGTGTGAGTCACCGCACCCAGCTAATAGTTAATATTTTTGAGCAACTACTCTGGGACAGATCTTCACAAATATTTTCTCAGCCTCTGGTCCCAGCTACTTGGGAGGCTGAAGTGGGAGGATCACCTGAGCATGGGAGGTCGAGGCTGCAGTGAGCCATGATCATGCCACTGCACTTCAGCCTGGGCAACAGGGCAAGACCCTGTCTCAAAAGAAAAAACAATTCTTCCAATTTTGTTTTATGGGAGAAGAAACTGAGGCTCAGAGCAGTTAAGTGACAAAACTCATTGGTGTAGAGCCAAGATCTGTTAAACTCTAGATAGTCTTTCCATTGGACAGAACCCACATCTGTTCAACTCTATATAGTCTTTCCATTGGACCATTCTATTTGAATATTAGTCACTGACTCCTGGGAAAAAGCAACTTTTATGAATGACAGTTTAACAGTTTTCAATTTTAAAAACTTAAAACATATAATGGTGTGCAGTTACTACATAGCTTTAAATAATTTTTAATTAGAAAACATTTCAAACATGCAAGTATAGAGAATAACACCTGCATAGTCATTATGAAGCTGTATTCTATATCCAACCTTAACACTGTGTTTGAGTTAGACTTTCTAAAGAAAACATTATAAGAACAGTTAAGGATTCCTATCCTTCCTCGATCCCACTGTCTTCTTGTCTTTCCCTAGAGATAATACTATCATGAATTTGGTGTTAGTTTCATGCATGATGTCCTATTTTTACCATATGCTAATGAATCCATAAATAATATAATACTATCTTGCAGGTTTTAAAACTGTTTAATTGTGTCCAAAAGTACATATTATTCTATAACTTACTTTTTCTATTGAATATTTTGAGATTTATTCATGAATACAAATAACTAATTCTTTGTTAACTGCTGTCAAGTATTCCATTGTATGACTACACCAAAATTTATCCATAATCCTGTAAATACAAGATTCTGCTTGGTTTTGACTCAAAACATATCTAATGAACTTTAATCATAATAGTGGAACTTATCATCTTAATAGTGAAGTGTAAAACTATCCACTCTTACTTTTTTCTTCCTGATGCAGGTCATTCCCGAACCGAAGTATGGAAATTTGGTAATGTTGTCATTGAACATCTATACCACTGGATACACATCTGTTCAGCTCTCACGAAGATAACCAAAAAACTAAATAGTTCTATTACACCCCCGTTGCCCTCCAAGACTGACAATTATATGTATGCAAAAATGCCAGGGGAAGGTTTGCAAGAGAAGTGATCATGAATGATAATGGAATTGGTACTGTATTTAGGATCCTTTGTTCATGTTCAGTTTTGTTTGTTAACTATAAAATATTTTCCACTGGAAAGGGGTACCCATAAAAGTCTTCTGCTCCTAACATTTTTCTCAGCACTTTCTAAACCCAAAAGTGGTACCTAAGAAGAAATTTAGCCAAAAAATATCCAGCGAAGGTAGCCATAGCCAAGTGTATTCAAGTATGTTATAGAATATATTTGAAAGCTTCCTTTCAGTTTGAGCTTTGTATCTGCTGTGGAACTGTTATGGTTGATTGAGTAGTTATTTTTCATTCTTATAAGGTGCAAAGTAACAACTGAGGATTTAGAAAACAAGAATACCAAACAGAATACCAAATAATAAAGATAAACCAAAAGAATACCAAATAATAAAGATTTTTAAGAAATGGACTGAGAATTGTTTTTCTAATTTTTCAAAGACTTATAGCATCACCTCTTCCCTCTCTCTGCCCCCCTACTCTTGCCTTAACAACTCAAGTCATTTTTAACTTATTAATTTTTAATTTTTGTGGGTACATAGTAGGTGTACATATTTATGGGGTACTCAAAAGTGATTTTAATGAACAGAAATTCTTGTGGGAAAATGTACATGACTCAAGGAAAAAAGAAGACACTTTTTAAATGATAAAAACCTCTTCAGTTTAAGAAGTGCAAAAAGAATTTATATTTGTTTAAAGCTTGTTTTTATGACAAACTTTACTGCTCTGTGGTGAGATTTCATTTTGCAGTAAGATATCTGATGACAGAGTCCAGTTTTAATAACACTTTGGGAAATTAAACTTTATTTTCTTTATTAGATTGACAAAATGTGATGTGTCCAAATATCTTATAACTTGAGATTGGCTGTCCCTTTTTAACCTTTTCTGATAAGAGGGCGGTGTTATTACCAGTCCTCCTCTCTAGGATGATCACATGCCGGTTTTAACCTATATGCCTGTTTCATATTTGGAAGAGGGCTTTTTAGGGCATTCACAGCAACATTTCAAGAAACAATGTTCTTGAAGATATTAAACTGATAACCACATATCCTGATGGCTTCAGAACAAGTTTACAGAGTTCACTGTGAATACAAATGGCATTTTAGGGAGCAAGGAAGGAAAGATTTTGCAGAATGCTATGTTTGTAACCATTATCCTGGAAATCAAATTAACTAAATGACTTCTAGCTTGATAACAAATATCATACATTTGCATGGCACTTTAACTTGAAGTATTTTCACATACTAGCTTATCTGATTCTTCCAAATATCTCTAAAGTGGGTAGTCCTGATATTATCTCCATTTTATTTTATAAATGAGTTGCTCACTTCACAATGGGTATAAGAGGCAGAGCGGACCTAGCATCTAATTTCTGGTTTATTGCCCTTGCCAGCACCCTAGAAATCTCACTCACACTTTCCAGCTTTCTTACTAGGCTAATGACCATGCTGTCAGTCTTTTGAAAACTACTTTAAAATTTGCAGCCAACAAGCCAGATTGGTTAAATTTATTAAATAATCATTCAAGTGAAATACTGTCCTTCAACCTTAGGAGCTTATATTTTGAGTGAGGAAGATGTTATTTATACCTGACAAAGGTTAGATACAGATTTATATATAAATCCATTTATTTCACTGTTAATAGATTTATTTATTATATTTACATATGCTTCAGAAGCTTGGACTTGATTAATTGAATTTGTTATTGGCTCTTTCCTCACAGTTCATAGGTAACAATGACACTGCACAGTGTAGACCATCCAGACCACTTTCTTTCCTTTGCTTTCTTTTTTATTTTTTTAAGTGACGGGGTCTCGCTCTGTCCCCCAGGCTGGAGTGCAATGGCTTGATCATAACTCACTGCAGCCTTAAACTGCTGGACTCAAGTGATCCTCCTGCCTCGGCCTCCCAAAATGTTGAGATTATAGGCATGAGCCACTGTGCCCAGCTTCACTTTCTTTTATACTTTTGGCTTGTCATGATTCAGGAACATCATGAAGTGTAAAGATAATGACTTTGGAATCTCAAAAAAGCTCCAACTGCCTTTTTAAACAGCTTTACTAACATATCCACATACCATAAAAGTTACCCATTAAAGTGCAGAATTAATTTTTGTTATATATTTAGAGAGTTGTACTACCCTCACCACAATCAATTTTAGATTTTTTTTTTCCCCCCCGAGACGGAGACTTGCTCTGTTGCCCAGGCTGGAGTGCTGTGGTGCATCTCGGCTCACTGCAACCTCCTGGGTTCAAGCCTCCTGGGTTCAAGCGATTCTCCTGCCTCAGCCTCCCGAGTAGCTGGGATTACAGGTGTCGGCCACCACGCCCGGCTTTTTTTTTTTTTTTTTTTGTATTTTTAGTAGAGACTGGTTTTTGCTAGTTTGCCAGGCTGGTCTCAAACTCCTGACCTCGTGATCTGCCCACCTTGGCCTACCAAAGTGCTGGGATTACAGGCGTGAGCCACGAGCCCGCCAAACATTTTGATCATCCCAATAAGACACCACATACCCATTAGCAGTCACTCCCCACTTTCTCCTACCCCCAGCCCTAGGCAACCGCTAATTTTTTTTCTCTACGGATTTGCCTATCTGGACATTTTGCATACAATATGTGGTCTTTTGTAATTGGCCTCCTCTTCCCTCATTTTTTTTTTTTGAGATAGAGTCTCACTCTGTCGCCCAGGCTGGAGTGCAGTGGTGCAATGTTGGCTCACTGCAACCTCTACCTCCCGGGTTCAAGTGATTCTTGTGCCTCAGCCTCACAGGTAGTTGGGATTACAGGCATGCACCACCACGCCTGGCTAATTTTTGTATTTTTAGTAGAGACAAGCTTCACCATGTTAGCCAGGCTGGTCTTGAACTCCTGGCCTCAAGTGATTGGCCCCCTCAGACTCCCAAAGTGCTGAGATTACAGGCATGAGCCAGTGCACCCAGCCAATTCCCTCTTAATCTAAATAGGCTTAAGCGACCAGATGCCCTGAACTTCTGGACATTATCAATCCTCCAACTCAGAAGACCATTTGAAGGTAATTTAAGAATTGTGCAGGCCGGGCGCGGTGGCTCATGCCTGTAATCCCAGCACTTTGGGAGGCTGAGGCGGGCAGATCAACTGAGGTCAGGAGTTCGAGACCAGCCTGACCAACATGGAGAAAACCCATCTCTACTAAAAATACAAAATTAGCTGGGCGTGGTGGCACATGCCTGTAATCCCAGCTACTCGGGAGGCTGACGCAGGAGAATCACTTGAACCTGGGAGGCGGAGGTTGCGGTGAGCCGAGATCGTGCCACTGTACTCCAGCCTGGGCAACAAGAGCGAAACTCCGTCTCAAAAAAAAAAAAAAAAAAAAAAAAAAAGAATTGTGCATTCCTCTCATATAGGAAGTTTTCTGCAATGCCACTCCCACAAAACCTCACTTCACATCATCAACGCCATGTTCTTACTCTCCTTTCACAGAATCTTGTTACGAAGACCTCTCTCAGGATCAGAAAAAGTAACTATTGGATACTAGACTTGGTACCTGGGTGACGAAATAATATGTACAGTGAACCCCTATGACACAAGTTTACCTATATAACCAACTTGCACATGTACCCCACAACCTAAAAGTTAAAAAAAAATTTAAAGCAAAAATAAAAATTTTAATTAAAAAACTCAACTGATAAGATCAGTGAATTAAATATTGCCTATTTCACCTGTTTTCTGGTTATAAATATAGCTCACCACTTTGAAAGTAGGGCCATTGTGAACCATCTTTGGTCTAGAATGCTGTCCAGTTCCATAATCTTTTTCTTGGTCAAATTTGTTAAATTTATAAATAAATAAATATTGCCTAATGTCTCTGCCCTTAAGTTTGGTTATTACCCTCAGTAGGTGTACCATCTCCTAGTCATTAACCGTATTTAACCTCTCCTCCATCTACTGTCTGAGCTTAGACTGTCCTGCCCAAGCACTTCAAGTGATGAGGCAACTCTAGGTGGCCATTACATGATTGACTCTCTAGTTACAGTTGTTTGAATTAGGGGTGACCCCTTACCAAAGTGAGACCAATTTGTGAAATGGCCTAATATAAAAAGCACCCAAACCATGGACAAGCCAAACTGGGAAACAGCAATGGGAGCAGTGTCTAAAAGGAAATTAAGGCCGCGCACAGTGGCTCACGCCTGTAATCCCAGCAGTTTGGGAGGTCGAGGCGGGCAGATCACTAGGTCAGGAGTTCGAGACCATCCTGGCCAATATGGTGAAACCCCGTCTCTATTAAAAATACAAAAATTCGCTGGGCGTGGTGGTGCACACCTGTAATCTCAGCTACTCGGGAGATGAGCAGAAGAACTGCTTGAACCTGGGAGGTGGAGGTTGCAGTGAGCCAAGATCGCGCCACTGCACTCCAGTCTGGGCAACAGAGTGATACTCCATCTCCAAAAATAAGTAAGTAAATAAATAAATAAAACTTAAAAAATAATAAAAGGAAATTAAGTGTTTAGAGACGCCAAAGGTGTCATGAGAGGCCTTGAAGGAAGTTGGTGCATAGTGCCTTCAATATGCTACAAGTTAGCAGAAACTATAGGTAGAGAAAAGGTGTGAGTAGTTGGTTGGGGAAAAGATTGGGTGCAAAGAGAAGAAACTGAAAGTAGTGAAGTTAACATTAGTAACACTAGTGTCAAAAGATTAAATGGAAGATCCAAGGGTTTCGGTAATGGATCCAATTTAGTCAACTGTTCTGTTCTGGAAGTTGAAGATGATTGGAAATTTCTGTTGTATAATAACCATGAGGATGGTAGTGATGATACTATCTTTTACTGGTTTACCCAGCTTGTCCTTACAGCATTTCTGGTTAAAGTTTCAAAAGTTGGGTTCCAAAATGTTAGGAGGCTTCTCTGTGCCCTTATTCACCGCTGCAGTTACCACCACTGCTGCAGACTCTACAACACTGCATCTGAGAAACTGTCCCTTCTAGCCTAGGGAAAATCCCATGACCGCTTCATTAAAATGTCCCAAAGGCAATGGAAGAATACAGAATATACCAATTGAAAAACTCAAATTATCTAGGATATTGAGTTCCCCCCTGGGTAATTATGGGTAACTAATTCCCCATTCAGTCTCTTCAAGCAAGAAGCAGGCAGCCCTGGCAGGGGGCTTTATTTTTTACTCTTTATTTTAAGCAAAGTAACACATACTCCTAAAAAGTCATTCTGTTACACAAGGTCTGCTGAGACCACGGCATTTCCCAGCCCCACCTTACCTCTATTTTCCTTGCTTCTGAATCAACTACTTTCAATTCTTTTTGCTCAGGAGTTGGTAAACAGCCCATTGGCCAAATCTGGCCAGCTGCCTGGTATGGTAAAGTTTTATTGGAATAGGTACGCCCATGTCTACGGCTGCTTTCACATTATCAGGGCAGAGTTGAGTAGTTGCCACAAAAACCACATGGGTCACATGGACTAAATTATTTGCTATCCGACTGCAGTAAAAGTTTGCCAACCTCTATTTCAGCTGTGGTTTTGACATTTACCTTTATATTGTTAAATTACATGCTTGTGTGGCTATTTTTGTTTTTCCGATTTAGGCAATATCTATTAATCTCCCAGTATACAATACAAAGATTTAGCTCCTTCCTCAGCATACATACACACACACTTCCCATCCATTCTTCTCAATATTATTACATAGTAATTTAATCAGAATAGATCAACATTCAGTGTTTATATTATCATGATTATGTATGCTATTTAGAGCTTAGCCATGTTGTAAATTACAATTATTTTCCATTCCTGTACATCCTTTTGCTTTCCCTAGAGTTAATGTCAAAAGAAAACCGGAGTGGCTATAATATCACACAAGTAGATTTCAGAGCAAAGAATATTATAATGATAAAGGTTATTTGATAATGAAAAGTCAATTAAGAAGACATTACAATCGTAAACCTAATGACAGAGCTTCAAAATACATGACGTTAAAACTGATAGAACTTCAAGTCTATAGACATAAAATGGTTACCCAGGACTGGAGGATTTGGAGGAAAATAGGAGCGACTAATAGGTACATGGTTTCTTTGCTGGGTATTAAAAATAATCTAAAAGTGGCCAGGCGCAGTGGCTCACACCTGTGATCCCAGCACTTTGGGAGGCCGAGGCAGGTGGATCACCTGAGGTCAGGGGTTTGAGACCACCCTGGCCAACATGGAGAAATCCTGTCTCTACTAAAAATACAAAAATTAGCCGGGTGTGGTGGCACATGCCTGTAATCCCAGCTATTTGGTAGGCTGAGGCAGGAGAATCGCTTGAACCCAGGAGGCTTGAACCCAGGAGCTTACAGTGAGCCAAGATGCACCATAGCACTCCAGCCTGGGCAACAGAGCAAGGCTCTGTCTCAAAAAAAAAAAAAAAAAATCTAAAATTGATTGTGGTGAGGGTAGTAGAACTATGACTATACTAAAAATACAGCTTTACTAAACACCACTGAATTGTACACTTTAAATGAATGAATTGTACGATATGTGAATTACCGCTCAATAAAAATTTTAAAAAAGATTTTTAAAAATATTATACTAGACAGAAATCTGAATCTACACAAAGACATGGAAACATGAGAAATGATAAATACGTGGGTAAACATATTTTTCCTATTCAAAAAAATCTTTTTAAAAACGAATTTACTTTTTATAGCAAAAATAATTTATCGTGCATTTACGACATAGTGACAATAGCACAAACTAGGAGATAAAATGGAAGTATACTTTTGTAAGCTTCTTATACTATACAGAAAGCGGTAGATTCTTACTTTAAGGTAGACTGTGATAAGTTTAAGACATATATTAGAAACCCTAAAGCAACAGCTTAAAAAAATAACAAGCAAAGAAGTATGGTCAATAAACCAACAAAGGAGGCTGAAGCATGAAAATCATAAGCTGAATCACAGTTGGGAAAAGTAGAAAACAGCAATCATACTTTTTTTTTCTTTTTTTTGAGATGGGGTCTGGCTACGTTGTGCATGCTGGCCTCAACCTCCCAAAGTGCTGGGACTACAGGCCTGAGCCACCCCACCCAGTCTGCAATCATAGTCACTTTAATGAAAACGTTTTAAACATCCAAATTAAATGGAAGAGACTGTCAGACTGGATAAAAAAGACCCAACTATATTCTGTCAACGTGTGATCCAATTTGAATATAAATACACAGATTAAAATCGGTTGAAAAACATACACTATGCTAGCATTAATCAAAAGAAAGCCAGTTATATTTAGAGCAGACCAAGCAAAGAATAAAGGAAGAAAGAGGGCCACTTCCTTTTTTTTTTTTTTTTTTTGAGACGGAGTCTCGCTCTGTAGCCCAGGCTGGAGTGCAGTGGCCGGATCTCATCTCACTGCAAGCTCCGCCTCCCGGGTTCACGCCATTCTCCGGCCTCAGCCTCCCGAGTAGCTGGGACTACAGGCGCCCGCCATCTCGCCCGGCTATTTTTTTTATTTCTTAGTAGAGACGGGGTTTCACTGTGTTCGCCAGGATGGTCTCGATCTCCTGACCTCGTGATCCGCCCATCTCGGCCTCCCAAAGTGCTGGGATTACAGGCTTGAGCCACCGCGCCCGGCCAGAAAGAGGGCCACTTCTTAATGCTATAGAGGTTAATGCAAGAGAACATAACAATCCTAAATGTTTACATACCTAAGTTCAAAATACATGACACAAACTGATAGAATTGAAAGGAGAAGCAAATTCACAATTATAGTTGGAGACTTCAACATCCTTCTCTCAGTAATTGATCTCTTTGGCTGCTCTGAGACTAGTCTGGAATGAACCAAGAGTGAATGAGTGCACAGATGTGGGTAGAGTTTTCAAAAAGGTATCATATATGGGCCGGGCACGGTGGCTCATGCCTGTAATCCCAGCAATTTGGGAGGGCGAGTCGGGCGGATCACCTGAGGTCGGGAGTTCGAGACCAGCCTGACCAACATGGAGAAACCCCGTCTGTACTAAAAATACAAAACTAGCCGGGCCTGGTGGCACATACCTGTAATCTCAGCTACTCGGGAGGCTGAGGCAGGAGAATCGCTTGAACCCAGGAGTTGGAGGTTGCGGTAACCGAGTTCGCGCCTTTGCATTCTAGCCTGGGCAACAAGAGCGAAACTCCGTCTCAAAAAAATAAATAAATAAAAATAAAAAATAATTTTGGTCCCATGTAAGGTATTATTAATACATGGATTTTCATTTTTCGCCTAATTATCCTGAACCAGTTAAACTGAACACTTGGAAGTGGGTAGGGGGAATATCGATAGCCATGGCCGTGGTTTTCAAACTTGAGTATCAGAATTACCCGCGGGTTAAAATTCAGATAACTCTCTCCACTCCAAAACTTCTGATTCGGCGGGTTTGGGGTGGGGCCCGAGAATTTGTCATTTTAACAATATCTCCTGTTGTGGTGATGCCGCTGGTCGCAGAACCACACTCTGGAACAACTGGCCTAGAACGTTGTCATTCTTTTCTCCTACAGATTTTGAGGCAGCCGGTGGGCTCCGAAACAAAACAGAGGCCACGGGATCCGATTCCCAGTACGGTGGAAGTGACTCAAACCAGCCACTCAACAGACAAGCAGAATCCGGGCCACCCAAAGCCGCGCGAGAGTTTAAGTGACGTCATCGGCGTCAGCGTCACGGTGGCGTCGGCCACGTTCAGCGGACACGGGAGCAAGATGGCGATTCCGGGCAGGTAGTGAGTGATGCGGGAGTTAGGGTCAGGCTGGGGGATGAGAAACTACGGCGACTGTGTCTTTGGCTGAGGAGTTTTAAATGCGCTGGAAGTGAAGGGACTGTGTCTTCAGGGGTACAGACGGGAAAAAACGAGAAGTCCTGAGGAACGTAGATTCCCCTCCCCCGTACATTTTCCAGGATGGAAGCTCGAAGTTTGAGGGAGAAACTTGTGAGGAAATAAAGGAAGTTAGGCTGAGGGGCAGAGAGCGAGACTTTTCTATTTTCCAAAAGCTCGGTCTGAGGCCCCTCAGTCTTGCTTCCTACCCCGCGCTTGAGTTTCTCCCCGCTTGGATGCTCTCAGGGGCAGTGTGAAGAGAGACAATTCCTGGCTTCCTTAGAGGGCCTTGTTCTCCTTGGCAGAAGCTCAAGTCCTGATTCCCGCCCTTCCTTCTCGTTTTAGGAATATTGTTCTGAGAAGCCACAGAAAAAGGGTAGGCATATAGGAAATTGGGATATACGTTGCCGCAAAAGAGACAAATACTGTACGTACTTGAAAGGTTTACCTTTGATGTGTAATCCTTAGTTTTGATGCGGCTTCCCGTGATCTCCGCATCTTAAAGGCCAAAACGTGAGAAACTGAAGGAGGTGGATCTGATGGGATGGTTCGCTTAGGAAAGCACGTGATCTTAGTAAAGTGTAATGCGAACTTGCCCCATGGCTACTTGGGTTTCTCAGTTAATCTTTTAAAAATTTTAGTGAGTTACACTATCCAGTCAGTTCTTAGAAACTGTATAAGTACACAGTAGGAAAAAAAAAAATCTGGCCATTTTCTTGTTAGACCACAAGGATAATTGAAAGCATTTTAAAATCTTTGGTGGACATGAACTAAACTTTCCACTACACATTTTTTTTTAAAAATGTTACCGTCACTTCGCCATCTTAAAACATTTCTGAACTTTTCATTTACTTCTCTTCTTTGATAAAAATGGTATTCGAGTTTGGCCCGTGTCCACAAATGATCACTTAAAGTAATAATTATAGAATCTTACGGCATGTTAGAATTTTGACATCACTGAGAAGCAGAAACAGTCTGTTATGTGTTCATAAAGCTTATGACATGTTTTGATTTGGTAGCTTCATGTGGAAGAGATAGTAGATGTATTTGTTAACATTTAAACATAATGGTTTAATTTCTATTTCAAAAAAAATATATGCAGGTATGGGCTTATTTTGCCAAAGAAAACACAGCAGTTGCACCCTGTTTTGCAAAAACCATCAGTGTTTGGGAATGATTCTGATGATGATGATGAGGTAAGGAAACCTATGTTTTACTCGTACATTGTTGGAAATGTAAATTTTTTAAAAATTGAACTTGCGACTCTGATACATTTGCCTTTGTTATTTGTCAGTACAGTGAAGTATAATTTACAGAACTGCCAAAAAGGAATGTGTAAAGAAGGCAGCTCCACCGATTTTTTAAAATATTTTTTTCCCTCTAAAAGCTGTGAACTTTACTTTAAACAAATACACAGTCTTTTCAGACTACTGAAATTGTCATAACAAAATTGTTGGTGTAAAGATCCCTAGGTATGAGTTATTAAGATGTCACCAATTTCCTACAAATTTTTATTAGCAAAAGCAGTTTTTAATTTGTTAACCATGAGCTAAGATCACTATATAACAGTTCTTAACAACACTACTTTTTTTAAATTCAGTGTCTGCCAAATGTAATTGCTCAGTTATAATCGTGGTAGTAAATAGTTACCCTTGATAGTACTACAATAACATTTTCTGTTACTTTGGGAGACCGAGACGGGTGGATCACGAGGTCAGGAGATCGAGACCATCATGGCTAACACAGTGAAACCCCGTCTCTACTAAAAAATATATAAAAAACCTAGCCAGGCGAGGTGGCAGGCACCTGTAGTCCCAGCTACTCAGGAGGCTGAGGCAGGGGAATGGCATAAACCCGGGAGGCGGAGCTTGCAGTGAGCCGAGATCCGGCCACTGCACTCCAGCCTGGGCGACAGAGCGAGACTCCGTCTCAAAAAAAAAAAAAAAAAATTTTCTATTTTTCTGTGAAACCCACAGCTATATATCAGAAACAACCACAAATGTGTGCTTTTTTTTTTTTTTTTTTTTTTTTTTTTTTTGAGTCTTGCACAGTTGCCAAGGCTGAAGTGCAATGCCGTGATCTCGGCTCACTGCAACCTCCGCTTCCTGGGTTCAAGCTATTCTCTTGCCTAAGCTTCTTGAGTAGTTGGGATTACAGGCACCTGCCATCATGCCCACCTAAGTTTTGTATATTTTTAATATTTTTTGTAGAGACAGGGCTTCACCATATTGGCCGGGCTAGTCTCGAACTCCTCACCTCAGGTGATCCACCTACCTCAGCCTCCCAAAGTGCTGGGATTACAGGTGTGAGCCACCACGCCCAGTAAATGTGTGCTTTTCTAATACTCCTGTCATATTTTAATATTTTTTTTTTCTTTTTTTTTTGAGACAGAGTTTCGCTCTTGTTACCTAGGCTGAAGGGCGATGGTGCAATCTTGGCTCACTGCAACCTCCTAGGTTCAAGCGATTCTCCTGCTTCAGCCTCCCGAGTAGCTGGGGTTACAGGTGCCTGCCACCATACCTGGCTAATTTTTTTGTTGTTGTTGTATTTTTAGTATTTTTTGTATTTTTAATATTTTTTGTATATTTAGTAGATTTTCCTGCCTCAGCCTCCTGAGTAGCTGGGATTACAGGTGCCCCACCACCACGCCCAGCTTTTTATATTTTTAGGAGAGATGGGGTTTCACCATGTTGGCCAGGCTGGTCTTGAACCCGACCTCAGGTGATCCACTCACCTCGGCCTCCCAAAGTGCTGGGATTACAGACATGAGCCACCATGCCCAGCCTCTTTTTTTTTTTTTTTCAGATGGAGTCTCCCTCTGTTGCCTAGGCTGGAGTGCAGTGGTGCAATTTCAGCTCACCGCAACCTCTGCCCCCTAGGTTCAAGCGATTCTCCTGCCTCAGCCTGCTGAGTAGCAGGGATTACAGGAACGCACCATCCCACCTGGCTAATGCTTGTATTTTTAGTAGAGGTGGGAATTCACCATGTTGATCAGGCTGGTCTCAAACTCCTGACCTCAGGTGATCCACCCACCTTGGCCTCCCAAAGTGCTGGGATTACAGGCATGACCCACTGCGCCTGGCCGTTTTTCAGTTTTTGTTATATAATAGCATGGGTAGATAATTGAACGTATTTGATATTTCTTTGCTACTTTTGAAGACATTGGCTCTGTATGGCTCACACTTGCTAAAAATTGAGGTATCATTTACATATAAAATTCTCAGATTTTAAGTGCTTGATGATTTTTGACAAATGTATATGCCCCAATCAAGATTTAAAACGTTTCGCTCTCCCAAAAGGCCTTCCATACCCTGCTGCAGTCAGTCTACCTCTCCACTTGCTGCCCTAGACAAGTGCTTGTATTTCTATCACTAGATTAGTTTCGCCTGTTACAGAATTTCATATAAAAACTATCATACAGTATGTACTCTTTTATGTCTGACTTACTCCACTCAGTATAATGCCAGATTTATCCAGTAGTTGTAGAATCACTTTTTTCTTAAAATGGATTTTTTCCCGCTTAACAGTGACTTAAGTTTTTCTTCCATTTTTCTGTTTTTATTTCTTCATAAAATTTTAGAGTAATTGACATAAGAACTGAATCAAGGTTACTAGTTAAATCTCCATTTCTGCGTAGCCAACTAGAATATTTTCAAATGGAATATTGAGGAAGTTACTAATTACAACTTTTGAATTTTTAATTATGTTGTTTCATTAATAAATATTTAATACCTACTATAGGTTAAGAGTTGATCAGTTTTGCACCTGTAACCTCTGTACTTTTTATTATGTAGTACCCTTTTAACAGTTTTTTTGGGACCATATATAGTGTTGCTTTCAACCAGTGTCTAGTCTAGTGGGGAAGACGGACATGTGAATATGAATATAAAGCAGACTGAAATTTGAAAAGGAAACTCATATAGTGAGGATTCCTGTGTGCTTGTTATACTTTATTTGATCTTCAGGATCACTCTGTGATGTATTATTTCATTTTACAGGTCAGAAAATTGAAGCTCAGGTTAAGTAATTTGTTCAAGGCCATGTGGCTGATAAATAAGTGTCAGGATTGGGATTTGAACACAGGCGTATCTGACCTTCAAACCTATACTATTCGTTCTTCTGTCTTGCCTTGTTTTAACAATAGAGTTACAGAATATGAATGAAATGTAGAGAATGAAATGATTCACTTTGCAGGAATAAGCATTTAAATAACATTCAAGGCTGGTTTAGATTTAAATAGGCAAAAATAGAGGTGGAAATAATTTCAGTTGGGAGAGAACAGCAAGAAATACAGAATGGCATACAAGTACAAGGCATTTTTGTGGAATACTGTGGCTGGAGAATAGGGTGTATAGGAAAAAAGTGTTGCAGATGAGGTTGTAACAGGATTGGGCCAGATTGTGGAGTACCTTAAGTTTTTTGTATAAAATTTCAACTTTATATTTTTAAGTAGTTTTTGAGCAATTTGGTAATATTATCACACTTTTACCTTAGGAAGATAACTCTTGAATTGTAAAGCAAAGAAAGGGAGAAATGAGAGATAAAGTTCAAAATGCTCATTAGCAAAGCTTGTTAGAAGGCTTTTTTAGCAGTTCAGGTGAGAGATCTTAACCTAGGTTGAGGTCAGTGGGAATGAATGGGGAAAAATGTGAGAGATACCACAGAAATAAGTAGGACCTGGCAGCCACATTGAATATATGGGAAAGTAAAGAGATGAGTCCTTATGCAAGATCTTTTTTTTTTTTTTTTGGTCATCATTTTTCCTTGTTAAAAAAATGTGTAATTCACACACTGTATACTTTACCCTTTTAAAGTGTACAATTCACGGTTTTTTGTTTGTTTGTTTGTTTTTTTGAGATGGAGTCTCGCTCTGTCGCCCAGGCTGGAGTGCAGTGGCACAATCTCAGCTCACTGCAACCTCTGCCTCCCAGGTTCAAGCAATTCTCCTGCCTCAGCCTCCTGAGTAGCTGGGATTACAGGCACCCGCCACCAAGCCCAGCTAATTTTTGTATTTTTAGTAGAGATGGGGTTTCGCCATGTTGGTCAGGCTGGTCTTGAACCCCTGACCTCGTGATCCACCTGCCTCGGCCTCCCAGAGTGCTGGGATTACAGGCGTGAGCCACCGCGCCTGGCCAATTCACTGATTTTTAAGAGTTGTGCAGGCATCACCACTAGAACATTTTCCTCACCCAGAAAGAAACTGTGTACCCATTACCATCACTCCCCATTCTCCCCACCCCTAAACCCTGGCAGACACTAATTTACTTTCTGTTTCTATGGGTTTGCCTATTCTGCACATTTCATATAAATAGAATCATGCAATAGGCTGTCTTTTGTGTCTGACTTCTTTCACTTAGCATGATATTCTCATGATCGTAACGTGTCAATACTTTTTATTACTGAATAATATTCCATTGTATGAATGTACCATATTTTATCTGTCAGTGGTAGGCATTTGGGTTTTTCCCAATTTCTGGCAATAATGCTGCTATAAATACTTGTGTATAGGTTTTTTGTGTGGACATGTTTTCATTTCTATTGGATATTGTATTGGATATATACCTAGGATAGAATTTCTGGTTCATATGATAACTCTGGTTTTATTTATGTGTATATTTTTTGAGACAGAGTTTGGCTCATCACCCAGGCTGGAGTGCAATGGCATGATCTCAGCTCATTGCAGTCTCTGCCTCCCTGTTTCAAGCAATTCTTCCGCCTCAGCCTCCTGAGTAGCTGGGGTTACAGGCATGTGCCACCATGCCTGGCTAATTTTGTACTTTTAGTAGAAATGGATTTTTACCATGTTAGCCAGCCTGGTTTCTTTGACCTTCCAGTCAAAGCCAATGGACAAGGGAGCTACAGCTTATTTCTTAGTGAATGGAATATAAAACCATTCTTTAGAATAATTTCCTTACCTATAAAAAAAAAAATCAGTCCGGTTAATTCCAGCTTGTCTTTTTACTGAGAAGTGAATTTCTTAGTTGAGTATATTTAAATATTTGTGAGATTTGGCCAGGCACAGTGGCTCAGGCCTGTAATCCCAGCACTTTGGGAGGCTGAGGTGGGCAGATCACTTGAGATCAGTAGTTCAAGACCAGCCTGGCCAACATGGTGAAACCCCGTCTCTACTAAAAATACAAAAATTAGCTGGACATCATGGTGGGCACCTGTAATCCCAGCTACTCAGGCCGAGGCAGGAGAATTGCTTGAACCCTGGAGCCAGAGGTTGCAGTGAGCTAAGATCGAGCCACTGTACTCCAGCCTGGGTGACAGAATAAAACTCCGTCTCAAAAAAAGATGTAAAAAAATTGTGAAATTTGACTATATATTAAAATCTCTTTCATAATTAGTCAACAATTTAAGCAGCAGTTAAATTATTAGTGCTGTGGAAAATACAGAAGAAAGATAATTTCTTATTCCCCTCCTGAGGAGAGGGTTTGATACACTTGGAAAGGAGCTGCTATGAAGCCAACTTAATCTATTCTTTTCATCAGTTCAGCAGAAGCATTTAAGATCAGATTTTCTCTCTAGTGGTCCAGCAGAGGGAGCCCTAGCACATGAATTGTTTTCCTTTTGTGCTTGCATCCGGGGTTAGTTTAGTGGGAAAGTGGTAGTCTGTCCCTTTTAATTGTAATTTAAGCATTTCCTCCTTTCTTTTTTGAGACAGAGACAGAGTCTGGCTCTGTCACCCAGGCTGGAGTGCAGTGGCGCAATCTCAGGTCACTGCAGCCTCCACCTCCCAGGTTCAAGCAATTCTTGTGCCTCAGCCTCCCAAGTAGCTGGGATCACAGGCATGCGCCACCAGGCCCAGCTAATTTTTGTATTTTTTGTAGAGATGGGGTTTTGCCATGTTGGCCAGGCTGGTCTTGAACTCCTGGCCTCAAGGGATCTGCCTGCCTCAGCCTCCCAAAGTGCTGTGATTGCAGGCGTGAGCCACCATGCCCAGCCTAGTAGAAATTGTCAGAACAAATTAGAACTAATTATCATTTTGTTCAAGATGGGAGAGATGGTGGGGGGGGGGTGAAAGTTTTTACACCATATGAGTAAGAAAGCATATTCTGATGCTGCTCTCAATTCATAAGTAAGTGGTTTTGCTGTCATCATAATATATTTAATCTTTTTTTTTTTTCCAATCCTCTCTTTTCTGGTCTCACTGTCACCATGTTCATTCTTTTCTCTTGGATTATTTTAATTGTTTCATAACTACTTTCCTTATTATCTGTCTCCTCAAATTATTTCAGATATTGTTGTCAGATTGATCTTCATAAAGCGGTTATAATCACTGATCCTCAGTCCTGAACGTAATTATATTTAAAATCTAATCTTGACTTGGGAAACTTTCTCTGTTCTTTGCCCCTAAAATGCTTATTAGTATTTTCTCCTAACTGTTCCTTCATAAAAAGTACACTGTCGTGCTTGCAGTTTTTCACAGCTCTGCTTTTCTTTACAGTGCAAGTCTTCTCCCCATTTTTTTAATGTCTAAATTATAGCCATCCTTCAAAACCCAGTGCAAAACCTACTTCTTTCAAGATACCTTCTTTGATTTTCCTCACTGGAAAGAATCTCTTCCTTTTTCTTACATTGTTATTGCACTTAGCTTTTAAAATCTTGCATTATAAGTTGTTTACATACATGTCTTGTCACTGTACTAGATAAAGTATGAGCTCTGTGAGTTAGGATCTGGCCATCTAGCCTAGCTTCATTTTAATTTTTTGAAACAGAGTCTTGCTCTGTTGCCCAGGCTGGAATGCAGTGGTGAGGTTTCGGGTTACTGCAACCTCCGCTTCCCAGCCTGAGTGATGTTTTAGCCTCTGCCTCCTGAGTAGCTGGGACCACCGGTGTGAGACACCACTCTTGGCTCGTTTTTGTATTTTTTTGTAGAGACAGGGTTTCGCCATGTTGCCCAGGCGAGTCTCAAGCTCTTGAGCTCAAAGTAAAACGCCCACCTTGGCCTCCCAAAGGATTACAAGCATGAGCCACTATGCCTGGCCTAGGGTAGCTTCTAAAAATCAGTAAGATTATTTATTCAGGTGTTTTAGCTGTCTGTATTGTAAAGAGCCAGGTAGTAAATGTTTTAGGCCTTGCAGGGCAACTGTACAACTTCAGTCTCAGTGTGAAAGCAGCCATTAGGCAATACATAAATTACGAGCATGAGTAATAAATGTGTTTTAATAAAACTTTATTTACAAAAATGGAGATGGGCTGTATTTGACCCATAGTGTATAACTTGCTGACCACTGGTCTGTATGATTGTTCTTAAAAGTATTTGTGATAGCCGGGCGCGGTGGCTCAAGCCTGTAATCCCAGCACTTTGGGAGGCCGAGATGGGCGAATCACGAGGTCAGGAGATCAAGACCATCCTGGCTAACACGGTGAAACCCCGTCTCTACTAAAAAAATACAAAAAAACTAGCCGGGTGAGGTAGCAGGAGCCTGTAGTCCCAGCTGCTTGGGAGGCTGAGGCAGGAGAATGGCGTAAACCCGGAAGGCAGAGCTTGCAGTGAGCTGAGATCCGGCCACTGCACTCCAGCCTGGGCGACAGAGCGAGACTCCATCTCAAAAAAAAAAAAAGTATTTGTGATAACAAATATTTCACGAGTGTTGTAAGTGACCAAAATGGTTAGATGTTGCGTGACAGATTAAACATTGAACTCCTTTTTAGATGTTTATCTATGATAAATGCCTGCCCATTTTGCAGAGCATAATGAATTTTCCTTTTAATGTCAGCAATTGAAATGTTTATTTCTAAACAATGGTATACTGGTGAAATCTAGTTTTGTAGCATAATTTATATGCCACTAAGAGATACGATGTATACAATCTGAAAATTGTTGCACTTTTTTTGGAGGCGAGGTTTTGCTCTGCTGCCCAGGCTGGAGTGCAGTGGTATGATCACGGCTCACTACAACCTTGACCTTCTGGGCTCAAGTGATCCTCTCACTTCAACACTCCAGTAGCTGGCACCACAGGGATATGTCATCACATCCGGCTAATTTGTTTATTTTTTGTAGAGATAGGGTCTCCCTTTGTTGCCCAGGCTGGTCTCAAACTCCTGGCCTCAAGCAATCCTCCTGCCTCAGCCTCCCAAAGTGTTGGAATTACAGGTGCGAACTACTGTAACTGGCCTGGTTGTGGCTTTTAGATAAAGAGACAAAACTTTTTAACCACTTTAAAAGAGAGTATTAAGTTTAGATAGCTAAAATTTATTAACTTAGTTTTACATTTTATTTAATTTATATTACTTCTTATTATTATTATTATTTCCATTTCTTGAGACAAGATCTTGCCCTTTCACCCAGGCTGGAGTACAGTTTGTGCAATCGCAACTCATGGCAGCCTCAACCTCCCAGGCCGAAGCACGCCTCCCACCTCAGCCTCCCAAGTAGCTGGGACTACAGTCATGCACTACTATGCCCGCTTAATTTTTTTTTATTTTTTGTTGAGATAGAGTCTCACTATGTTGCCTAGGCTGTTCTGGAGCTCCTGGCTTTAAACGATCCTCCTGCCTCAGCCTCCCAAAGTACTGGGATTAGAAGTGTGAGCCACTAAGCCCAGCCTCCACTAGTCTTTTTAACCATTGTTTTCCATTTCTGAGGTCTTTGACTTAATTTCATAGTTTTTCAACATGTGCTCATTGGGGCATTATTTCTTAAGCTTTTGATTGTTTTTTTGTTTTTCTTTTTTTTTGAGACGGAGCCCAGGCTGGAGTGCAGCTCACTACAAGCTCCGCCTCCCGGGTTTACGCCATTCTCCTGCCTCAGCCTCCCAAGTAGCTGGCACTACAGGCGCCCGCCACCTTACCCAGCTAGTTTTTTGTATTTTTTAAGTGGAGACGGGGTTTCACCGTGTTAGCCCGGATGGCCTTGATCTCCTGACCTCGTGATCCACCTGTCTCGGCCTCCCAAAGTGCTGGGATTACAGGCTTGAGCCACCGCGCCCGGCCTAAGTTTTTGATTGTTAAAGAATGCTTGCCCATTGCTTTTGTCACTTAAATATCTACTTGATTGGGGGTAGTATTTCCAGAATAACAATTTATTTCAAAATCTTACAGAATTAGTCATTTTTTTCTGGTACTTAATGTTCTTATCAGGAAGTACACTATAGGTTATTTTATCCCTACTTCTAGACTTTTTTTAATTGGCTTGGACCACTGGAGAGTGTATTCTTTTATAGCCTTTTTAATTCAATGTGTCTTGCCGCAAATAATTTTGAATTTTTTTTCCAGGAATACGTTGTTGCTTGTTCTCTAAATATTTAGCTTTTTCTTCATTGCATTGAAATTTACTGTCATCCACGCGCTAGGTTATCATTTTGGAGGATCGCCTTTTCTTCCATGCCATTGTCGTGCGTTCATTCACGCACTCACCAGACACTTACTGATCACTTGCCCTGTGCCGATGAGACATAACAAAAGCCACTGCCTCAGTGGCACTTAGATTCTAGAGGTGGCACCAGGTGGTGGGGCGGGGTGATAAGTAATTAACATAACAGAGAAGTAAGTTACATGTGAATTTAGAAGATTACAGAGCTGTGAAAAAGTAGAGTAGGGTAAGAATTATTAAACAGGTATTTAGGGAAATTACTCAGTCTATGTCTTTTTCTCTCTACTGACTAAGATTAAACTTTTGTCAGTGCTTCAGTTATAGCTTTTCTGTTTCTTACTGTTTCTAATTTATTTATTAGCTCTACTGGTGTTATTTTAGTCTTCAATATGTTTTCTTTAGCTCTACAGTTTTTCTGTCTTTTATTGTCCCCTCATCTGAATATTAACTTTTAAAATTTAATTAGTGATCTTATTTTGAAAGAGTTTGACAGGGAAGAGACAGAGGAAGAGATGGAAATGATAGTTCGAAGAAATACAGGTATACCTCGGTGATATTGTGGGTATGTTTCCAGACCACTGCAGTAAAATAAATATCTCGGTACAGCAAGTCCCTAGTGTATATAAAAGTTATGTTTATGCTATGCTATAGTTTTTAAAGTGTGTAATAGTATTATAGCTAAAAAAAAAAAAGCCTATACCATAATTTTAAAATACTTTATGCTAAAAATTGCTAATGATCATCTGAGCATTTAGCCAGCAATAATCTCTTTGCTGCTGGAGGGTTTCGTCTCAGTGTTAACGGCTGCTGCCTGATTAGGTAGTGGTTGCTGAAGGCTGGGTGGCTGTAGCAATTTCTTAAGATTGAAACAAAGTTTGCTGCATTGACTGACTCTTCCTTTAATGAATTATTTATTGATAACATGTAATGCTGTTTGATAGCATTTACCCACAGTAGAACTTTAAAAATTGGAGTCAGTCCTCTCAAATCCTGCTGCTGTTTTATCAACTAAGTTTATATTACATTAGTACAATCTAAATTCTTTGTTGTCATTTCAACAATGCTCATGTCGTTACCGTTGAGTAGATTCCATATAAAGAAACCAGTGCAAGGCTGGGAGCGATGGCTCACACTTGTAATCCCAGCACTTTGGGAGGCCGAGGCGGGTGGATCATGAGGTCAGGAGATCGAGACCATCCTGGCTAACATGGTGAAACCATCTCTACTAAAAATACAAAAAATTAGCCAGGCATGGTGGCAGGCGCCTGTAGTCCCAGCTACGCGGGAGGCTGAGGCAAGAGAATGTCATGAACCCAGGAGGCAGAGCTTGTGGTGTACCACTGCACTCCAGCCTGGGCAACAGAGCGAGACTCCGTCTCAAAAAAAAAAAAAAAAGAAACCAGTGCAGTGGCTCACACCTGTAATCCCGACACTTTGGGAGGCTGAAGTAAGCGAATCACCTGAGGTCAGGAGTTCAAGACGACCCTGGCCAACATGGTGAAACCCCGTCTCTACTAAAAGATAGAAAAGTTAGCCAGACATGGTGGCACGTGCCTATAATCCCACCAACTCAGAAGGCTGAGGCGGAGAATCACATGAACCCAGGAGGTGGAGGTTGCAGTGAGTCAAGATCATGCCACTGCACCCCAGCTTGGGCGACAGAGCGAGACTGTCTCAAAAAGAAAAGAAAAGAAACCTTTTTCTTTGCTCATCTAGTAGAATAAATTTGTCATCAATTCAAGTTTAATCATGAGATTGTCATCAGTTCAAGTTTTATCATGAGCAGTTTAGTCACATCTTCAGACTCCATTTGTAATTCTAGTTCTCTTGCTAATTCTGCCCCATCTGCAGCCACTTCATCTACTGAAGTCTTGAAGCCCTCAGTCATTCATGAGGGTTGGAATCAGCTTCTTCCAAACTCATATTAATGATGTTTGGCCTCTTCCCATGAATCACAAGTGTTCTTAATGACTTCTAGACTGATGAATTTCTTTCAGAAGGCTTTCAGTTTACTTGCCCACCCATTTCTTAAGCTGTAGAGTTTAAGAAATGTATTTTTTTTTTTTTTTTTTGAGACGAGGTCTTGCTTTGTCACTGTGGCTGCAGTGCAGTGGTGCAATCATGATTCACTGCAACCTCTGCCCCTGGGCTCAAACAATCCTCTCACCTCAGCCTCCCGAGTAGCATGGACCACAGGCACTGACCACCACAGCCGGCTACGTTTTGTTTTTTTTTGTTTATTTTGGTACAGACAGGGGTCTCACCATGTTGCCCAGTATGGTCTCCTGGGCTCAAGCAATTCACCCGCCTTGGCTTCCCAAAGTGCTGGGGTTACAGGTATGAGCCACCACACCTGGCCTTGACATGTATTTCATAAATAAGACTGGAAGATCAGAATTGCTCCTTGAACCATTTGCTCCATAATGGATAGTGTGTTGATAGACCTGAAAACAACGTTCGTCTCCTTGTACATCTCTGTCAGAGCTCTTGATAACCCGATGCATTGTCAGTGAGCAGTATTTTGAAAGGAATCTTCTTTTTCGAGCAGTGGGTCTCCATGACGGGATTAAAATATTCAGTAAACCAACCTGTAAATGGATGTACTGTCATCTAGGCTTTGTTGTTTCATTTGTAGAGCACAGGCGAGTAGATTTAGCATAATTCTTAAGGACCCTAGCATTTTTCAGATGCTCAATGAGAGTCAGCCTTTGAAGCTTTGAAGCCAAGCATTGACTTCTGTTGGGCTTTGAAAGTCCTAGATGGCATCATCTTCCCATAGAAGGCTATTTTGTCTACATTGAGAATCTGTTGTTTAGTGTAGCCACTTTCATTGATGGTCCTAGTTAGGTTTTCTGGATAACTTACAGCAGCTTCTGAATTGGCTTAAGGGAACATAGTGGCTAGTTTGATCTTCTCTTCAGACTACTGAAATTCTCTCCATATCAGCAATAAGGCTGTTTGCCTTCTTATCATTCATGTGTTCGCTGGAGTAGCAACTTTTAATTTCCTTCAGTAACTTTTCCTTTGCATTCAGAACTTGACTGTTTGGCTGCAAGAAGCCTAGCTTTCAGACTGTCTCACCTTTCAGCATGCCTTCCTCAGTAAGCTTAATCATTTCCAGCTTTTGATTTAAAGTAAGAAACCTGCTACACTTTCCATTGTAGGGTTATTAGTTGACCTACATTCAGTATTGTAGTGGCTCAGGGAATAGGAAGGCCTGAGGAGGGGGAGAGAGGAGAACACCAGTTGGTGGAGCAGTCAGAACACACACATTTGTCAGTTAAGTTACCCATTTTATCTGGGCATGGTACATGGCTTACCCAAGCAGATACATTAGTAACACCAAAGATTGTTGATTATAGATCATTATAACATGTAATAGTGAAAAAGTTTGAAATATTGTGAGAATTACCAAAATGTGACACACTGACATGAAGTGAACACATGCTGTTGGAAAAATGGCACTGATAGACTTACTCAGTGTTGGGTTGCCACACAACTTCAATTTGCAATAAAATGTACCGGTGAAGCACAATAAAACAAAGAATGCCTATAATGGTACAGTCAATGTAATTTTCCTTTTTGTTGTTGTCTTAGGATAGAGAGAATTTGTGTAGGTTTCGGCTGAAAGAGAAGCAGTTAAGGAAAAACGAGAGATTTTACAGCTAAGGAAACCTAGGGTGTCAAGAAGTTAGCTGGTCCATACATAGCACACACACAGTACTTAGATAATAGAGCTAAATTTTGAATCCAGGTCTGCTTGATTAAAGTCAATGCTTTTAAACAATTTAATGTACTCCCTCTGAGAGTTAGTTTGTTCATCATGGAATTTCCAAAGTTTCAGAGAATGGATTTCAGAAACAATAGAAAAGGAGTTAGTAGGGGACTGGTAAAGATCAGGTTGACTTCAAAGGGTCAATCTTGTTTATTATTTGGAAAGGGAACACAAATAGAAGTTGTGGTCAAATGTGCTTTTTATCATGTGAAATTACACAACTTTGCCTTCCAGTGACCAAGGAATGTTTTGAGGAGATTAGAGGATATCCCATTGTCTGGAGATAAATATATGTTATATATATATATATATATATATTTTTTTTTTTTTTTTTTAATAGTCTATCCCAAGGGTTTTCAGTGGGTATGTTGCTACTTCAAGAGGACATTCAGAAATTTGTGGAGTGACTTTTGCTTATCACAATTGTATTTATTTATACTTACTTATTTATTTGTTTGAGACAGGGTCTTACTCTGTCTCCCAGGCTGGAGTGCAGTGGTGCAGTCACAGCTCACTGCAACCTCTGCGTCCAGGACTCAAGCGATCCTCCCATTTTAGCCTGCTGATTAGCTGGGACTACAGGCACATGCCACCATGCCCAGCTAATTTTTGTGTTTTTTTGTAGAGAGGGTTTCACCATGTTGGCCCAGGCTGGTCTTGAACTCCTGGGGCTCAAGTGATCCACCCACTTCAGCCTCCCAAAGTGCTGGAACTATAGGTGTGAGCCACCATGCCTGGCGCTTATCACAGCTATCTTAGGTAGGATGTTGTTGGCACCAGTTTCTTGTTTTGTTTTGTTTTTGAGACGGAGTCTTGCTCTGTCGCCCAGGCTGGAGTGCAGTGGCGCGATCTCGGCTCACTGCAAGCTCCACTTCCCAGGTTCACGCCATTCTCCTGCCTCAGCCTCCGGAGTAGCTGGGGCTATAGGCGCCCACCACCACACCTGTCTAATTTTTTTGTGTTTTTAGTACAGACAGGGTTTCACCATGTTAGCCAGGATGGTCTCGATCTCCTGCCCTTGTGACCTGCTTCAACCTCCCAAAGTGCTGGGATTGCAGGTGTGAGCCACCATGCCCGGTGCTGGCACCAGTTTTTGATGAGGACCAGAGGTGGTAGATAACTGTGCATCTCATGCCCCGATTCATATAGGTGAAATCCCTCTGAACATGCATATAGATGAAAAACTGCTTATTTTATTTTATTTCATTTTTGTGATCGTGGCCCACTGTAGCCTTGGTGTCCCAGGCTCAAGTGGTGGCTCACGCCTGTAATCCCAGCACTTTGGGAGGCCAAGGCGAGTGGATCGCCTGAGGTCAGGAGTTTGAGACCATCCTGGCCAACATGACGAAACCCCCTCTCTACTAAAAATACAAAGATTAGCTGGGTGTGGTGGTGCACATCTGTAGTCCCAGCTACTTGGGAGGCTGAGGCAGGAGAATTGCTTGAAACTGGGAGGCAGAGCAAGACTCCGTCTCAAAATTAAAAACAAAAACAAAAAGAGTATTGGGTATGATATGATTGAGAACTACCAGTCTGGGCTTTCCCCACTGACATAAAAATGGCTTATTTATTATATATTAAATTTCCATAAATATGTAGGTTTGTTTCTTTGGACTATTCTGTTTCATTGATTTTTTTTCTTTAATCCTCCTTCAATACCGTATTATTTCAATTACTCTAGCATTATAATCTCTTTTAATATATGATAGGACAAAGAATAAGAAAAGCTAAAGTTTATTGAGCACTTTGTGTATGTTAGGCATGGCTTTACGTGTTTGGTATGAATTATCTCTTGTAATCATGTGTTAATTGATTTACCATATTTTATCAAATCTAAGATGCTTTGATATTGATGCTTTCTTGGTGTTACCAGAAAGTGTCAATGAAAACTTTTCAGACAGAACATCATTATTGCTTCCTGGGTGACAGCATTTTTTTAAGAAGTCATTGATTTCTGAGAGGTTAAGATATGAAGAATCCGTGTTTTAGAATCAGTGAAATAAGATGTCATTATTCTCATTTTATAGTTGAGGAAACAGGCAGAAAGTTTAAATAACTTGCCTGAGGTTAAAAGCTGATTGACTTAATAATCCATATGGTTGATTGGGATCTTTTAAAGTTATTACATTTTCTAAGCATTTATTGCTGATACACAGCAAAAGTAATTATATACACACACACATTTGTACATATGTCATATTTTATGTATATATCTAAGGATTTTTTTTGTATGTGGATATAGTATCTGAGCACCTTGCTAAACTCTTTCATTGGTTGTAATAATAGGTTAAAAATCCTCTGGATTTTCTGGGTAGGTGATCATATTACCTGAAAATGATTTTAATATTAATTAATATTTTAATACCTTATGAAGGTATTTCTAATGTTTCACAATTAAGTATGCTATTCACACTAGGTTCATGGTAAATATCCTTTTTCAAATTAAAGGAGTTTTCCTGTATTGTAGGTTTGTCATTCCCAAATCTTGTTTACAACTATTGGGCAATCCTCTTTACTGAGTCTGTCTTTATAGAGTCCTTCTATCAGGTGCCCATCCCTATGAGAGAATATACTTCCTACCTTCTTGATATCAGGCTTAGCCGTGAGGCTTGCTTTAGCCAGTGGAAGTGATATATGCTGTATCTGAGCAAAACTTCAGGAGTCGTTGCCTGATTAAGTCATTGCTTTTTCCCCCTCTGCCATTTGAACAGTATGTTGCATATAGGTACTGTGCCTTCAGCTTCAGTCCTAGGATGAAGACAGTGAGGAGCCATGGCTGTCCACAGTGGACATGTAGCATGAGTGAGAAATAAACCTTTGTATTGTAAGCCTTGAGACTTTGGTGATGTTTGTTAACACAGGATCAATTATCAAAATTGACCAATAACTGTAGTTGCTAAACATTTTAATTAGGGATTGAATTTTGTCAGCTCTTTTTTCAGTATCTGTTACTATTGTGAATTACATTGATAGATTTTTTTGAAAAGTGAAACCACTCTAAAATACTAGGATAAACGGGACTTAGTCTTGGTGTATTATTCTTTAAATGTGCAACTGGATTTTATTTGCTGTTTTTTAAATTGTAAAATATGCATAACATAAAATTTACCATTTAAGCATTAAGCGTGTAGTTCAGTAGCATTAAATGCATTTACACTGTTGTTCAACTATTACCATGGTCTACTTTGAGAACTTTTTTATCTTCACAAACTGAAACTATATACTCGTTATACTCCCCTTGCCCCATGCCCTGCCCAGTCCTTAGCAACCACCATTCTACTTTGTGTCTATAAATTTGACCATTCCAGATACTTCATATACATGGAATCATATAGTATTTGTCTTTTTGTGACAGGGTTATATTTCACTTAGCATAATATCCTCAGGGTTCATCCATGGTATAGCATGTGTCAGAATTTCCTTCTCCATTGTATATGTGTGTCACATTTTGTTTAATCTGTTCATCCGTGCCTGGACCTTTTGGCTATTGTGAATAATGCTGCTATGTACATGGCTACACAAGTCTTCATTTCATTTCCTGCCTTCAGTTCTTTTGAGTGTACAGTTGTCCCATGGTGTCTGTGGGGGACTGGTTTGAGGTCCTTCCTCCCACAGATACGAAAATCTGTGAATGCCCAAGTCCTTGATATAAAATGGCATAGTATTTGCACATAACCTATGCATGTTCTCCCATATACTTTCAATCATCTCTGGATTACGTGTAATACCTAATACAATGTAAATGCTGTGTAAATAGTTATACTCTATTGTTTAGGGAATAATAGCAAGGAAAAATCCTGTACATCTTCAGTACAGGCACAGTTTTTTTTTCCAAATATTTTCAAACCATGGTTGGTTGGATCCATGTAGATGGAACCCACAGATATGGAGGGCCAACTGTATACTTTGGGTGGTGGTGGGGAATTGTTGGATCATATGGTAATTCTGTGTTTAAGTTTTTGAGGACTGTTTCAGTCTTAAGGAACCACCACAGTGGCTATATCATTTTACATTCCTACCAGCAATACACACAAGTTCCAATTTCTCTACATCCATTCACAGCGCTTGGTATTGACTGTTTTATTTGATAGTAGCTATCCTAAGGGGTATGAAGTGGTATCTCAAGTCTTTGCCCTTTTATTTTTATTTTTATTTTTATTTTTTGTTCCCTGAGACGGAGTCTTGCTCTGTCGCCCAGGGTGGAGTGCAGTAGCACAATCTCAGCTCACTGCAAGCTCCGTCTCCTGGGTTCATGCCATTCTTCTGCCTCAGCCTCCCGAGTAGCTGGGACTATAGGCGCCTGCCACCACGCCCAGCTAATTTTTTGTATTTTTAGCAGAGACGAGGTTTCACTGTGTTAGCCAGGATTGTCTCAATCTCCTGACCTCGTGATCTACCTGCATCAGCCTCCCAAAGTGCTGGGATTACAGGCATGAGTCGCCGCACCCAGCTGTCTTTGCCCATTTTTTAATCAGGGTTTTTGTTCTTGTTGAGTTGTAGGAGTTCTTATATCAATCCGTGTATCCAGATATATGATATGCAGATATTTTCTCCTTTGTGTGGGTTGCCTTTTCACTCTGTTGGAAGGGTCCTTTCCTGCACAAGTTTTTAATTATGCTGATCCAGTTTATCAATTTTTTTGTTACCTCTGCTTTTGGTGTCATATCTAAGAAATCATTACCAGATCCAGTTTCATTAAGCTTTCTGTTTTCTTTCAAGAGTTTTTTTAGTTTTAGCCCTTATGTTTAGGTCTTTAATCCATTTTGACACAAAATTTTTATGTACAGTGTGTTTGCTATTAAGTTGCATTGGCCTATGGTTTTCTTGTGCTATTCTAATCTGGTGTTGATTTTGCTTCTTTCTTTTTTTTCCTCTAGAACAATGACTCTTCAGGTGTGAAATGGGGGTAGCCCTTGGGAATTATTTAGGATCTGCAAAACCAAAACTTTTTCACAGGAATACTAAGACACTATTTGAGGCTGGGCGCGGTGGCTCATGCCTATAATCCCAGCACTTTGGGAGGCTGAGACGGGCGAATCACGAGGTCAGGAGATCGAGACCAGCCTGACTAACATGGTGAAACCCCGTCTTTACTAAAAATACAAAAAATTAGCCAGGCGTGGTGGCGGGCACCTGTAGTCCAAGCTACTCAGGAGGCTGAGGCAGGAGAATGGCGTGAACCCGGGAGGCAGAGCTTGCAGTGAGCCGAGATCGCACCACTGCACTCCAGCCTGGGCGACGGAGCGAGACTGCGTCTCAAAAAAAAAAAAAAGACATTATTTGCTTTTTACTCTTGTAGTCTCACAGATATACGGTGTTTTCCAGAGGCTGCTTACATGTGATATTATAATTGAGCACAGAGCACATATTAGAATTCAGCAATCATTTGTTAACAGATTTGCAAAAATACAAAATACTTTGACTTTTCTAATTTTTTGAAACTAGTTGTTTTTCATAACTAGTTTTATAACCTTTGATAAGAATGTTATTAGCATGAAATGGGTTATTTTATAGTTAATTAATAACTTAAAATTTTCTCTTTTAATTTCCACTATGGTAAATATTGACAGCTAAATCCATGCTTATAAACAAAAGCTATTTGGGTCCTCAATAATTTTAAAGAGTATGAAAGAGACCAAAATATTTGTGAACCTCTGTTTTAGGACAGTTAACAGAACTTTTGTTAAAGTTAAAGGTAATATATTTGGAATTGGTCCTTCACTATTTCAGTTTCTTCTTTTTTTTTAGTTGTTCAGATTTTTTTTTTTTTTTTTTTTTGAGATGAGTCTCACTGTGTGGCCCAGGTTGGAGTGCAGTGGTGTGATCTTATCTCACTGCAACCCTTGCCTCTCAGGCTCAAGCAATTCTCCTGCCTCAGTCTCTTGAGTAGCTGGGATTACAGGTGTGCACCACCATGCCCAGCTAATCTTTGTATTTTTAGTAGAGATGGGGTTTCACCACATTGGTCAGGCTGGTCTCGAACTCCTGACCTCATGATTCACCCTCCTCAGTCTCCCAAAGTGCTGGGATTACAGGCGTGAGCCACTGCGCCCGGCCCCACATTTTACTTTTTCAGCTAATTTTGGTTATTTACATTTATTTAGAGACAGAGTCTCACTGTGTAGCCATGACCTCCTGGGCTCAGGTAGTCCTCCCACCTCAGCCTCCTGAGTAGCTGGGATTATGGCATGTGACACCACGTCTGGCTAATGTAAAAGAAAAAATTGTTTTGTAGAGATGAGGTCTTGCTGTGTTACCCAGGCTGGTCTTAAACTCCTGGGCTCAAGCAGTTCTGCTTTGACCTCCCAAAGGGATTATGAGCGTGACCCACCACACCTAGCTGGAATCAGCTTTTTGATTATTCATTGTCCACTGTCTTTTAGTTTTCTATTTTATTACTTTTTTATCTTTATTATTTCTGTATAATCTTTCTTTGATATTAGTTCTCTTTTAAATTCTTCAATTTTTTTCTAAAATTTATTAATAGCTGTAAATTTTTCTTCAGTGTTGCGTTGAGTGCATGCCACAGGCTTTTATTTAGTGACCACATTGTGTATTTTTTTAGACATAATTTGTAATTTTTGTTTTGATTCTCTGTTTTTAATACAAAACATTTAGAATTATGCTTTTAATTTCAAATATTTGGCCTTTTTCCTCCACTTTTTGCTGTTAATCCTAACTCATTTTGTCTGTAAACATGTCTATGGCCCATGTGACTTCTGTTTTTTGTAGTTTTTTGACATTTTCTTAGTATCTTAATACATGGTCACATTTTGTGACAATTCATCTATGTTTGAAATGAATGTTTTTCCTGTTTTCTTTAAAGTACGATATACATTTACATACTTATGTACGTTTGAATATGTATTTGTGTATATATTTGTGCTTTGTTTATTAATTGGTCACAAGCAAATTGGTTGTCGTGGCAATTTTTGAAACTTTAAAAATGTGAATATCGGCCAGGCGCAGTGGCTTATGCTGGTCATCTCAGCACTGTGGGAGCCAAAGTGGGCAGATTCATTGAGCCCAGGAGTTCAAGACCAGCCTGGGCAATGTGGTGAAACCTCGTCTCTACTAAAAATACAAAGAATTAACTGGGCGTGGTGGCCCGCACTTGTAGTCCCAGCTACTTGGAAGGCTGAGGTGGGAGGATCACTTGAGCCCAGGAGGTGGAGGTTGCAGTGAGCTGAGATTACGCCACTGCGCTCCAGCCTGGGCAACAGAGTGAGACTGTCTCAAAAAAATTTTAAAAATGTGACTGTCTTCAGGTGGGGCTTGCTCTCTTTGACTAGCTGTAGTTTCTTCCACTCCCTACTCTATTACAAGAGGCTGTATCTCTGTACCTTGCAAGCAATCTGAGTTTGTATCTCTTGTCCAACCTTAATGCTGTTATTCACATCTATATCCTTTCTCACTGGTCTACATGATTTTTTTTTTAATCTGTGTGGTGTGATAGTTTTCCACTATGGTTATAGTGTTTTAAATATCTCTCTTTTGAAATAAGTTTTACGTTTATGTATTTCAAAACTATGTTAGATATGTAAAGACTCATTACATTTTTAAAAATCTATTTTATGACCGGGCGCAGTGGCTCACGCCTGTAATCTCAGCACTTTAGGAGGCCAAGGCGGGCAGATCACAAGGTCAGGAGATTGAGACCATCCTGTGAATGGTGAAACCCCGTCTCTACTAAAAATACAAAAAATTAGCCGGGCGCAGTGGCGGGTGCCTATAGTCCCAGCTACTTGGGAGGCTGAGGCAGGAGAATGGCGTGAACCCAGGAGGCGGAGCTTGCAGTGAGCTGAGATTGCGCCACTGCACTCCAGCCTGGGCGGCAGAGTGAGACTCCGTCTCAGAAAAAAAAAATTTTTTTTAATGTATTTTATTTTTTTAGAGATGGGGCGGGGTGGGTTTTGCTTTGTTGCCTAGGCGGGAGTGCAGTGGCTCTGTCATAGCTCACTGCAGCCTCGAACTCCTGGGCTCAAGTGATCCTCCCACCTCAGTCTCCAGAGTAGTTGGGAATATAGGCATGTGCCACCACACCTGGCTAATTAAAAAAAAAAAAAAAATTATAGAAATGAAGTCTTGCTATGTTCCCAGGCTGGTTTGGAACTCCTGGTCTCAAATGATCCTCCCAACTCAGTCTCCCAAAGTGCTGGAACCTCACCCGACCTAAGTATTAGAAATAGTATCTTAAGTGTGTAGTCCAGTGCATGACACAGAAGTGCAATAAGTGGTAGCTATATTGCTACAATAATAATTATATCTGTGCAGTAATTATTATTCATCATTAGTGGCCTGAAAGTTTCCTGTGTTGTCTCCATCCCACTTTGTGTTTGTCGTATTTGGTAGCCTGGCTTTTTAATGACCTTTTAATAGAATCTTGATCGCCAATTTGGGTTTGTGGCCATTCACTATGTACCATTATATTAGAAAAATTCCATAAATAAGGCAGTAATGTCCATAATTACATTTTTGAGTTATTGTTTTTTTTGGTTTGTGTACAATCTCATTGCACTCTTTTTACTCAACCTGTTTGACGATTTCTAATTAGAAGGTAATATAAGCTTTACTTCCAAATTTATGAAGTTAAATAAGAAAATTAGCTTTGTGTTTCTCCAAAACCATACACATCTGCTTCCATATACTGACAGGCTTTGATATTACCCATTCCAGCTTTACCATAAAAGTCATTAAAATAAAGTTTTTCCTTTATTTTCATGTTGTGTTTCAGTGTGTGTTGTCAGACAAAAAGCAATAATCCCTCATCTTACTCTTGAATTTATCAAAAGCTGAAAATAAAATAGATCAGATCACTTTCTGAAGCAAAATTACTTTATTAGTTTAGTAATAATTTGAGGTTACTTTAAAGATAAGAAGCGCATTTGGAAGGAGATTCATTTCCTGCCTTTGGGCTTTATCTGCAAGAACTACATCTTTAGTGTCAAGAGATTGTGTATTTATAACTGAACTCTAATAAAGTCTGTACTGGGGACACTGCACACCTGACTTGGTCATTGTGATTATATATTAGGTGCCAAACTATTGCTTGTCTCTTGAAAAAAATACTAAGTGTTTTTCATTAAAATTTGGCCTGTGTAGAAAAGGTTGTAAGACCTTTGACTGTTCATTATAAGTGTGCTAGTTGTTACCAACGTAGTTAATGATGTTCCTTTTGAAAATAAGTTTGTGTTTCTAGCTGGAACAAACTTACGGAGTTTTTCTTTTATTGGTTAATTAAGCAATAATTGGAAAACATGTCATTAATTCTAGTATATATGTTTTCACTAAAGCTTATTAAATATTTGCATTTCTGATAGCACAGTAGGGTGACTAGTCAATAATAACTTGTATATTTTAAAATAACTGAAAGAATGTAATTGAATTGTTTATAACTAAGTATAAAAGCTTGAGGGAATGGATACCCCGTTCTCCATGATGTGCTTATTTCACATGGCACGCCTGTATCAAAACATCTCTTGTACCCCATAAATGTATGCATCTACCATGTATCCACAAACATTTTTTAAATAATTTTTAAAAATAGTAAATATTTGTTTTTCTACCACGATTTTTGGCTTACATTACAGAATATTGAAAAACATATTCTGATTTTTTTCCCTTTAATCAGTATCTTAGACTATATGCGAGTGTCAGGGAACTATACTATTTTCCTCATGAGCAATCTAAAATTACCCTCCTGTTCACAACCCCTTTATGCTTCTCCCACCTTTTGCTATGGTTTTTGTTGTTTGGTTTTTAACCTCAGAGCAATTATCACACAGGCATGTAAGTTTTTTTTTTTTTTTTTTTTTGAGACAGAGTTTCACTGTATTGCTTAGACTGGAGTGGAGTGGCACAATCTGCCCGCTGCAACTTCTGCCTCCCAGGTTCAAGAGATTCTCCTGCCTCAGCCTCCTGAGTAGCTGGGATTACAGGCATGCACCACCATGCCCAGCTAATTTTTGTATTTTTAGTAGAGACATGATTTTTCCATGTTGGCCATGCTGGTCTCAAACTCCTGATCTCAGGCGATCTGCCCACCTCAGCCTCCCAAAGTGCTGAGATTACAGGAGTGAGGCCACCGTGCCCGGCAATTTAAGATTATTTTCAAACTGCATCCTTCATGGAATTTATATATGTATTTGCAACTGTATGTGTATGTATATGTATAGACACACACATCTGTATGTCGATATAGATATATCTGTCTTTCTGGAAGTACGACATCTCTTCTACAAAGGAAAGAACTGTTATGCCTATGCATACAATACACTTCTTTTTTGAAACATGTTCAGAGAATTGTTAGTCATACTTCTCATTTCAAGGCGCACACTCCTATCATCAGCCCAGCCTGCACAAAGCTCTTTTCTTCTTTATTAATTTTCCTCTTCTGATCCCCTCTCATTCCCCTTTGAATATATGTATGTGCTGCTTGGATATCTGTGTTTGATATATGTGCTGATGTGTTTGATATATATGCTACTTAAATATCTGTGTATACTTTTAAATTATGTTTTGTTTTGAGTACACATGATTTTATAAACATAGATGTACTGCATTATGTCATTTTTTAAGTCCATACTGCATTACAATATGTATACCTAGTTAATTGTTTTTAACTACAGCATATACATCTACTGTATTTTACCTATTCCATTCCTTCTGAGATAAACACTTCAGTTCCCTGCTACCACAGTGATGTTATTTTTAAAAATTATCATACAAGTCCCAGTAGAAACCCGTGCAACAGTTTCTGTGGGAGTATATATTTAGGAGAGGGATTTCTAGATCATAGGATATGTATATAAATTATTGCACTAAGGCCGGGCACAGTGGCTCACACCTGTAATCCCAGCACTTTGGGAGGCCAAGCTGGGTGGATCACAAGGTCAAGAGATTGAGACCATTCTGGCCAATATGGTGAAACCCTGTCTCTACTAAAAATACAAAAATTAGCTGGACGTAGTGGCACACACCTGTAGTCCCAGCTACTCGGGAGGCTGAGGCAGGAGAATCACTTGAATCCGGGAGGTGGAGGTTGTAGGGAGCTGAGATCACGCCACTGCACTCCAGCCTGGCAACAGAGCAAGACTGCGTCTCAAAAAACAAAATTATTTCACTAACCACTTTCTGAAATGGCTGTATCAGTTTACATTTTCATTGGTGGCCACTGTTGTTATTCTCATCAGCACTTTATTTATTTACCTTTTCTTTTGGAGACAATTTTTACAGTACCATCCACAAATAGTGGATGCATTTTTTTCCTGATTTGTGGGTTATCTTCATCATGCTGTATGCATTTACATATATCCATGAAACTGCTGCTAAGCTTTCCTGTTTTATTTTTATATGTTGCTGTGCCAAAACATAGTTTGTTTTGTTTTAGACAAGGTCCCACTCTGTTCCTCAGGCTTGAGTGCAGAGGCATGACCATGGCTCACTGTAGCCTCAATGTACGGGGCTCAAGCAATTCTCCCACTTCTGCCTTTCCAAGTAGCTAGGACTGCAGGTGCATGCCACCATACCTGGCTAATTTTTGTATTTTTGTAGAATTGGAGTTTTGCCATGTTACTGATGCTGGTCTCAAACTCCTGGCCTCAAGCAGTTCTCTTGCCTTGGCCTTTCAAACTGCTGGGGTTATAGGTGTGAGCCACTGTGCTTGACCAAAACATCTTTTTTTATTATTACTATAACTTAGTGTATCTAGTTGGGTGAGCACCCTACTCTACACGTCTTTTTCAAACTTGATCAAACTATTTGTGGACTTTTATTCTTATATAGATAAAGTTTGTGAAATTCCTTCAAAATTAAAACTATTCTGAGATTTGTATTGGAACTGCCTTGGATTTATAAGTTATATTAGTCTTGAAGGAACTACATGTTAGTGTGGTATAGTTCTTCCTTCATTTAGACTTTTTAAATTTTAAATAGAAACAGTGTCTTGCTATCTTGCCCATGCTGGTCTCAAACTCCTGGGCTCAAGCAGTCCTCCCACATTGGCCTCCCAAAGTGTTGGGATTATAGGTGTGAGCCACCACACCCCTCCTAGACGTTTTTTATGAGGTAATTTTTTACCCCATTAAGGTCCTGTGCCTTATCTGTAGTTTAATTCCTAGATACTTCCTACATTTTGTAGCTACTGTGAGTGGTACCATATTTTTAGGAATATATATATTTTTAAGAGTCTTGCTCTGTCCCCCAGGCTGGCCTACAGTGACGCAATCTTGGCTCACTGCCACCTCTGCCTCCTGAGTAGCTGGGATTACAGGCGTGCAGCACCATGCCCAGCTAATTTTTGCATTTTTAGTTGAGATGGAGTTTTGCCCTGTTGGCCAGGCTGGCCTCAAGCAATCTGCCCACCTGGGCTTCACAAGGTGTTGGGATTACGGGCATGAGCCACCACACCTGAGCCTAATCATATTTACTGTAATAGTTTGTCTACATGATCTGCTTCATCTCTTCTAATCCTTATACCTCTATTTATTTTTCCTGTTTTACTTTATTAGACAAGGTTTCAGTAGTATGTTGAAAAATGTCCTTAGTGGGCATTCTGACGTGTCTATCCTAAGTGGAATGCTTCTGAATTTTTTTCATTAAGTTTGATTTTTGTTATTGGCTTTTGGTATATAGACTTTTTCTTTTTCTTCTCTTTGAGACGGAGTTTTGCTCTTGTTGCCCGGGCTGGAATGCAATGGTGCGATCTCGGCTTACTGCAACCTCCACCTCCTGGATTCAAGTGATTCTGCTGCCTCAGCCTCCTGAATAGCTGGGGTTACAGGCCCCCGCCACCATGCCCCAGCTAATTTTTGTATTTTTAGTAGAGACGGGGTTTCACCATGTTGACTAGGCTGGTCTTGAACTTCTGTCCTCAGGAGATCTGCCCACCTCGGCCTCCTAAAGTGCTGGGATTACAAGTGTGAGCCACTGCACCCGGCTAGAGTTTTTTAAGTTAAAGAACTCTTATATTCATAGTTAAATGACCAACTTTTCTTTTTGTTTTGTTTGTTTGTTTGTTTTGTTTTTTTGAGACCGCGTTTCACTCTTGTCCCCCTGGCTGGAGTGCAATGGTGCAACCTCAGTTCCCTGCAACCTCTGCCTCCCGGGTTCAAGCAATTCTCCTGTCCCAGCCTCTGGAGTAGCTGGGATTACAGGCATGCACCACCATGCCCAGCTAATTTTTTGTATTTTTGGTAGGTTTCCCCATGCTGGCCAGGCTGGTCTCGCAAACTCCTGACCTCAAGTAATCCGCCCGCCTCGGCCTCCCAAAGTGCTAGGATTACAGGCGTGAGCCACCACACCTAGCCTGACAATTTTTTATAAATTACAGATAGGTACTAAATGCCTTCCTGAATTTATTGAGCTAGTTAAGTCGTTTTTCTCCTGTGTTTCATTAATATGGTTTATTAGATTGATACATTTTTAAGTGTTAAACCATTCTTGAATTTCTGGCTTAAATCCTTTTGAGCAGGATGTTTCATTTTTAATATGCTAGTGAACTCACTCAATTCACTAAAGCTTGATTTAGGGTTTTCAAACATCTGTGTCTATAAGTGGAAAAGGCTTTGTTTATTGTCTAAAAATGTCTGTAGGATTTTAATTTATGGAGGTGACAAATGACATAGTGAGACCAATGCCCTTTAAAAGAACATTATTGTTATGTACGTTTACTGACAGGAGGAGACATGCCATTTTATGCAGGGCTACATGGGGAAGAACCAGTTTGGATCAGGAAAAGCATAGTTCAGAGTCTTTATTATTTTATTTTTCATGGGAAAGAAAGGGAAAAAGTTTAGTATTGGCTAATTTGAACCATGTCAGTTGCCTCTGGGCTGTAGGGGTGATCACCAGTTTTTTCATATCTGGCCCTGGGCAATGAAGGCAGAGGACTGTTGATTCCTGGCTTAGGGGCCAGAGGAGATGGTTTTAAGTTTGGGCTGTGGATTGGCTGATTTACAGTTTTTAGAATATGTATCTGTTCTGCCCAGGTTTTGAGATTTAATTGTTCACGATAGTATTTTTTAAATCTTTCATCTACTGTTACTTGCATCTCTTTACTTTTCTTGATTAATCTCGCCAACAGTTTGTCCATCTCACAAAATCTTTTTAAATAACCAGCCTTTGATTTTGTTCATCTATATTTTGTTGATTTATTCTCTGATTTCTGCCCATATCCTTATTGCTTCCCTGGGTTATCTTGTCAGTCTTCTCGAGTTTCTTTTTGAGTACCATTTTAGCTGTATCTCATAAGTTTTGGCATGTAGTGTTTTCACTGTTATATGTTTATAAATATTTTGTAGTTTCCTTTATGATTTGTTTAACCTGAAGACTTACAAGTATAGCTTTTAGTTTTGACATACAGGTTTGGTTTTTTTCAAGGATATTTTTATTGCTGTTTCTATTATTTTATTTAATTTTTACTTTAAAAAAATAGAGATGGGGTCTTGCTGTGTTGTCCAGGCTTGTCTTGAACTCTTGGTCTCAAGTGATCCTACAACCTTGGCCTCCCAAAGTGTTGGGATTACAGGTTTGAGCTACTGCACTTGGCTCTTGTTTTTATTCTTATGTTTTATTGTGTTATGACTGAAGAACATAAGATTATCTGATGTATATTTTTATTCTTGATCTATTTGTTTCAGAGAGGAGTAAGTTAAAATTGCCATCTAAAATGGTTACTGTCCTTATATTTCTGAGAGTTGCTGCTTTTTATTTATTCATTTATTTAAAAAACTTTATTGAGATAAAATTCACATAGCAAGGCCAGGTGCAGTGGCTCATGCCTGTAATCCCAGCCCTTTGGGAGGCTGAGGCAGGAGAATTGCTTGAGCCCAGGAGTTCAAGACTAGCCTGGGAAACATGGTGAGACCCTGTCTCTGCAAAAAAATTTAAAAATTAATTGGACATGCCTGTGGCACATGCCTCTGGTCCCAGCCACACAGGAGGCTGAGGCAGGAGCATGACTTGAGCCCAGGAGGTCAAGGCTGCAGTGAGCATTTATTAGTACATCATTCCTTTTTATGGCTGAGTAATATTCCATTGTGTTGATATACATGTCATCTTTGTTGTTTCTACTTTTTGATTATTACTCCTGAGTAAGGCTACTGTGAACACTGGTGTACAAATTTTTGTGTGGGTATATGTTTCACTTCTCCTGAGTGCATACCTAGGAGTGGAATTGCTACGTCATATGGTAACTTTACTTTTAACTTTTTGAGAAATTGCGAGAATGTTTCCAAAGTGGCGATACCATTTTACAATTCCACCAGCAGGGTACGAGGGCACCAGTTTTTCCACATCTTTTTTTTTTTTTTTTTTCGCTCTGAGACGGAGTCTTGCTCTGTCTCCAGGCTAGAGTGCAATGGTGCAACCTCGACTCACTGCAACCTCCCAAGTAGCTGGGACTACAGATGCATGTCACCACACCCAGCTAATTTTTGTGTTTTTAGTAGAGACGGGGTTTCACCATGTTGGCCAGGATGGTCTCGATCTCTTGACCTTGTGATCTACCCGCCTCGGCCTCCCAAAGTGCTGGGATTACAGGCATGAGCCACCACGCCTGGCCATTTTGTTTTGTTTGTTTTTTTGGAGTCTCGCTCTGTCACCTGGGTTGGAGTTCAGTGGCGCGATCTCGGCTGGCTGCAATCTCCACCTCTTGGATTCAAGTGATTCTCCTGCCTCAGCCTCTGGAGTAGCTGGGATTATAGGTGCCCGCCACCATGCCTGGCTAATTTTTGTATTTTTAGTAGAGATGGGGTTTTGCTCTGTTGGCCACACTGGTCTCGAACTCCTGACCTCAGGTGAACTGCCTGCCTCAGCCTCCCAAAATGCTGGGATTACAGGTGAGAGCCACCACACTTGCCTGTTTCCACATCTTTATCAGCATTTGTGACTCTTTTTTATTTTAGCTATCCTGTTGGGTATGAAGTGGTATTCGAATGTGGGTTTGATTTGCATTTCCCCAATGTCTAATGATGTTGAGCACCTTTTCATGTGCTTTTTGGCCATTTGTATATCTTCTTTGAAATAAATTTGTATTTCTTCTTTGAAAAAAAAGTTCAACTCCTCTGTCCATTTTTTAGTTTATTTGTCTTTTTATTGTTGAATTGTAGGAATTCTTTATGGGCTGCAAGTTCCATAATAGATATATGATTACAAATACAGTTGATTCTTGAACAATACAGGGGTTAGAGATACCAACACCCGTGCAGTTGAAAACTTTTGACTACCCCAAAACTTAACTACCAGTAGCCTAATGTTGACTGGAATCCTCATTGATAAACAACTAACACACTTTTTATATGTATTATGTACTGTATTCTTACAGTTAAGCTAGATTTTTAAAAAATGTTACTAGGAAAATCAGAAGGAAGATATATAATAAAATATATTTCCTATTTATTAAGTAGAAGTGGATCATCATAAAGGTTTTCCTCTTCATCATCATCTTCACATTCAGCTGGCTGAGGAGGAGAAGGAGGGATTGGTCTTATGTTTCTGAGTGCCAGAGACAGAAGAGGTGGAGGAGGTGAAAGGTGAGGCAGGCACACTGGGTGTAACTTTTACTTAAAATCTACATAGAGATGTACCTATGCAGTTCAAACTTGTATTGTTCAAGAGTCAACTGTATTTTTTCCCATTCTGTGGGTTGTCACTTTCCTTTTTTTATTTTTTTTGAGACGGAGTTTTGCTTTTGTTACCGAGGCTGGAGTGCAGTGGCACAATCTTGGCTCACCTCCACCGCCACCTCCTGGGTTCAAGTGATTCTCCCAAATAGCTGGGATTACAGGCATGCGCAACCATGCCGGGGTAATTGTGTATTTTTAGTAGATACAGGGTTTCTCAATGTTGGTCAGGCTGGTCTCAAACTCCCGACCTCAGGTGATCTGCCTGCCTTGGCCTCCCAAAGTGTTGGGATTACAGGCGTGAGCCACACACCCAGCCTAATTTGTCACTTTCCTGATGGCTTTTGAAGCAACAATTTATTTTGATGAGATTTGAAATAATTTTTTTTTTTTTTTTTTTTTTGAGACGGAGTCTCACTCTGTTGCCCAGGCTGGACTGCAATGGCGCGATCTCAGCTCACTGCAACCTCTGCTTCCCGGGTTCAAGCGATTCTCCTGCCTCAGTCTCAAGTAGCTGGGACTACAGGTGCACACCACTGTGCCTGGCAAATTTTTGTATTTTTAGTAGAGACAGGGTTTCACTCTGTTGGCCAAGCTGTTCTTGAATTCCTGACATCATGATCTGCCCACGTCAGCCTCCCAAAGTGCTGGGATTACAGACGTGAGCCACTACACCCAGCCTATTTGTCACTTTCTTGATGGCTTTTGAAGCAACAATTTATTTTGATGAGATTTGAAATAAATTTTTTTTTCTTTTGAAACGGAGTCTCGCTCTGTTGCCCAGGCTGGAGTGCAGTGGCACAATCACAGCTCACCGCAACCTCTGCTTCCTGGGTTCAAGTGATTCTCCTGCTGCAGTCTCTCAAGTACCTGGGACTACAGGTGTGCACCACTGTGCCTGGCTAATTTTTGTGTTTTTAGTAGAGACAGGGTTTCACTCTGTTAGGCAGGCTGGTCTTGAGCTCCTGACTTCATGATCTGCCCGCCTCAGCCTCCCGAAGTGCTAGGATTACAGGCGTGAGCCATTGTGCCCAGCCTAATAGGTTTCTTTTTGTTTTTGTTTTTTTTTGTCATTTGGACTTTTGGTTTTAGCTACACAGATTTTGTCATGTGTCTTATTTAAGGTCACAAAGATTTACTTGTATGTTTTCTTCTAAGAGTTTTATAGTTTTAGCTAAATGTAAACATTTAGATTAACTGCATTTTAAGTTATTTTTTGCAAGGTAAGGTAAGGGCCCAACTTCATTCTTTTGCATATGTGTATCTAGTTGTTCCAGCACCGTTTGTTGAATAGACTGTTCTTTCCCCATTGGATTGTCTTGGTGTTGCTTTATTTACTTGAAAGATACATTGTTAAAAGCATAAATGTTTATGATTGCTATTTCTTCTTGATCTGTTCCTCAGTATCTAGTACCCTACTTTGTTCTTCACATATGTTTCTCTTTAATTCTGTTTTTCCTGATTTTATAATTACTATCAAGCTTTTGATTCATATTTGCCTGTCATATTTTTTCCCACTCATTTATTTTCAGCTTTTTTTTGAGACAGAGCCTTGCTGTGTTGCCCAGGCTGGAGTATAGTGACATGATCTCAGCTCACTGCACTGCAACCTCTGCCTCCCAGGTTCCAATGATTCTCATGCCTCAGCTATCCTGAGTAGCTGGGATTACAGGCGTGTGCCACCACACCCTGCTAATTTTTGTATTTTTTAGTAGAGATGGAATTTTGCCATGTTGACCAGGCTGGTCTCAAACTCCTGGCGTCAAGTAATTCGTCTGCCTCAGCTTCCCAGAGTGCTGGGATTACAGGCATGAACCACCGTGCCCGGCCTATTTTCAGCATTTTTATATCCTATTGTATTTAGACTCTTTTTACAGACCTCCTATTTCTGGATCTTTTAAAAATCCAATCCCAGAGTTTGTCTTCTTTTTTTCTCTCTCTCTTTCATTTAATAGGTTGAATTTTCTTTTCCTCGTTTGAAATGTACACATTTCACTGTGTTTCAGTTATAATTTTGGTCGTTTTCCCAAACCAATCTATGCTTAGATTTATATGTTTGGTTTCTTTTATTGTTGTTGTAAGTATCTTTATGTCACCCACTGTCTTCAACATAAGTACCATGGCACACTCTGGCTACCTTCTGGTTGTCTTCTCTCCCTCTCTTCCACTTGCTGCTTGCCTTGCCACTGTGTTTATATCATCTAGATGAGGTGTTGGCAAACTGTGTCTCATGTTGACATCCTGTTTTAAAATAAAGTTTTATTGGAACACAGCCTTGCCATTTGTCTGTCTGTGGCTAATTTTGTGCTACATGAATAGATGCAACAGGCCACATGGTCCATCAGCCTGTGTATTCACCGTTTGTCCCTTGAGGAAATTTGCTGACCCCTGCTCTGGATCTGTGTTAATATGATAGCCAGTAGTCTTAGAGGCTGTTTAGCTTAAGTAAAATTTAAAAATTAGTTCCTTGGTCACATTAGCCACATTTCATGTGTTCTATAGCCACATATGACTGGTGGCTAACATATTGGACAGCACAAGTAAATATTTTAGCCATTTCAGAAAGTTGTATAGCCGTGCTCTAGATTTGGTCCTGGATTGTTATGGTTGTTTTTTGTCTCATTTTTAAAGATAATATTAGGGCCAGGTGTGGTGGCTCTCATGCGTGCTGTAATCTCAGCACTTTGGGAGGCTGACGCAGGAGGATTTCTTAAACCCAGGAAGGAGTTCAAGACCAGCCTGGGTAACGTACTGAGATCTCTACAAAAAATTAAAAAATAAGCCACGTGTGGTGGCAGGTGCCTGTGGTCCCAGCTACTCGGAAGGCTGAGGTGGGAGGATTGCTTGAGCCTGGGAGCTTGAGGCTACAGTCAGTCGTGATTGCACCACTGCACTCCAGCCTGGGCAACACAGTGAGACCCTGTCTCAAAAAAAAAAAAGAATTAAGTTTTACTAAGTTGTGTATTTAGCTTTCATGTATCTCATAATATTATTATTGGGAGTACAGGTTGAGTATCCCTTTCCTAAATGCTTGGGGCCAGGTGTGGTGGCTGGTGCCTGTAATCCAGCACTTTCTGAGGCTGAGGCAGGAGAATTGCTTCAGCCCCGGAGTTAAAGAACAGCTGGGCAACACAGTGATACCCTGTCTCTACAAAAAACTAAAAAATTATCCGTGTGTAGTGGTACATACCTGTAGTCCCAGCTATTCGGGAGGCTGAGGTAGGAGGATCGCTTGAGCCTGGGAACTCAAGGCTCCAGTGAGCCATGATCATGCCACTGAACTCCAGCCTGGGCAACAGAGTGAGACCCTGTCTCAAAAAAAAAACAAAAAAAGAGAGAGAAAGAAATGAATGCTTGGGACCAGAAGTGTTTCAGATTTCAGGTTTTTTCAGATTTGGGAATATTTGTATTATACTTAATAGCTGAACATTCCTAATCCAGAAATCCAAAATGCTTCTTTGAGCATACTGTTGACACTGGAAAAGTTTTAGATTTGGGATTGTTGGATTAGGGATATTCATCCTGTACTTCCTTTATTTTCAAAGAGGGCTTTTATGAGGCAGACCTTCTGAGATTTTATGTGCTTAAAACATCTTTACTTTTGATGATAGTTTTTCTGGATATATACACTTTTTAGTTCAAAGTGCTTTCCATTAGCACTTTAAAGTTACTCCATCTGGGTAATGTTAATTAAGATTTACTACCTTTTTTTAAAAAAATTTTGTGATGTGAAGTAGATGTATATATTTATGGAATATGTGAGATATTTTGGTACAGGCATGTGGTGCATAATATGGATTACTTGTTCTTAAATCCCAGGTTGCTGCTGAGATATTTGATGACATTCTGATCGTACCCCTTTATAGGTGACCTACTCTTCCTTGTTGGAAGCTCTTAGAATTTTCTTTTTATCTTTGATTTTCTTAAATTTCATTATAATGTATCTAGTTGTTGTATATACAGGTGTGTGTGTTTTATTTATCCTCTGTCCTCTTTTGCATTCAAAACCTGTTCAATATGATATTTTTCTCCAATTCTGGAAAATTACCAGTCATTCAAATAGTTCTTTGAATCTGTTTAGTTTATGTGTCTTCCTCTGCGTCTTCTGTTATGTAAATATCTTTCATATCACTATACCTTTTTTTGTTTTGTTTTTAAGATACGGGGTCTCATTATATTGCCCAAGCTGAAACGCAGTGGCTATTCACAGGCATGGTAATAGTGCACTGTGCCTCAAACTGCTGGGCTCAAGTGATCCTCTTGCCTTAGCCTCCTGGCTGTAGCTAGGACTACAGACATACACCACCGTGTGGCTTTTTTCTGTTTTTAAGCTTTTTACCCTTTCCGTGCGTGTTCTAGGAGTTTCTTAGCCTAATATTCTAAATTATTAAAACATTTTTCAGCTATATCCATTCACTCATTTACCCATCTCTTAACTTAATTTTATTTATTTATTTATTTATTTATTTATTTATTTTTGAGATGGAGTCTCAGTCTGTCACCCAAGCTGGAGTGCAGTGGCATGATCTCGGCTCACTGCAACCTCCACCTCCCGGGTTCAAGTGATTCTCGTGCCTCAGCCTCCCTAGTAGGTGGGATTACAGGCACCCACCACCAAACCTGGCTAATTTTTATACTCTTAGTAGAGACATGGTTTCACCATGTTGCCCAGGTTGATCTCAAACTGCTGACCTCAAGAGATCCGCCTGCCCCAGCCTCCTAGAGTGCTGGACTTATAGGCGTGAGCCACCGCGCCCGACCCATCTCTTAATATTTTTATTTTGACTATATTTTCCATGTACATTATTTCAGATAGTTTCTGTTTACCTTGTCTCTCAGGACACCTTGCATTAAATCCATCAGGAAGTTGCTGTTTATCAAGCACAGACCCTCATGGAAGTTCATTGAACAAACAGATCAGGGCTGCCACCTCAACCTGACTAGACTGCTGCTCTGATGTTACCTTCAGCACTAGGTTGGTGTTGCTTTTTTGTCTCAGAGGAGACTGAAGACAGATAAGAACATTTCTGAAAAACTCTCTTTCATCCTACCCACCCCACCCCCGCCTCAAGTGGTGTGCCCTGTACTTTTCAACCCTGGATTGCTACACTGCCCTCCCTTCATTTACAAAAGCGAGCTTGTACCTCCCCAGGGGTTTTTACAGTTTTATGTTTACTTCTCACATTTAACCTCCCTGACTTGTAGAACCTCTTTAGAGGGAGGGAGCCTGACTAAAGAGGAATTGGAAGCTGAGTATAACTAATTTTTTATATTATATATATTTGGCCTTTGAGTACGTAAGATTTATTTCCACAAATTTACTAATTATATTTAAACTTTTACTAGTTGTTTTGTATTTAGTCATCACATGTTCTCTTATTAGTGGGAGAGGAACACGAGAGGCCCTGGGCAATGGAAGTAAACTGGTCTAGAAATACTATGATAATTCAAAAAGTGGAGAATTTGAGTTTCAGTAAACAATTAAATTTTGTTATTGATACATGCTGTTTGTACATATTTACAGGATACATGTGATATTTTTACATGCATAGAATGTTAATGACCAAGCTAAAGTATTTAGGCTATCTGTCATCACTAGCATTTATCATTTCTATGTGTTGAGAACATTTCACCTCCTCACTTGTAGCTATTTTGAAGTGTACAGTACATTATTGTTAGCTGTAGTCACCCTACTCTACTATCGGACATTAGAACATATTCCTCTATCTCACTGTATGTTCCTACCCATTAGTACCCATTAACCAACCTCTCTTTATCTTCCTCCTCCCCCAAGTCCTTCCCAGCCTCTGTTAACTATCATTCTACTTTCTACCTCTCTGAAATAAATTTTTTTAGTTCATACATATGGGACATGAGATTTTGTCTTTCTGTGTCTGGCTTATGTTACTTAAGATAATGACCTTTGGTTTAATCCATGTTGCTATAAGTGACATGATTCCATCCTTTTTCTTTTTTTCTTTTTTGAGTCGGAGTTTCGCTCTTGTTGCCCGGGCTAGAGTGCAATGGTGCAATCTTGGCTCACTGCAACCTTTGCCTCCCGGGTTCAAGTGATTTTCCTGCGTCAGCCTTCCAAATAGCTGAGATTACAGGCATGCACCACCATACCCTCGCTGTTAATTTTGTGTTTCTCTTAGTAGAGATCGGGTTTTCCATGTTGATCAGACTGGTCTCGAATCCCTAACCCTGTGGTGGATCTGCCCACTCGGGCCTCCCAAAGTGCTGGGATTACAGGCTGAGCCACCGCGGCTCCAACTGATTGCATTTTTTTTGAGACGAGTCTTGCTCTCTGTGCCCCAGGCTGAGTGCAGTGGCGACATCTCGCTCTCACTGCAAGCCCTCACTACTCGGTTCACGCCATTCTCCTGCCTCAGCCTCCCAAGTAGCTGGGACTACAGGCGCCCGCCACCGCGCCCGGCTAATTTTCTTGTATTTTTAGTTGAGACGGGGTTTCACCGTGTTAGCCAGGATGGTCTCGATCTCCTGACCACGTGATCCGCCCGTCTCGGCCTCCCAAAGTGCTGGGATTACAGGCTTGAGCCACCGCGCCCGGCCGATTGCATTCTTTTTTATGGCCGAATAGTACTCCACTGTGTAAATATACCGCATTTTCTTTGTCAATTCATATGTGATGGAGACTTAGGTTGATTCCATATTTTGGCTGTTGTGAGTAGTGCTTCAGTGAACATAAAAATGCATGTATCCTTTTGATATACTGATTTTCTGTCCTTTGAATAAATACCAGTGGTGATATTGCTGGATCTTACGGTAGTTCTATGTTTAATTTTTTGAAAAATCTCCATACTGTTTTCCATAATGGCTGTACTAAGTTACATTCCCACCTACAGTGTATGAGAGCTCCTTTTACTCTGCATCCTTGCCAGCATCTGTTAGTTTTTGTCTTTTTGATAATAGCTATTCTGACTGGGTAGGATGATATCATTGTGGTTTTGATTTGCATTTCCCTGATAATTAGTGGTGTTGGGCATTTTTTTATATACCTGTTGGCTACTCCTATGTATTTTGAGAAATCGCTATTACCCACTTTTTTCCCTTTTTATTGATATACAATAATTTACATATTTATGGTGTACATGTGTTTGTTACATAGAATATATAATGATCAAGGCAGGGTAATTGGGGTATCCATCACCTAGAATGTTTATCATTTTTATATGTTGGTATCATTTCAAGCCCTCTCTTCTAATCACTTTGAAATGTACATATTATTATTGCTAAGTATAGTCACCTTTGTCTGCTATCAAACATTGGAACTTATTTCTTCTATCTAACTGTATGTTTGGGTACATAAGAAATAAGTTCCAGTGTTGGATAGCGGACTAAGGTGACTATACTTGTAGTCTTTGTCTCTCTGCTCTCTTTATCCCCCCTCTCCCTCCCCTTCCCAGTCTCTGTTATCTATTGTTCTATTTTCTATGTCCATGAGATCAAGTTTTTTAGCTCCCACATATGAGTGAGGACATGCAGTATTTGTCTTTCTTTGCCTGGCCTATTTCACTTAAAATAATAATCTCCGTTTCTTTGCATGTTGCTGCAAATGACATTATTTCATTATGGCCAAATAGTATTATTGTTTATGTATAGCACACTTTATCCATTTATCTGTTGCTGGGCATTTAGGTTGATTCCATGTCTTTGCTATTGTGAATAGTACTGTGAGGAACATATGAGTGAGAGTGTCCTTTTGATACACTGAGTTCTTCTTTGGATAGATACCCAATAGTGAGATTGCTGGGTCTTAATGGTAGTTCTAATTTTACTTTTTGAGAAATCTCCATACTGGTTTCTTTAGGTTTGTTTTGCTAATTTACATTCCCACCAGCAGTGTATTAAGAGTTCCCTTTTCTCACCAGCATCTGTTATTTCCTGTCTTTTTAATAATAGAGGTTCTAGCTGGGGTAAGATACCTTACTATGGTTTAGATTTGCATTTCACTGATGATTAGTGATTAGCATTTTTTCATATACCTGTTGGCCATTTGTATGTCTTTTGAGAAATGTCTATTCATGTCCTTCACCCACTTTTTAATGGCTTTTTTTTTTTTTTTTTTTTTGCTATTGAGTTGTTTCAGTTCCTTCTATATTCTGGATATTAGTCACTTGTCAGATGAATATTTTGTAAATGTTTTCTCTCATTCGTCAGGTTGTCTCTTCTGCTGAGGGTTTTCTTTGCTGTACAGAAGCGCTTTAGTTTAATACGGTCCCATTTATCTATCTTTGTTTTTGTTTACTGTGCTTTTGGGATCTTGGCCATAAACTCTTTGCCTCAACCCATGTCCCTGGAGCATTTCTCCTATGTTTTCCTATGTAGTTTTATAGTTTGGAGCCTTACATTAAGTCTGTCATCCGTTTTGTTTTGATTTTTGTATATGGTGGGAGACAGGGGTCTAGTTTTATTCTTCTCCATGTGGATATTTAGTTCTCCCAACACCATTTATTGAAGAGGGTGTCCTTTCCCCAGTATACGTTCTTGGCACCTTTGTCAAAAACCAGTTGGATACAAAGATGTGAGTGGATTTATTTCTGGGTTCTCTGTTCTGTTCCATTCTTGTCTATGTGTCTGTTTTTATACCAATACTATGCCATTTTGGTTATGATAGCCTTGTTGTATATTTTGAAGTCAGGTAGTGTGATGCCTCCAGCTGTTCTTTTTGCTCAGGATTGCTTTGGTTATTCAGGCTCTTTGTAGTTTCATGCAAATTTTAGAATTGTTTGTTCTAGTTCTGTGAAAAATATTGGTATTTTGGTAGAGATTGCATTGAATCTGTAGATTGTTTTTGGTAGAATGGTCATTTACACCATATTAATTCTTCTGATCCATGAACATGGGATGTCTTTCCATTTTTTTGTGTCCTCTTTAATTTCTTTCATCGATGTTTTATAGTTTTTCTTGTAGAGGGCTTTCACCTTGGTAAAATTTATTCCTAGGGTTTTGGTTTTTGTTTTTAGTTTTTGGAAATAACATTGCTTTCTTGATCTCTTTTTCTTCTAGTTTGTTGCTAGTATATTGAAAGCTATACTGATTTTTTGTGTTGATTTTGTGTCCTGCAGCTTTACTGAATTTGCTCATCGGTTTTAAGAGGTTTTTTTTTTTTTTTTTTTAGTGGAGTCATTTGGTTTTTCTAAATATAAGATCATGTCATCTGCAGAGAGGGACAGTTTGACTTCCTCTTTTCCAGTGTGAATGCCTTTAATTTCCTTCTCTTACCTGATTGCTTTGGCTAGGACTTCCAGTATAGTATTGAATAAGAGTGGTGAAAGTGGGCATCCTTGTCTAGTTTCGGTTCTTACAGGAAAAGCTTTCAGCTTTTCTCTGTTCAGTATAATGTTAGCTATGGATTTGTCATAGCCTTTATTATGTTGAGGTATGTTCTTTCTATTTATATTTATTTATTTATTTTTGAGATGGAGTCTCGCTCTGTTGCCCAGGCTGGAATGCAGTGGCACGACCTCAACTCACTGCAACCTCTGCCTCCTGAGTTCAAGTGACTCTCTGCCTCAGCCTCCCAAGTAGCTGGGACTACAGGCATGCGCCACCATGTCCGGCTAATTTTTTTTTTCTATTTTTGGTAGAGATGGGATTTCACCATGTTGGCCAGGCTGGTCTCAGACTCCTGACCTCAAGTAATCTGCCCGCCTTGGCCTCCCAAAGTGCTGGGATTGTACATGTGAGCCATTGTGCCAGGCCGAGATGTTTTTTCTGTGCCTAGTTCGTTGAGCATTTTTATGATGAAGGGATATTGAGTTTTATTGAATGCTTTTTCTGCCCCTATTGAGATGATCATATGGTTTTTGTCTTTCATTATGTTGATGTGATATATTATGTTTATTGATTTGCATATGGTAAATTATCTTTACGACTCAGGGATAAATCCCACTTGATTGTGGTATATTGTCCTTTTGATGTACTGTTGGATTTGGTTTGATAGTATTTTGTTGAAGACTTTTGCATCTATGTTCAACTATGGCCTATAATTTTTTTGTTTTGTTTTGTTTTGTTTTTTAATGTTGTGCCCTTGTCTGGTTTTAGTTTCAGGGCTTCACAGAAAGAGTTAGGAAGAATTCCCTCCTCTTTTATTTTTTGGAATAGTTTGAGGAGAATTGGTATTCTTTGTAAGTTTAGTAGACTTTGGCAGTGAAGACATCAGATCCTGGGCTTTTCTTTTTTAGATTTGTTGTTACTAATTCAATCTCATTACTCGTTATTTGTTCAGGTTTTCTATTTCTTCCTGATTCAATCTTGATAGGTTGTATGTGTCCAAGAATTTGTCCATTTCCTTTAGGTTTTCCAGTTTGTTGGTGTATAGTAGTTCATAGTAGTCTCTGATGATCTTTTGTATTTCTGTAGTATCAATTGTAATGTCTCCTTTTTCATTTCTGATTTTGTTTGAGTTCTTGGTTGGTCTAGAAACATAATTTTGTAAAATGGTTTTCTTGTTAAACACTTGAACCATCATTCTTGATCATCTGATGTGTAGAAGACACTGTCCTGGATACTACTGGTAGTAAGTAGAAGGCTGAATAAGACAGATCTCTGCTCTCAAGGATATTTATTATACATTATGAAAATGAATTTATAAATAATTCAAGTTAAAACTAAAATATCTTCACTTCTGAGAAAAGCTAAAATTTCAGAAGCTATTAAGGGGCTTTGTTAGGATTAGGGCCTTTACTCATGCGTAACCAGGAATGAAAGACAGCCTTACTTTGAGAAGACCATTAACAGGTGAATGGATAAACAATTTGTGCCATGTCTATACAATGGAAACACTACTTGGCAAGAAAGAACAGACTTGATACATGATGTGAATTAATCTTAAACTATGCTGAAAGAAGTAGATAACCCCCCCATACAAAGTATATATGTTTCTGGGTTTTGGCTATTACAAGTAAACTGGCTATAAACGTTTGTATACAATTCTTTATGTGTACATAGGCTTTCATTTCTCTTAAGTAAATACCTATGCATGCAATGGCTGGGTCGCTTAAGGTGTCTGTTTAAATAGTCATTTTTCTAATTATTAGAAATGTCACTTCTTTCTTATACTAGTTTTCTGTATATGCTTGTGTTCATTTTTGTCTCTTGTCTATGGATCTGCTTTGTACTGTATTAGCACTATTATATATACTGTTTTAATTTCTGTGGCCTTATAATATATCTAATGCATATTTTGGGGAAATTTTTACCCTGTTGCTTTCCTATGGAATTGTTTCAAATAGACACATTTTTAGTTTACTTGCATATTCTTCAAAACCTAAATGTTTGAATATTAAAGAAAAATGTGGAAAACAAAGTTTTCCTTTTGTGATGAGGTACAGTATTGTAAGACAGTTAGATTATGAGAATCTTGTCCTATGTATGGGATTTGAGTCATCAGTGGTGAACTGTTGAAGTATGACTTGTCAAAGATGATACATTCAGATCCTTTTGGATAGGAAGTGTAATTTTTCTTTTGTTCGTATTTAGAACCATTCTAAAAACACAGCTATGGATGAAATGATCTCTCTGTGACATTTTCCCTGTCACATTTTTATGTTGTAAGAGTATGTCTTTGCTTGCCAGTATACCTTGCCAGGGTTGAGTAATATCATTTTTAAAATCTTTACCAACATGATAGGTGATAAAAGTTAATATTTTTATTTTCACCTCTGTAGTTATTGCTAAGATTGAATATTTTTAATATAGTTAAGAGTCATGTATATTTTCTCTAAATTTTCTCTTCATAGCCTTGTCTTTTTTTTTTTGAGACGGAGTCTTACGTTGTTACTCAGGCTGGAGTGCAGTGGTGCGATCTCAGCTCACTGCAACCTCTGTCTCCCAGGTTCAGGCGATTCTCCTGCCTCAGCCTCCCGAGTAGCTGGGACTACAGGCGTGTACCACCATACCTGGCTAATTTTTTTATTTTTTATTTTTAGTAAAGATGGGGTTTCCCCCTGTTAGCCAGGATGGTCTTGATCTCCCTACCTCGTGATCCGCCCACCTCAGCCTCCCAAAGTGCTGGGATTACGGGCGTGAGCCACTGCACCTGGCCATCTGTGTCTATTTTTTTCTGTTGTAGTGTTTGTCTTAGGTCTGAGCTTATGTAATGAAAATGTTAGGTACTCATCACAGCTCTTAAACTGTGTACTTACAAGAGTTGTGTGAATATGGACAAATAAGGCCCCTAGTAGAGATTGCTGAGTTATAAGACTTTTAATAAGTGATCTGTTACTAAGTTTAAAAAAGAACAAAAGAACAGGAAGTTCTCAGCACAACAGAAAATTTTAGCCGTGAGCCATTTGAAAGAAGGATTGGTTCTTGAACTGTTTTTGTTTAGCTAAGAGCCATTATGGATAATTGGGTAGGTACAATTTTATTTAAGAAAGAAGCTCATATGTCCCATTGTGCTTTATTAGTTATGGAATAATTATTTCTGCAAAAAGAAAAAACTCAGAACCCATTACTAAATTTTTGTGTTAAAATAAATTTATGATTGAAGGTAATTTAATAATATAAATAATGGTCTAGTATCTATAATTTTTCAGTGTCATTAGACTATGTTTTGTTTCCTGCTGAAGGAGTACCAATAATACAGACCTAATTCCTTTTTTTTTTTTTTGAGACCAAGTCTCACTCTGTCATCCAGACTGGAGTGCAGTGGCATGATCTCAGCTCACTGAAACCTCTGCCTCCCGGGTTCAAGCGATTCTCCTGCCTCAGCCTCCTGAATAGCTGGGATTACAGGCACATGCCACCATGCCTGGCTAATCTTTTTTTTTTATTTTTAGTGGAAACGGGACTTCACCATGTTGGCCAGGCTGGTCTCGAACTCCTGAGCTCAAGTGATCTGCCTGCCTCGGCCTCCCAAAGTGCTGGGATTACAGGCATGTGCCACCACACCCGGCTAATTTTTTTTTTTTTCCAAAATTATTATACTTTAAGTTCTAGGGTACATGTGCATAACATGCAGGTTTGTTACATATGTATACTTGTGCCATGTTGGTGTGCTGCACCCATCAACTCGTCAGCACCCATCAACTCGTCATTTACATCAGGTATAATTCCCAATGCAATCCCTCCCCCCTCCCCTCTCCCCGTGATAGACCCCGGTGTGTGATGTTCCCCTTCTCGAGTCCAAGTGATCTCATTGTTCAGTTCCCACCTATGAATGAGAACATGCAGTGTTTGGTTTTCTGTTCTTGCGATATTTTGCTGAGAATGATGGTTTCCAGCTGCATCCATGACCCTACAAAGGACACAAACTCATCCTTTTTTATGGCTGCATAGTATTCCATAGTGTATATGTGCCACATTTTCTTAATCCAATCTGTCACTGATGGACATTTGGGTTGATTCCAAGTCTTTGCTATTGTGAATAGTGCTGCAGTAAACATACGTGTGCATGTGTCTTTATAGCAGCACGATTTATAATCCTTTGAGTATATACCCAGTAATGGGATGGCTGGGTCATATGGTACTTCTAGTTCTAGATCCTTGAGGAATCGCCATACTGTTTTCCATAATGGTTGAACTAGTTTACAATCCCACCAACAGTGTAAAAGTGTTCCTATTTCTCCACATCCTCTCTAGCACCTGTTGTTTCCTGACTTTTTAATGATTGCCATTCTAACTGGTGTGAGATGGTATCTCATTGGCAACAAAAGCCAAAATTGACAAATGGGATCTAATTAAACTAAAGAGCTTCTGCACAGCAAAAGAAACTACCATCAGAGTGAACAGGCAACCTACAGAATGGGAGAAAATTTTTGCAATCTACTCATCAGACAAAGGGCTAATAATATCCAGAACCTACAAAGAACTCAAACAAATTTACAAGAAAAAAACAACCCCATCAAAAAGTGGGTAAAGGATATGAACAGATATTTCTCAAAAGAAGACATTCATACAGCCAACAGATACATGAAAAAATGCTCATCATCACTGGCCATCAGAGAAATGCAAATTTTTTTTGTATTTTTAGTAGAGACGGGGTTTCACAGCCAGCCTGGTCTCGAACTCCTGAGCTTAAGCAGTCCACCCTCCTCAGCCTCCCAAAGTGCTGGGATTACAGGCGTGAGCCACTGTGCCCGGCCCTAATTCTTTTCTGATGGTTACTACCGCCCAGGAGGTAATCAATTTAAAATTGTATAGTGACACAACAAAGGTCCATAGTCTTTTATTTTCTCTTCGATTTATCTGAGCTAACTGTAAAGGTTTTTTGATTTTTTGTAAGTCTCCCTTTTAGGTCATATCTGACTGCTATTCAAAATGAAGCAAGTATTAGATTGATTAACTAATTTTTATTCTCTACACAGAACAATGGAGGGAGAAGAAAACTAAGAAATCTAGTTACAGTGTTTTTCTTAATTCTGCAGTTTATGGTGCCTATACTTTGACCACTTTTTGTTTTTTTTGTTTTGTTTGGTTTGGTTTTTGAGATAGAGTCTCCCTCTGTCACTCAGGCTAGAGTGCAGTGGCGCGATCTCCACTCACTGCAACCTCCACCTCCTGGGTTCAAGCAGTTCTGCCTCGGCCTCCCCAAGTAGCTGGGACTACAGGCGCGCGCCACCATTCCCAACTAATTTTTTTTTTATTTTTAGTAGAGACGAGGTTTCACCATGTTGGCAAGGCTGGTCTTGAACTCTTGACCTCAGGTGATCTGCCCACCTCCACCTCCCAAAGTGCTGGGATTACAGGCATGAGCCACTGCACCCGGCCAGTGACCACATTTTTAACCCTTATAATATGTATGTGTGTGTGCGTGCGTGTGCGTGTGTGCAAAGTATTGTTTATGTTAATTTTGTTTGTAAAATAGACCAGCCACTTTCTTCCCTTTTTTTGTGGGTTCCTTTCTTATTTGGAATTAAAGCTAACTGGAACCTACTAACTCTTAGACATAAATTTAAATGTTGACCAAATATGGCTCCTTTCCCACTAGATTGTAATCTTTTTGTAGCACCTAGTCTAAGTGCTGTCCACATGTTAGGCTCTCAGCATGTTTACTGAATTAACTTTAAACATTTGGAAGGAGCTGCTACTTCAGATTTTTGGAAAGGTATTTTCCTGAGATTTTGATGAAGAACCTATCTTGAGATATTAGTGTGTTTTTTGTACTTTTACAAAAGTTCTAATGTTTGCATTTGAACCTGTTTGTTTATGAGTTGATTTTTTTTTCCTTTGAGATAAAGTCCCTTATAGGAAGTAAATTTTGTCTCCCTAAATTTAAAACTAATGATTTTATTAGAAGGCACCATTGGCTGAGCATGGTGGCTTATGCCTGTAATCCCAGCACTTTGGGAGGCAAAGGCGGGAGGATTGCTTGAGCCCAGGGGTTTGAGACCAGCCTGGGCAACAAAGTAAGACCCTGTCTCTACAAAAAAATTAAAAAATTAGCTGGATGTGGTGACATACATCTGTAGTCCCAGCTACTCCAGAAGCTGAGGCAGGAGGATTGCTTGAGCCCGGGAAGTTGAGGCTGCAGTGAACTGTGATCATGCCACTGCACTCCAGCCTGGACAACAGAGCAGGACCCTGTCTCAAAAAAAAGAAAAAAGAAGCCACTTTTAATGAATATTCTCCTGTGTTACACTGCAAACTGATCCTCAGGCATAGAATTAGAATAATTGTCTACCTACTAATTCTGAAATGAGTCAATTAATGACTGTATTGTGTGGTTTGGTCACATTCAGCCTTCATCTTTTTTTAAACAGCTATTTTTCCCTAGATAACTTGTAAGCTAAGATATTTTGTGGCAAGAACGAAATGTTTTTGCAATGTTTATACTAAACAAAATACAAAATATCCTTGAAAATAATGCTGATAGAAAAGATCCAATCTCAAAAGGATATACTGCATAATTCAATTTATTTAACATTCGTCAAACACAGAGATAATGGTTGCCAGGGATTAGAGACGGAGGAGGATGAGTATGGCTTATAAAGGAGTAGTGCAAAGGAGTATTGTGGTGACTGGTACAATTAAGTGTCTTGATTGTGGTGGTAGTTACATGAAGCTATGTGTTATAAAATGGCATGGGACTACACACATACACGCACAGATGTATATGTATAAAAATGGTGAAATCTGAATAAGCAGTGTGTGTGTACCAGTGTCAGTTCACTGGTGTTGATATTGTACTCTATGCAACTTACTAACATTGGGAGAGGTTAGGTAAAGGGTACGCAGTACTTAACTGTACATTTCTTTGAAGTTTAAAAATACGCTTTTTTAAACAAGTACTTCCCCTTCTCACCCCAAACCGGGGCAATTATTAAAAACAAATGTCTGTTCATTTGGCGTGTCCTTGGTATCTTGCCATTTGATTATAGCAGCACAGCAGAGGATACCCTCAAAGGAGAATACTCTCTAACCTACTCAGGTTTGGGGGCAGTGTATTTTTGTTTATGAATAGTTCCTAGTAAAGCCACTATCAATTCTAGAAAACCCATTTCTAGTTATGCTACAGCTCCCATGGTTAATTAAGTATTCAAATATGTGCATCCTACATTTTCCTGTTTATGGACATACTGAACATAAAACCTTAAAGAATCTTAACACAAAAGAAAACATATACAGCCTTTTAAATATTCAGCAGAATAGATTTTTCTAATTCAGTAAATGGAAATATAATTATATTAATGTCACTTCAAATAAATACCAACCTTACATTTTATTAAGCACACTGATAAATGTACTATAAAGAGGAATATTGTTTGCATGCTTTTCTGGTGAATAATTTTAACTATAATACTCCAAGAAAAAAAAAAAAAGTATAGCTACTGTGTTCTCATAACTTAATTTTGACTTGTTTAAATATAAGCATTTCTTCAGCCATATATTTTTAAACAGAAATGTAATAATAACAAAAATGGTAGCTAACCTTTGTGAGGTAGGTACTAATATATAGATGAGGAAACTGAAACAGGAAGAAATTAGCACACCTAGAATAACAAGCTAGCAAGAGAGAGAACAGTTGTAGACTGTTTCTGAGCCTATGCTTGTGAACGTTATTCTGTACGTCCTCCTTATGCTATACAGTATAGGAACTCTGAAGTTAGAGATTAATAATCTTTGCAGTTATATTTAAATTTTGTTTTATTCATAGGACACACATGAAATCTGTTCTTCTCTTGCTGAGTTCAGTAAGATCAACCCTTCCCTGATTTATGATTTAAAAGTTCTCTTAAAATTTGTGTTAGTATTTTTAAAAATTTTATACAAGTTTATGGGGTACCTGTGAGATTTTGTTACATGTATATAATGTTTAGGGATCAAGTCAGCAATTAGTGTTTGTTACCCAAGTACAATACGTTTCTGTTAAGTATAGTCACCCTGGCTGGGCGCAGTGGCTCATGCCTGTAATCCCAACACTTTGGGAGGCCGAGGTAGGCAGATCACTTGAGGCCAGGAGTTTGAGACCAGCCTAGCCATCATGGTGGAACCCCATCTCTACTAAAAATACAAAAAAATTAGCCAGGCGTGGTGGTGCGTCCTTGTAATCCCAGCTACTCAGGAGGCTGAGGCAGGAGAATTGCTTGAACCCGGGAGGCAGAGGTTTCAGTGAGCTGAAATCACACTACTGCACTCCAGCCTGGGCAGCACAGCAAGACTCCATCTCAAACAAACAAAAAGGGTAGTCACCTTACTCTTCTGTCAAACACTGAATATATTCCTTCTATCTTACTGTATGTTTGTACCCTTTAACCAGCTTCTCTTCATCCTCCCCACTTCCCTCACTTACCCTTCTCAGTCTCTGTTATCTACCTTTTCACCCTACCTCCGTGTGATCAAATTTATTTTAGCTCCCACATGCAATTGAGAACATATGATGTTTATCTTTTTGTGTGTGCTTTATTTTACTTAAGATAATGACCTCAAGTTCCTTCCATGTTGCTGTAAATGACATGGTTTCATTCTTTTTATGGCCAAATACTATTCTGTTGTGTATGTATACTGTATTAGTATTTTAGGGATACCTCTAAAAATGTAAAAAGACTTGACCTTTAAAAACATAAGATCTGGCCAGGCACAGTGGCTCACGCCTGTAATCCCAGCACTTTGGGAGGCCGAGGCCGGCGGATCATGAGGTCAGGAGTTTGAGACCACCCTGACCAGTATGGTGAAACCTGTCTCTACTAAAAATACAAAAATTAGCTGGGCATGGTGGTGCGCACCTGTAATCCCAGCTACTCAGGAGACTGAAGCAGGAAAATCACTTGAACCCGGGAGGCGGAGGTTGCAGTGAGCCGAGATTGCGCCATTGCACTCCAGCCTGGGCCGCAGAGCAAGACTCCATCTCAAAGAAAAAAAAAAGATCTTACTGATTTTACCTTTAATTGTACTAGTTATTTTTCTGTCTGATCTGAATCTAGATGAGTTTTTTATGTTATATAGAAGATCATTTTATGTATTTTTATGTAGGGTTACTATTATAGAAAAAAGTAAGTTTTACTGCTACTCTTTTAAGCTTTTTGTATTTGTTTAAACAGGTTTTTGGCATTTTAATCATCATCCTTAGTAGTCATTCATTGTTAAAGTACCTTTATTTAGAAAATTGAGAATCAAATGACCTTCAGAAGAAGATCGTCAATCTTTCCTACTTTTTCAGGTTAGGTTCAGAGTTATCCACTGATGCTGTTGAATTCTAGGGATATAAGTTTGTGAATAGAATATGTAAAACTATTGCACTCCTTCCATTATGTTACCTTCCTGTGTAAGTAGTAACAGCTTGTTTTTTCAACAGTCATATTTCATTCTTCTAAACAGCTGTAAACATAGAAACAAAATCTTTTGAGATATCTCAAAATAGATACAGATTACATTGGAAAGGCCTTTCCCAGTCTGTTTATTCTATACTTTATAAAAATCTGAAAAAGTATAGCCTTGTGTTTTTCTTTCCCAAGTTTTCTTTTTGAAAGTTATTTTATTTCTCTGAGTATCCTCTATAATAACCAAGTTACATAGTTTAGATTGAAGCATCCAGTTTGAAAGGCAGCAGGTAAACTCTGACAGATTAAAGGTGACAGACTGAAGGAGGAGATAGGAAAAACTAATAAAAGCAAGTAAAAGAGGAAAACATCCTGCATTTGGAGATGTATTCTCAGTCAGTCCTGAAGACATCAACTCAGTGGTCAAGAAAAACATTTTTCATTCATACTAATTAGAAATACAGACATGAAAATACATTGGAAATATTTACTGTTACTTTCAGTTTTGGTATTTAAAATTGATATTCTAATGAATGAAAGTGTCATATTACATGTAACAGAAATTTGCACTAAATGAGTAATACATGTAATACACAGCTAGTGTACTTAGCATAGCACCTAGCTCAATACATGTTAGCAGCTGTTACTGCTTTTGTTATCAACATCTTTCCCCCAATTAGTCAGTTTACCATCACCTAAAATGTCTTTAGTTCTTTGCATACTTATTTAATTTATTAAATATGTACTATATTGTAAGACCTTTGTGTATTAAATTTATTTGTCTGTGGTCATAGAGAACTATTTTGTTCTGGTTATTACCATGAAAAAAAAAAGCACCAATTGCTGATACAATACAACTGAAGATAGCAAGTGTTAATAAACTAGACTACTATAATTCTAGAGCTGAGGATTATATTTAAACATATATATGTTAATATGTTTAAACGTATATATGTTTAATATATATGTTACTTAGACATGTTTTTATCTATATTTAAGACTTCATTTTTTTTTAAACAGCAGTTTTAGACAGCAAAATTGAGACGGACAGGGATAACCCATGTAGCCCTAGCCATAAAAAGATGTAATTCACATAGCATAAAATTCACCCTTTATACAGTTCAGTGTCAGTATATTTGCAAATCCTGATACTTTAAAAAAAATTTTATTGTGCATATTTAAGGTATATAACAATGTTATGGGATATAGATGGTAAAAAGGTTACTACAGTAAAGCAAATTAACATATCCATTATCTTACATACTTTTTTTGTTTCTGTGGCAAGAGCAGCTACAATTTACTCAGTTAGCATGAATACCATATATAGTACAATTTTATTACGTATTGTCCTCATGTGGTACGTTAGATCTCTAGACTTGTTCATCTTGTTACATCCCTGCCTCTCCCCATTTCCTCCCACCCCACCCCTAGTAACCATTGTTTTTAAGTTCTTTATCTCTCAGAGATTCCACTTACAAGTGATGTCAGGTACTTTTTTCCTTTTTGTATTTGGCTTACCATGTAGCATAATGTCCTCTAGGTTCATTCATGTTGTGCAAATGGTAGGATCTCCTTTTTAAAGGCTGAATAATACTCCATCATACATATGTACCACAGTTTCTTTATCTATTCGTCAATGAACACTTAGATTGTTTCCATACCTGGCTATTGCAAATAATGCTGCAGTGAACATGGGAGTGAACATGATACCTTTACCAGGTGGTGGCTTCATTTCCTTTGGCTATATGCCAAGAGGGACTGCTAGGCTGTATGGTAGTTCTATTTTTAATTTGTTTATAAACCTCCATACTGTTTTCCATATTGACTGTACCAGCCTACATCTGCACCAGTAGTATACAAGAATTCCCTTTTCTGACACTATGCTAACCTTTGTTATTTTCTGACTTTTTTATAATAGCTATTCTAACAGGTCTGAAGTGTTATCTTATAGTGGTTCTGATTTACATTTCCCTGATGATTAAAGCCTGATACTTTTAAGGAAACATATTTTTCTTAAGTATTTTTTTTTTCTTAGCTGTATGTAATCTTTACTTTTGCCCATGTGATGACTACTTCCTGTCTTCCTCTTGCATTCTTTTACATTTTTATTCTCTTTGATTCTCATCTAATGTCATATCTCTTTTGGAAAGGGATTCCTGATTCTTCATATACATCTAGTTGCCTTCTCTGCCCTGGGCTTCCCAGCCCTTTGTTTATTCCTTTATTATATTGCTTATCACATTTATATTGTAATTCCCCCCCCTTTTTTTTTTTTTTTTTTTGAGATGGAGCCTGGTTCTGTTGCCCAGGCTGGAGTGCGGTGGCACAGTCTCGGCTCACTGCAACGTCTGCCTCCCGGTTCAAGTGATTCTCATGTCTCAACCTTCCAAGTAGCTGGAATTACAAGTGTGCTCCAACACTCCCAGCTCATTTTTGTATTTTTAGTAGAGATAGGGTTTCAACGTGTTGGCCAGACTGGTCTCAAACTCCTGGCCTTAAGTGATCCGCCCGCCTCAGCCTCCCAAAGTGCTGGGATTACAGGCATGAGCCACCGTGCCTGTCCATATATTATAATTATCTCTTTAATTGTCTTCCCTTTCAGACCATTTATCTGAAGCAAGATCTTGTTTCAGTCTCTGGCCTTAAGACAGAGACTGTTCTTGCTTTTTCACTATCCTCAGGACCTAAGTATGCCTGGTATGGAAGGCTTTTCAGTACATAGTTTTTGAATGATTATAGCCACGAATAGTTACTGCTGTCCCTAAGCTTTAAGCATAAACCAAGAGCTTGATACACTATATTGAGTGGTGAATGTTAAAATAATTTGCTTTTTGTAAGCTGGGAATCATACCATTTTAGTGTTGGAAGGTACCTGAAATATTATCTAGTCCAGTCTTTCCCCATTTCACACACTCAAACACACACACACACACACACTCTCTCTCTCTCTCTCTGTCTCTCATGTTCACATGAAGCAAATTGAAATCCATAAAGGTTGAATGACAGTAGTGAGGTTAGGATTAAAAATTCATGTTTCCTCATTTTTTCCTGTACCATTCTATTTTCTCTGACACCTTATAATCTATTCTGAGGATTTACAATGCAAATTCATTTATTTCGTGAAGTTTAGGGGAGAAACCCTGAAAATGTTAGTTTAATTCGTATTATTATCTTTTTACTTTTAGCTATAAGTGGGCACCTGAAAATGTTAGTTTAATTCATATTATTATCTTTTTACTTTTAGCTATAAGTAAGGCACCATTGCCAACCAGAAAACAGGTTGAGCATCCCAAATATGAAAATCGAAAATCCTGAATGTTCTAAAATCTAAAACTTTTTTGAGCACTAATGTGAAGCTCAGAGGAAATGCTCATTGGAGCATCAGATATCAGATTTTCAGATTTGGGATGCTGAACCACTGAGTATTTTAAAAATCTGAAATACAAAACATTTCTGGTCCCACGTATTTTAGACAGGGGACACTCGTACTGGAAAAGAAATTTTAAATTTTTTTAAAAAGTGATAATATATTTCTGTTTGATAGACCTCCGTGAGTGAAAGCCTTCAGAGGGAAGCTGCTAAGAAGCAGGCCATGAAACAGGTAAGGTAGAAGACTGGGATAAGTGCATTCAGTGAAGCATTTTGGCTCATTTTTAAGCATCAGTTTTGGTATCTAGGTGCTGAGACTAAAACAGAGTAGATTTAAGGAAAAACACAATGAAGAATTAGCTCCTTATTGCTGTGCTATAGATTAAACCAGTTCTGCTTGTAGATGACTCATTAGTCTAATAATGGATTGTTTGGCCTGTTGTTATTATTGAATTCTTGCTAGTGAGCTTACTTGGGGAAAAAAACCTTTTCACAATCAAAATGGTTTCACAAACTTATCATTATTTGAAACTCATCTGCCAAGAAAGAAGAATATCAGAGATAGATAAAAATATATAGACATAGAGATTTATTTATTTATTTATTTTTGAGATGGAGTCTTGCTCCGTTGCCCAGGCTGGAGTGCCGTGGTACACTCTCGGCTCACTGCAGTCTCCGTCTCCTGGGTTCAAACAGTTCTCCTGTCTCAGCCTCCCAAGTAGCTGGGACTAAAGGCGCATACCACCACGCCCAGCTAATTTTTGTGTTTTTAGTAGAGACGGGGTTTCACCATATTGGTCAGGCTGTTCTGAAACCCCTGACCTCAGGTGATCCGCCCACCTCAGCCTCCCAAAATGCTGGGATTACAGGCGTGAGCCACCGTGTCTGGCCTGATAATTTTAAAAGACTTGCTAGTACCTTAGTGTTTCCAAGTACTTTTTACATACATTTATCTTTTACAATTCTCACAAACTTGCCCATAGTCCTGATTAAGAAATCTGAAACTCAGAAAGAATAAAGTGCTCCTTAAGATCATACTACTAAATATCAAACTAGGCCTGAAGACTTACTAATTTTTCTACTTCTATACTAGTATATCTTAGATTTTCTGCTATAGAATGTAATGAAATTAAACAATAGCAAGGTGCCTTTCTTTTTCATTTTAAATTATTTATCCTCCACATTAGCTTTATAATTTTTGATACTATTTCCTCTTTGTCTAACTGGAAACCTGCATAAAGGTGAGTTTATTAAGCACTTTGTATGTGCCAGGCATCATGTCAACTATGTTTTAAGAATGATCTTTAATTCTTACAATAATTACGCTTTTATAATCCTTATTTTGTAGTTAAGGAAATGAAAGCAAGAAGAATTTATGTGATTTGCATGAGACCACATAGTTAATAAATGGTAGGGCTGTGTTCAAAACTAGACAGTGAAATTTCAGAACCTAAGCTTTTAACCACTGTGTTTCACACCCTCCTGGAGGAATTAGCACAGAAGGATATATTTAGTCATTTTAAGATAATGTCAAGAGTTTCACAGTGAAATATAATGTGTAACTCAGCAGCCTCAGAATGATTTAATATACACATAAAACATAAAAAAACTGATTATTTAATATAAACACTGTAGTGCTTTGAGTCAGAATTTTAGAGAGACCGTTAAATTCAACTTCCTCACTATGTAAATGGGAGACTTAGTTCTGGAGAGTTGGGTAACTTATCCACGATAATACAGGTATCTTGTTTTCCAGGATTATTTTAACATTTTTATGCTGCCTTTTTTTCTTCACTTAAAGCATGAATCCAAAATCTAATTTTATTCTTAACTCTGTCTTGTTCAAGACACTTTATCTGTTTAGTGGGACTTTTTCATAGTTTGCTTGGAAATTAGGAATGCTGCTACAACTGTTACACCTTTCACCTGCTTTCTGCTGTTTTTTTTTTCTCACATGTATATTACATACTCTTCCATTTGTTCCCCACTTGGTTGATTCAGCTTGTCGAGTCTTTATCCATACCAGTTGAAGCTATTTTTCATTTTACTATGAAGAATACTAGCTTGATTGCATTTACTGAATCTTAGAGAAAGTGCTCTTTAAAATGGGGTACTTTAAACGATTTTTTTCTTCTTTTTATCAGAACCTCAATTTTACAGAACCGATGATGGCAACATTATTGTCGTATTCCCTATTTCATTGGGAAAACTTTCAGTATGTCATCAGGAAATAAAACATTTGCTGTAGGTCTCTGGTAGATATTTGATGCTAATCTAAGGAAATTGTTTTCTTAGTTTGAGGGTTTTGTTGTTTATTTGTTTAAATGGTAAACTATATACAGAAAGAATACTACTTCATGACCATGTTGGTTTTATACCAATAATGTGAAGTCAGCTTAACTTTAGAAAATCAATTGCTGTGACTTCACGTAAGTGGCATAAACCTAACATGAGCATAAAATGTTATCCTTTTCTTATATTGTTGCATTTGGCTTACTGAAGTTTTTGAAAGTTTTTAAGTATTGAAGATTTTTGCATCATAAGTGAGACTGGGCAGAATAGGGTAGTTTTCCTTTTCTTTCACTATAATTACCCACATTGAAAAAGTCTGATAATACCAAGGTTTGGCGAGCCTTATACTATGAGCTAATATAATACTGTATACATTTTGTTCGTTTCTGCTTCATTTTCTGTCCTGACAGATTAGTGTTTTCTTCATTCTATTTTCTTTGGGTTTATTTTGTTATTTTTCTAACTGTTTGAGATGGGTGCATAGCTCTCTGTTTTCTGTTCTTTCTCTTTTCTGATATATGCATTTAATGCTATATGTTTCCCTCTAAGTACTTCTGTAGCTGTGTCTTATAGATTTTGATAGGTAATATTTTTGTTGTTTCATGCAAAACATTTTCTGATTTGCATTATGATTTCTGGTTTGACCCATGTATTATTAATTTCTGAACATAACGGAGGTTTTTGATTACCTTTTTGTTATTCATTCCTGATGTGATTACTTTGTTTTTTTGCTTGTTTGTTTTTGGGGTTTTTTTGTTTTGTTTTGTTTTTGTTTTTGTTTTTGAGATGGAGTCTCGCTCTGTACGTAGGCTGGAGTGCAGTGGCTCACTGCAACCTCCACCTCCTGGGTTCAAGTGATTCTTCTGCCTCAGCCTCCTTATAGCTGGGATTACAGGTGTGCACCACCATGCCCAGCTAATTTTTATATTTTTAGTAGAGACAGGGTTTCACCGTGTTGGCCAGGCTGGTCTCCTGATCTCAGGTGATCCGCCCACCTTGGCCCCCCAAAGTGTTGGGGTTACAGGCATGAGCCACCACACCGAGTCCCTAACATGATTATTTTGGGTTCCAAGACACTGCACTGTATTGTTTCATGCCTTTAAAACAGGTAGAGGTTTACTTTATGGTCCAGTATATAGTCAGTTTTTATAAATATTTCTTCTGTGTTTGAAAATGTTCTGTATTGATATAAAAATTAGCCGGGCCTGGTGGTGTGTGCACCTGTAGTCCCAGCTGCTCAGGAGGCTGAGGCAGGAGAATCACTTGAACACAGGAGGTGGAGGTTGCGGTGAGCCAAGATGGTGCCACTGCACTCCAGCCTAGGCGACAGAGCGAGATTCTGAACCCCCCCAAAAAAAAGAAAAAAGAAAATGTTCTGTATGTGCCATTGGGCCAATTGTGTTAATCCATATATATTCATACTGTGTTTTTGTTGTTGTTGTTTGTTGGTTGGTTTTTTTGTTTTGTGGGGTTTTTTTTTTTTTTTGTCCATTCTGTTACTGAGAGGCATATGTTAAAATCTCTTGCTGTGATTGTGGATTTGTCTATTTTTCCTTGGATATCTGTTCAGTTTTTGCTTTATTTATGTTGCAACATAGTTAATAGTAACATACCTACTCAAGTGCTCCCCTACAGCTCTCCTCCCAACATATACAAAGGCATGTCATCAGTTTAAAACAGCCCTGGCCGGGCTCAGTGGCTCTCGCATGTAATCCCGGCACTTCAGGAGGCCGAAGTGGGTAGATCATGAGGTCAGGAGTTCGAGAACAGCTTGACCAACATAGTGAAACCCCATGTCTACTAAAAATACAAAAAATTAGCCAGGTGTGGTGGCACGTACCTGTAATCCTAGCTACTCTGGAGGCTGAGGCAGGGGAATTGCTTGAACCCGGGAGGCGGAGGTTGCAGCGAGCCAAGATGGCGCCACTGCACACCAGCCGGGGCAACAGTGAGAGACTTCGTCTCAAAAAAAAACAGCCCTCAGTCTTCCTTTTCCCTTGCTTTTTGTTATTGTAGTGGTGATTATTTCTTAGATTCCATGTTTCCCTCTTTGTGTTATCCAGGCTGGTTTTGGGGAGTGAGCAGGAGTGCCATTTCAACATCTAGGCAGGAGAATCTTTCACTTTCTAAAGGTTGAGAAGTGAAAAAAATGAATTTCTTAATATTTTAAACAGTATTCTAGAAAAAAGGTTTTTCAGTTAGCATGTGCATTATTCACAGTTTAAATGTTGGTATGTAAAAACCCGAGTCTATCAGATAGAGTCTTTAGAATAATTACATCATCCTGTCACTTAAAAAGGATCCCTCTTGGGTTCTACATTAGCCAATCTAGCAATTCAGGAAGAAGTTACAGTGTATAGACTCTGTACTTCAGGAATTTACAACTGGGGGCAAAAGGCTAAGATTTGTAAAACAGGAAGTAAAAACACCCATGCCTGGCATGGTGACTCAGGCGTGTAATCCCAGCACTTTGTAGGGGCGCTGAGGTAGGTGGATCATTTGAGCCCAGGAGTTCAAGACCAGCCTGAGCAACATGGTGAAACTCTGTCTCTACAAAACATATAAAAATTAGCCAGGCATGGTGGCACACGCCTATAGTCCCAGCTACTTGGGCGGCTGAAGTGGGAGGACCACTTGAAGCCTGGGAGGCAGAGGTTGCAGTGAGCCAAGATTGCACCACTGCACTCTAGCCTGGGCGACAGAGCGAGACCCCATCTCTTAAAAGAAAAAAAGAAAAATATATATAGTGTATTATTAAGGGCTAATTATTGCAGAATAGAATGTTCCTCAGTGTTTAGAAGAAAGATCATTGGGGGTTAGAGGCCTCAGAAATGGGCTCAAAGAAGAAGTAGGACTGGCCCTTAAACACTGGATAAGATTTTGATAGCTTGAAAGAGGAGAAAAAAACATCATTTAAGATGGAAGGAACATGATAAAGGCAGAGACTTTATGTTTGACAACTCTAAAAATGATCATGAAAGTTTAGTATATAATACAGGCCTGTCAAAACCAAGGTTAGGTGTTTCCATCGTACCTTTTGACCTTTTGATGTGGATAATTATATACAAATGAATAGATGATAATAATAGTTGATGTTTATTGAATACTTATTCTTTATCAGGCTCTAAGTGTTTTAAGTTTAGTCATTTAATTATAACAGCTTAGAATGTAAAGATAATCATTATTCTTTCTCTTCTAGATGAGGAAATTAAGGTACCAAAAGATTATAAACAAACTTGCCCAGAGTAATTAGTCAGTGTAGAGCCAGGATTCATACCCAGGCAGCCTGGCTCCAGAATTTATTCATATTTCGTATCTGAAATGTGATTGTAATTTTTATGATATATTTTCAATTTATGAACCATTCTCAAAAAACATAGATTTTGTTGTATCTATTGGCTGGCTCATATTTTTGAAACATGTTTAATTTTTTTTTTTAAGACCAAACTGGAAATCCAGAAGGCCCTTGCAGAAGATGCTACTGTGTATGAATATGACAGTATTTATGATGAAATGCAGAAAAAAAAGGAGGAAAATAATCCCAAATTGCTTTTGGGGAAAGACCGAAAGGTTTGTTAGCTGAAATAACACACTTTCTTTGACCTTGACCTACATTTTGTGTTTTAATCTTATTTTAACATGAGAATGATCTGAGAAAAAGCTTTTAGGTATATGAAGTGTGAAGAGTCCCTAATTCCAGATATTATAGATTTGATCTTAGAACTCAAGAAGTACTACGTATATTATCCTAACAGGCCAAGTGAATTATCTAACAATTTTGTTTTTTGCTTTGAAACCTTTGCAAATAGTTTTTTGGAAACTTTTCCTTAGAATTCTAGTGTACCAAATTTGTACTGCTCCTGCCCTGTGTGTGTTTATTTGTGTTTTATTATCCTCTCATTTTTTTTATTTCTTCCTAGCTGGTAACTGAATCATCTGCCTGCACCTATCATGATTTTATTTTCAGTGAGAAAAAAATGTGGGAGGGGGAAAAACTGAAATAAGTTCAGATTTTCTTTCTATCACCTCTTGTTCTTTCACAAGCACAGGCTGATTTTAAGGGCATTTGCATCTGACAGTTACCTACTAGTAGAGTGATGGTATAAAATTATATTAAAGCTACTATTTTAAATAGTCATATTTCTACTAAATGTGAAAAACTAGCAGGAACTTTTCTGATTTTTTTTTAATTAAGAGAATATCAGAAAAAAGAAAAAAATCATATTTAGTTTGATGTTTTTTTAAAGTTAAATCACATTATAAACAATTTCTATCTCTGCTACACCTAAATTTTTATTGAAAACAGTTTCAATATTAATCTTGCTAGTAAGTTTATATTGAATGTAGGGAAGACAATCTTATTTGGGCCAATCATTTCTATCTTAATGAATTCATTATAAAAATTGTAATATTAACAATTAGTATTTTTTTACTCTTTTCGTAAATCTTTTTTATTTCCTTAGCCCAAGTATATTCACAACTTGCTAAAAGCTGTTGAGATCAGAAAAAAGGAACAGGAAAAAAGAATGGAAAAGAAAATCCAGAGAGAACGAGAAATGGAAAAGGGAGAGTTTGATGATAAAGAAGCATTTGTGACGTCTGCATATAAGAAAAAACTGCAAGAGAGAGCTGAGGAAGAAGAAAGAGAAAAGAGGGCTGCTGCACTGGAAGGTAACATGAAAGAGTGGGAAAGGCACAAGGAAACAGTAGCAGAATCTCTACCCTGTGGTTAGCTGTTTGCTCTGTCACTGAATTTTTGGGTTATGAATTTGTGATCATAATTTATGTTTAGGAATTCAAGACACGAGAAATATGGTATTATATAGTACTATAAAACAGAGAGGAAAGTTTAAAAACACAGTTGAACTCTTTAGTAACTATTATTTCTACTAGACTTAGTTCTCATTTTGTGGCTTTTGCCTTAGAACATGATTTGAAATGTAAAAACATTTATTACAAAGTATAACACCATGGCATTTGTCAGAAACAATATAAATATAATTTTAAACCCTAGTTACATTTTTCTGGAATGAGAAAATAATAGAGTAACACCACTCAAGGAGCATCAATGAGGCAATTAGAAAAAGAATAACATTAATTGAAGAAAGAATAAAAATTGGATGAATTAAGAATATCTTAATGCTTTAGTGCTTTCTGCTCATGATTATGTCTCAAGATCTAAGTAGAGTATGTATTTATAAAATACTTTTTTTTTTTGAGACTGGGTTTCTGTCACCCAGGCTGGAGTGCAGTGGCTCAGCCATGGCTCACTGCGGCCCTGACCTCCCAGGCTCCAGTGATCCTCCCACCTCAGCCTCTTGGGTAGCTAGGACTATAGGAACATACCACTGTGTCTGGTTAATTTTTGTATTTTTTGTAGAGGTGGGGTCTCACTATGTTTCTAGGGCTGGTCTCGAACTCTTGGGCTCAAGTAATCTTCCTGCCTCAGCCTCCCAAAGTGTTGGCATTACAGGCATGACCCACCATGCCCAGCCCTGTAAATGCTTTAATTGACAAATGCTCATCAGCCTTTTTTTTTTTTTTTTTTTTTTTTTTTAATCTGAGACAGAGTCTCGCTCTGTCGCCCAGGCTGAAGTGCAGTCGTGTGATCTTGGCTCACTGCAACCTCTGCCTCCCGAGTTCAAGTAATTCTTATGCCTCAGCCTCCCAAGTAGCCGGGATTACAGGCATGTACCACCACACCTGGATAATTTTTATATTTTTAGTAGAGACGGAATTTTACCATGTTGGCCAGGTTTGTCTTGAACTCCTGAGCTCAGATGATCCACCCACCTTAGCCTCCCAAAGTTCTAGGATTACAGGTGTGAGCCACTGCGCCTGGCCTCTTCAGCTTTTAAGCAGAAGAAAACCAAGTCTATAACATTCTGTGTAAGCATGTACTATGTGTTTAGAGTGCCAGTCAGCAGTCTTTCTATAAAGGACCAGATAGTGTTTTAGTATTTATATTTTAAGACTTTAAATTTATAAATTCATATTTATGAATGCCAGATCGTATTCATACTTTAGGGCTTTTTGTATGTGTGATCTCTGTCGCAGTTACTCAGCTCTGCTTTTGTAGTACAAAAGCAGCTTTGGACAGTACATAAATGAACAGGGCTTTGTTTCAATAAAAATGTATTTACAAAAACAGGCAACAGGCCCAATTTGGCCTGTAGGATATAGTTTGCCAAATCCTGATCCAGAGAATAGTTTACACACTGTATGTTATATACTCTACGTCTGTAAAATGAAACTGCACTGTGCCTTATTGAATATATTCTAATTTTTGCTTTCCCTCTGTTAGCATGTTTGGATGTAACCAAGCAGAGAGATCTCAGTGGATTTTATAGGCACCTATTAAATCAAGCAGTTGGTGAAGAGGAAGTACCTAAATGCAGCTTTCGTGAAGCCAGGTGAGGAGATGTATATGATGTATATGAAATATTTTGAAGAAAGATACTGTTATAATAATCTGTGGTTGTGGGATCATTTTAACCCTCTGAAAGATGGAAGATTACAACATTGCATATTGTGTTGTCAGCCAGCCGTACCTAATTGAATGAATGGCTAGAAATTTGCAGTTTCTTAATTTTAAAACCTACAGATTTAGTTTAAGATCATTTTTATTCTGTAGTTCACAGAAATTGTTACATTAAAACATAGTCAGTGATTGAGTTTAATATTATTGTAAAACCAAAGACAGACTTTTAATGTATAAAGTTTCTGAATTTTTAAGTGACTTACAAGTCTTAACAAGGGAGAGCAAAATCTTCAAGGGAAAGCAAAATCAAATTGTGGTTTTTTTCTTTTTCTTTTTTTTATTTTGAGATAGAGTCGCACTCTGTCACCTAGGGTGGGATGGAGTACAGTGATTCAGTCATAGCTCACTGCAACCTTTGCCTCAGGGGCTCAAATGATCCTCCCAAGTAGCTGGGACTACAGGTGCAAGCCATCATGCCCAGCCAATTTTCTTTTGTGTTTTTTGTGGTTTTTTTTGGTTGTTTGGTTGTTTTTTTTTTTTTTTTTTGAGATGGAATGGAGTCTCGCTCTGTCGCCCAGGCTGGAGTGCAATGGCGCGATCTCAGCTCACTGCAACCTCTGCCTCCCAGGTTCAAGCGGTTTTCCTGCCTCAGCTTCCTGAGTAGCTGGGACTACAGGTGCATGCCACTATGCCCAGCTAATCTTTGTGTTTTTAGTAGAGATAGTTTCACCATGTTGGCCAGACTGATCTCGAATTCCTGACCTCAGGTGATACATCTGCCTTGGCCTCCCAAAGTGCTGCGATTATATGCGTGAGCCACCACGCCCAGCCTCTTTTTGTAGTTTTGTTGTAGAGATGGGGCTTTATGTTGCCCAGGCTGGTCTTGAGCTCCTGGGCTTGAGTGATCCCTCCATCTCAGCCTCCCAAAGTGCTGGGATTACATGTATGAGCCACTGCACCTGGCTGCTTTTTTTTTTTTTTTTTTTAAATAATGTAGGTATTCCTCATGATCCTTAAAATGATTGGTGCCTGGTACCTTAAAATGATTTTGCTGTCAGAATTAAGGAGAAATTTGGAAAGAATTAGGTGTCTACAGTGTAAGTCTTATATACATGTTCAGATAGTATATAAAAAGGAAAGTGATTTATTTTCAAAAATAGGACCCAGCCTTCATAAAATGTAAGACTTACATATCAGGGGCTAGAACAGCACTGTTCAGTATGTAGGCACTGGTCACGTGTAGCTACTTAATTTAAAGTAAATGAAGTAGGTTGAGCGTGGTGGCTCACGCCTGTAATCCCAGCACTTTGGGAGACTGAGGCGGGCGGATCATGAGGTCAGGAGATCGAGACCATCCTGGCCAACATGGTGAAACTTTGTCTCTACTAAAAATACAAAAATTAGCTAGGCGTGGTGGCACATGCCTGTAATCCCAGCTACTCGGGAGGTTGAGGCAGGAGAATTGCTTAAACCCGGAAGGCGGAGATTGCAGTGAGCTGAGATTGTACCACTGCACTCCAACCTGGCGACAGAGCTAGACTCCATCTCAAAAAATAAAATAAAATGGCTGGGCGCGGTGGCTTACTCCTGTAATCCCAGCACTTTGGGAGACCGAGGCGGGTGGATCGCAGTCAGGAGATCAAGACCATCCTCGCTAACATGGTGAAATCCCATCTCTACTAAAAATACAAAAACAAAAAATTAGCTGGGCGTGGTGGCAGGAGCCTGTAGTCCCATCTTCTCGGGAGACTGAGGCCAGAGAATGGCATGAACCCAGGAGGCGGGGCTTGCAGTGAGCTGAGATTGCAGTGAGCTGAGATTGCGCCACTGCACTACAGCCTGGGCGACAGTGCAAGACTCTGTCTCAAAATAAATAAATTAATTAATTAATAATAAAATAAAATAAAAAATGTAAATAAAATTTAAAGTTTTGATCACAGTGGCCACATTTCAGATACTCAGTTGCCATATTTGGCTGATGGTTGCTATACTGAGACAGCTCAGATATGAACATTACCATTTTTTGAGGCATTTCTATTAGTGCTGGTCTGGAAGGTAAAGGATTAGAGGATTTTTGAATAAAGTTATAAGGTATTATAGGAGTGGTGAGATGATTATGCCGTAAGTATGTAGCTGAAGATAAAAGAGTCTGTCCTAAGCAAAAAAAAAAAAAGAAAAAAATTAACAGAAACGGTTCTGAGTAGATCTGAGTCTGTGTTGCTAAGGAAGGGAAGAGGTAGGAGAATAGAATTAAGGTGAGGAGAGGAAGTTTATGCCCCACTCCCTCCCTGCGCTGCTAGGTTTTGATTATAAAATTGGTGAGAAGTATGAACCTAAGAAACTGTATTTGAAGATTCAGGTTTTGAATGGAAATTATACGTTATGTCTTTGTATTAGAGTTTCATCTGGAAACTCTGTAATGTCGTTGACATAGTTGTACTTCTCAGAGTCTAATAATCAAATTCCTAACTGTTAGTGGGTTCCTTTAGCCAAGATAGTTCTGCTGATAATTCCTGGAGAACCAAAGTTGTTGCAGCATTAGTGTGGTTAGTAAGTGATTAGTAAGAATCACTGAGTGATTCTTATTTACATTATACTCACTGTGTGAGTAGTACAAAGTTAACTGTACTTGCCAGCTGGAACAACGTAAGTAATATAAATAATTTTAGTGCTGTTGATTCTAATGGACAAATTAATATATTTCCATTTTGTGATAGGTGCCAAGGAGTATATCAGGATACTAGTGCGTTTTTCATCATGAGAGAGAGTAAATATTTAGGATTATATTTGCCACTGTTTTGCTGTGCAGAGATTATCTTCATGTATTTCTAGGACTATTTTTATAATTTTTTGAAAAGAAAAAGGCCGAGCATGGTGGCTCATGCCTGTAATCCCTGCACTTTGGAAGGCTGAAGTGGTTGGATCACCTGAGGTCAAGAGTTTGAGACCAGTTTGGCCAATGTGGTGAAACCGCATCTCTACTAAAAATACAAAAATTAGCTGGGCGTGTTGATGCAGGCCTGTATTCCCAGCTGCTCAGGAAGCTAAGGTGAGAGGATCACTTGAGCCTGGGAGGCGGAGGTTGCAGTGAACCAAGATTGTGCCTCTGCACTCCAGCCTGGGTGACAAACTGTCTCAAAATAAGTAAGAAAGGAAACAAAAAATCTAAGAGTCACAACTTAAGCTTCATGTTGCGAAAACAGAACTTAGATTCAGAACATATCTTACTTTTCCCAATTATTCTTTGTCTTAGGCTTACCAAAAAATGAAGACCTGTACGAACCCTTGCCTGTAGGTTCTAGTAATATAGTAGACAAGGGCTAATTTTCTCTTTTCACTTCTACAAATATTGGACATGTTCTGAATGGTATGAATTTGAAATTACTAATTTGCATAGACATCAGGACCTTTTTGCATTTGGATAATCAGATAGTGTATATCACTATAGGTGTATTGATTTGAGTATTGATAAAAATTATATGAACCCTTCATTTGCTTATTACAACTGATAATGTGGCATTTTTTCTGCCCTTTTTTGTTTTTTTGTTTTTAAGATCTGGTATAAAGGAAGAAAAATCAAGGGGCTACTCCAGTGAAGTAAGTTCAAAAAGCAGAATACCACAGGAGAAATGCATTCCTCAAACTGATGTGAAAGTAGAGAAAAACCCAGATGCGGACAGTGACTTTGATGCTAAGAGCAGTGAGGATGATGAAGTAGAAGAAACTAGAGTGAACTGCAGAAGGGAAAAGGTCATAGAGACTCCTGAGAATGACTCCAAGCACCACAGGAATCAAAACCACTCTCGGTCACCTAGTGAAGAAAGAGGGCACAGTGCCAGACACCACACGAAAGGATCACGAACATCGAGAGGACATGAGAAAAGGGAAGATCAGCACCAACAGAAGCAATCCAGAGACCAGGAGAACCATTACACTGACCGTGATTACTGGAAAGAAAGGGATTCTCATAGGCACAGAGAGGCCAGTCATAGAGATTCCCATTGGAAGAGGCATGAACAGGAAGATAAACCAAGGTCAAGAGACCAAAGAGAAAGAAGTGACAGAGTGTGGAAAAGGGAGAAAGACAGGGAGAAATATTCCCAAAGAGAACAAGAAAGAGATAGACAACAAAATGATCAGAACCGACACAGTGAGAAAGGAGAGAAGGAAGAGAAAAGCAAAGCAAAGGAAGAGCATATGAAAGTAAGGAAGGAAAGATATGAAAATAATGATAAATACAGAGATAGAGAAAAACGAGAAGTAAGTGTTCAATCTTCAGAAAGAAATCGAGATAGAAAGGAAAGCAGCCCAGATTCTAGGGCAAAGGATACATTTCTTGACCAAGAAATATCCAACAAAATGAGAAACATGGCAAAGGACAAAGAAAGAAACCAGGAGAAAGCCTCTAATTCTGAATCATCACTGGGAACAAAACCCAGACTCACAGAGGAAAGGCAAGAGAAGGGTAAAGAACCAGACAGACCACCTGAGGCAGTGAGCAAGTTTGCAAAGCGGAACAATGAAGAAACTGTAATGTCAGCTAGAGACAGGTACTTGGCCAGGCAGATGGCGCGGGTTAATACAAAGACCTATATTGAGAAAGAAGATGATTGATGGCTACCCTAAGAGAAAGATAGTTTGGAGGGCATTTTAAATTTTATTTTCAAAATTTTAGGTTAAAATCAAAAGTCAGTCTTAAATTTTGGATGTGGATGTTTGGCTGAATTTATATATAGTATGTACTCATCATTACCACATTCTTTGTTGTATTCAAGAACTGTGAGAGTGTGCTAATTTCCTGTAGGTACATAATGAGGAAAATTGGCTCCACCACAACCATTAAAAAATAATTTTGGCCAGATGTGGTAGCTCGTGCCTGTAATACCAGCATTTTGGGAGGCCAAGGCAGAAGGATCACTTGAGGCCAGGCATTCAAGACCAGCCTAGGCAGGATAATGAGACCTTGCCTCTATTTAAAAAACAAAAAGCCTGGCATGGTAGTGCATGCCTGTAGTCCCAGCTGTTCAAGAGGCTGAGGCAGGAAGATCACTTGAGCCTAGGAATTTGATGTTACAGTGAGCTGTGATCATACCACTGCACTCCAACCTGGGTGACAGAATGGGACCCTGTCTCTAAAAAAAAATTTTTTTAATAAATAATTTAACTCTTCTAATAATGTTTTGTTGCAGGAGCTGTTTGTTTTATAAATATTGTATTTAAGATAAAATACGGATTTGAAAAATAGAAAATATACTTTATGTTCTGAAATTTGTATTAAAGTGTAAAATGTGAATCATACATCTTGTCTAAATAGCTTACAGCATAGTTGGCTTAAATGAAAATAAAATGATATGCTTATACATTTTATGCGTTTATTTTAAAGTAATTTTACTCATGTCGCAGTTCATCTTTTTGCTTTTAGTAGAAATTAATTTGTAATTCTGAAACCTTGACAAGTTAGTAAATTGGTTATGTACGTAAATCACTTTTGGTTAAAGGTGAAGCTGTGGAGACATTAGCCTAAATGAAATTAGCTAAAGATCCAGGTGGCCTATTTCTAAACATATCTTGTTTTACATACTCTGAAAAAGATCGTGCAGTTTATTACAAGTTCCACTTGTGTATAAAAATAAAACTAGTATCTTTCTCCTGAGTCTTTGAAACTCGGGAGAAATAATTATACACTGTAAATATTTTGTTTATGGGGAAAGATGAATGCTGTGGAGAATAGGTCTTCCCGTTACGAAAGTGCTGTTTATCTCTCTCGCAATACTTTATCATAAAGAGTTAGCACACTTTTTTATTTTTAGAAGGATAAACTTGGTTTAATAAGAATGCTGACTAGATGAAAAACATTATATATTAAGGGTCAGATTTAGCATTTATAAATCATTTTATTGTATTGTACCTTTAAAACCAGAAAGGAAAAGTCACAGGAAAGTTAACACCCAAATCTGTGACTGATACATTGAATGTCAGTTACATCCTAATACTCTAAAGTCAGTCAGTGACAGTGACAAACTCCCAAAATCACTGACTTGGTGTACACAAAGGGAGCAACATAATGTAAGTATGGAAAGGTAAAAGGGTGACATCATGGAAGGACCATGAGTGACAGACAAAATCTTTAACTTTGGTGGGGAATATGGTTTCTTTGTTAGGATTGTTTTATAACTAGAGCCATGCATTGGGAAGATTAATTTGATCATAGGGTGCAAGGTAGTCCAGGAGGAGAGACTGATGTCAGAGACATCTGATGATAAACTCAGTTTCCCTCTCCCAGAGGGAAAAGCTCAGAGACTTTTACAAGCAGCTTGGATCCTTAGATAGGAAAGCTATAAATTACTTTTATTAACTGACTTAATTTGACATAAATCAGTATGAGAGACTGCAAATGAAGAGTTTTCTTCTGTCTCCTCCAAATATACAGAATGTTGGTTTTGCCTCTCTGGCATTCATTCCCCCCTTTTCCTGGTAACAGCACCTTGATTTGTCCTTGAGAAAACACACCTTTACTACCCTTAGTCCACGGGTTCAAATGGGTCAGAATAGCCTACAGGAAGGGTATGCAACTCAAGCTAGGCTGATGCTGGTCCTGTTGTCAGAATGTACAGAAAGATGTTTTCTGTTGTCTTTGCTGATTATGGCGATGAGGTAAGTCTTGAGTGTCATGAGAGAGTGCCTTGATGCCTGGCAGAAAAAAAGCCCACAAAAAAAGCCAAACAGAGAAGGACAAAAAACCTGATGATTGCTTTTGCATCTCTGGCTCTAGTGTAGCTTTTTTTTTTTTTTTTTTTTTTTTTTAAAGACATTTAAACCAATACTTTTCCCTTTTTCTGTTACGTTAGTTTGAATTGGATTTCTGCTGTCACAACTCAAAAAGTCCTATTTGATACAAGGTTCCATTCATGATAGCTCTGTGCCAAAAATTACCAGAACACTCTTAGTAAATTGTTTTGTTGTATAATGTTTAAAGTGCACATGGAGTTTACAGCTTAATGGATTCACACAGTACACCTAGTTTAAAAAGACATTACCTGTGCCATAGAAGCTCCCCTTAAACTTCTGTCCCACCCTACTCTTTCTGACTTTTAGCACCATAGAGTAGTTTCGCTTGTTTTCTAGAGTCTTTACTACTTCTCCATTCTGTTGATGGACATTGGTTATTTCTTTTTGGGTTGTGAATAATATCTTCCAGGTAATGTATCTTCTAGGTACATTCTTGTGCTTGTCTTCTAGTATATACATGTGTGTTTTGGTTGGGTATTTCTGAGGAATGGAATTGCTGATTAATAGGGTATGCTCATGTTCTGCTTTAGCAGTTAACTACCAATCAGTTTTCGAAAATATTTGAACTAAAAGGCACTCCCTCCATCAATGTGTGAGAGTTCCAGTTGCCCCACATCTTGCTCACACGTGGTATTTGTCTTTTGGCTTTTTGTCTTCTAGCTACTCTGGTAGGTGTTGTGGTATCTCATGATTTTATTTTGTGATTCCCTGATGGCTCTTATATCTTTATTAACATTTAACATTTCGGTATCTTGGCGAGGCAGGGGGTGGTATTTGTTTTTGAGACGGTCTTCCTCTGTCACCTAGGCTGGAGTGCAGTGATGTGATCATGGCTCACTGCAGCCTTGACCTCCCAGGGTGAAGCGATCCTCCCACCTCAGCCTTCCAAGTAGCTGGGACTACAGCTGCATGCCACCACACCTGGCTAATTTTCTATAGAGACGGGGTTTTGCTATGTTGTCTAGGCTGGTCTCAAACTCCTAGGCTCAAGCAATTCGCCTGCCTCAGCTTCTCAAAGTGCTGGGATTACAGGTATTAACTACCTTTCCAGTCCCTGCTTTTTTTTTGGGGGGGGGGGTGGCGGTGGAGAGGAACTCTCTGCCTTTTTCTTAATCCAGTACAGGTTTGGTTTTGTTTTGTTGTTGAGACGGAGTTTCGCTCTTGTTGCCCAGGCTGGAGTGCAGTGGCACCATCTCGGCTCACAGCAACTTCCACCTCCCAGGTTCAAGTGATTCTCCTGCCTCAGCCTCCCGAGTAGCTAGGATTACAGGCGCCTACCACCATGCCTGGCTAATTTTGTATTTTTAGTAGAGACGGGGTTTCTCCACGTCAATCAGGCTGGTCTCGAACTCTCGACCTCAAGTGATCTGCCCGCCGCGGCCTCCCGAAGTGCTGGGATTACAGGCGTGAGCCACCTCGCCTGGCCCCGGTACAGGTTCTTCAGATACTCTAGATACGAGTTGTTTGTATGGAACTTCTCCCTCCCCTCTATGACTTTACCTTTTCACTCTCTTAACAGTATTTTTAATGAACAGATAGCTCTAATTTTACAAAGTTAATTAAAATTAATAAAATTTAAGATAAAGTTCCTCAGTTGCATTAGACATTTCAAATGCTCAACATGTGGCTGGTGGCTGCCACATAGGGCAGTGCAGGTTTATAGAACATTTCCACTGCAGAAAGTTATACTGGACAACATTTTCTAGAAGCATTATTGCCTATATTTCCCATTTAGATCTACAATGCACTTGGAATTAATTTTTGTTTGTGGAGTAAGATGGGGATTAAGATTTTGTTCCATATGGATATCAAATAGACTCAACAATGAACGACAGTTTGTTCAGATTAAAACCACAGTGAATACCATTACACTTCCACAAGGATGGCAAAATGTTAAGAGTCTTCTAATACGAAGTGTTGATGAGGATGTGGAGCAACGGTAATTTTTTTTTTTTTTTTTTTTTTTTTTTGAGACGGAGTCTCACTCTGACGCCCAGGCTGGAGTGCAGTGGCGTGATCTCAGCTCACTGCAAGCTCCGCCTCCCAGGGTCACGCTATTCTCCTGCCTCAGCCTCCGGAGTAGCTGGGACTACAGGCACCCGCCAACACACCCAGCTAATTTTTTCTGTTTTTAATAGAGACGGGGTTTCACTGTGTTGGCCAGGATGGTCTCGATCTCCTAACCTCATGATGTCATGATCTGCCTTCCTTGTCCTCTCAAAGTGCTGGGATTACAGGCGAGAGCCACCATGCCCGGCTCCCTTTTTTTTTTTTTTTTCAAAGATAGTCTTGTTCTGTCTCCCAGGCTAGAGTGCAGTGATGCAATTTCAGCTCACTGCAACCTTTGCCTCCTGCTTCAAGCAGTTCTCCTGCCTTAGCCTCCCGAGTACCTGGGATTACGGACGTACACCACCACACCCGGCTAATTTTTGTATTTTTGGTAGAAACAGGATTTTGCCATGTTGGCCATGCTGATCTTGAACTCCTGGCCTCATATGATCTGCCTGCTTCGACCTCCCAAAGTGCTGGGATTACAGGTGTCAGCCGCTGCACCCAGCAGCAACAGTAATTTTTGTGTGCTACTAGTAATAGGTGAACTGGTACAACATTTTTGGGAAAAGTTTGGCTTTACCTAGTAACTGACACTGCATGTTTCCTATAACTCATGTTCCACAGATGCACCAGGAATATCTGTAATACATTTTTCATAAATGATACAACCTAAATCTCCATCAGTAGTAGAGAATATATAGCTAGGCGTGGTGGCTCACGCCCGTAATTGTAGCACTTTGGGAGGCCAAGGTGGGCAGACTGCCCGATCTCAGGAGTTCGAGACCAGCCTGGCCAACATGGCGAAACCCCATCTCTACTAAAATTACAAGAAATTAGCTGGGTGTGGTGGTGCGTGCCTGTAATCCCAGCTACTAGGAAGCTGAGGCACGAGAATCACTTGAACCCAGGAGATGGAAGTTGCAGTGAGCCGAGATCATGCCATTGCACTCCAGCCTGGGTGACAGAGCAAGACTGTCTCAGAAAATACATATATATATATATATTACATATAAATATATAAAATATATAAATATATATATAACAAATATTTCTATATAGAATATATATAATTATATATATATTCGCACGCACACATAGGCAATACAACAGTTAAATGAACACACTAGAGCTATACCCAACTTGGATGAATTTCAGTCTTGTGAGAAGAAGTAATATATATATAGGGGGAAAAAAGGCAAAACTGTATTAAAAATACATGGGTAGGTGGTCAAAGGGGTTATAAATATGGAAAGGAAGAAAATTAGAATGAACTTTCTAGTGTTGGGTTGGAATTGGAGATATCGGTGTGACCACATGGTTTTTAAGATATGGAATTAACTATTAAATTCATATTATTTATACACACTTCCGTCCAGTGAGAGGGCTGAGGATCAGTGACAGCTCAGTAGCCATGAGAATACCTAACACCTAGATCGTGGTTTCTAAATCTGCTCTTGACTAAAAGGAACCAGGGCTTCTTGGAGATATAACTGATTTCAGAGCTGTGGCAGAGAAAGTACAAGCTGGTCCTGAAACATCTCACTCTGGAAAACAAGGAACTGGTCCAAGAATGATGGGGACATGTCAAAAGCACACAGAAACCAGCTTGAAGGGACTTTCTCACTGGCTAAATTTGGGACAAATTGAGCATCAAAATAAATAATAATGGGGGCAGGTGCTGTGTTTCACGCCTATAGTCCCAGCACTTTGAGAGGCTGGGATAGGAGGATTGCTTGAGCACAGGAGACCTCCTTGGGCAACATGGTGAAACCCTGTCTCTACACAAAATACAAAAGTTAGCCAGACATGGTGGTATGCGCCTGTGATCCCAGATACTCAGGAGGCTGAGGCAGGAGAATCACTTGAGCCTGGTCGAGGCTGTAGTGAGCCATGATCGCCCCACTGTACTCCAGCCTGGGCGACACGACGAGACCCTGTATCCAAAAAATGAATGAATGAATAAATGAATAAAATTGATTATAATCCATTGGATAAAACAGGAATCTATTTTAAAAAGCAAATGGATTGATGAGGACAGGATATTTGCACAGTGTTAGAATAACTCCATCCCCCAAAATATTAATGACAAAAAGAAAAGGAACTTTACAGTGGAAAGCCCGGTGGACACCACCCTAACCAAATGATTGAAGTTAACATCACCAGTGAGGGGACAAATCAAAATCACGCTCCACCTGGTAGGAGGCAGGGAAAACAACACAGCACTATTCCAGTGATAATCCTGCCAAAAATACATACTGTATTTCATTAGGAGGAATTGATCTTCAAACAAATCAAATTGAGGGACATTCTACAGAATAACTTGCCCATTAACGTCAAAGGCTTCAAGGTGGTGAAAGTCAAGGAAAGACTGGAAAACGGTTCCAGACTGAAGAAAACAAAAGAGACATGAAACTAAATAAAAATGATTCTGGACTAGATCCTTTTTCCTAAAGATCATTGAAGAGGGTCTGAAGATGAGTTGACAGTCATGTAGCAGTGTTACTTTCCTAACTATGATGGTTTAATTGCGGTTATGTAGGAGAATGTCTTCATTTGTCAGAAACACATCCTTCATTTTCATTTTTGTAGTTAGAATCTATACTTTAAGATATGTTCTACTTTTTATTCAAGTCCATTTATTCAGATCTCAGCATTAACTATCCTCTCCATCATTTTACATACTGAATTTTTTAGTTTATAAAAACCATGTCTCTGGGTGCGCTGGCTTATGCCTGTAATTCCAGTACTTTGGGAGGCTGTGGCGGGCAGATTGCTTGAGCCCAGGAGTTTGAGACCAGCCTGGGCAACATAGTAAAACTCGGTCTCTATTAAAAATGCAAAGAATTAGCTGGGCATGGTGGTGCATGCCTGTAGTCCCAGCTACTCAGCAGGCTGAGGTGGGAGGATCACTTGAGTCCAGGAGTCAAGGCTACAGTGAGCCAAGATCACGCCACTGCACTCCAGCCTGGGTGACAGGATACTTTGTCTCAAAAAAAAAAAAAAAAAAAGTGTGTAAAAAAAAAATACTGGTAATCATTTTGAGATCTTTAGTTATGACTTAGTGATGTGTTCCAAAACTGGAGCTGAGACTCCAAAGAGAATCCTGTAATTGAAATATTACACTTGATACTGGAGTTGCCCCAACTCTCTATAAAGCACTGACAGCATTAGCATTTATTTTAAATAATAACAATATCCCTGGAAAAGCAGCAGCACCCAGAGTGACCACTAAGCCTTAGTGATAATAAATGGCATCTCATATCTGGATGAAACAGTTACCTCTAACAAAGCCTAGGATCAGATTTGTGGCATACCAACGGCACATGTGAAAATCATTCTGGTGTGACATGTAGCCTCATTTCTGGTCCCATTTTATTTTCTCGCTCTTGTTTTTCTTTCTTTTTGTCACCCATCTTTGGCTTATGTTATCCTTTATTTTGGGAATCCCTACCTTAATACCTCTTTAAACAAGTCCATGTAAATCAGTTAATTTGAATCTAGTACAAGGATTAGATTGAGTGTGGTGATGGTAACTGGAGAGTCTTTAACTGTAGGGCAGGAGGTCTGTTAGGAACTGGGCCACACAGCTCATTACCACCCGAACTTCACCTCCTGTCCCATCAGCAGCAGCATTAGATTCTCACAAGAGTGTGAACCCGGTCGTGAATTATGCATGCGAGGGATCTAGGCCGTTGTGTGCTTCTTATGAGAATCTAATGTCTGATGAACTGAGGTGGGATAGTTTCATCCTGAAATACCCCTCTGCTCCCCACCATCCATGGAAAAATTGTCTTCCATGAAACCGGTCCCTGATGCCAAAAAGGCTGGGGACTGCTGCTGTAGGTTACGCGCACATGTAATGATATATCAGTAACAGGTTCTTCCCCTACGTTAATTATTCTTCCCTATCACACTTTAAAATGAGATAGAACATCCTTGAAGTTTAGAAACAAAACCCATTCTGCAGTTGAATACTCTTTGGATTTCTCAAGCTTCTATGGATGCTAATTTTAAAGCTGAACATGTAAATAACCTTTGGGCTGGAATTAGAAAACCCAGGCATAAGGCCGGTCCTGGAACGTCCCAGGTGTGTGAACTTGGGCAAATCAATCAACCTCTTTGAGCCTCAGGCTCCTCATCCCGCCCCCATCGTCACCTGGGAAAATACATCTGTCACCTAGACCTCTGGTGATCCCATGGGGAAGCACATTATAAACTAAAGCTCTTCACAAATTACAAAGAATTATATTAACTTATTTAACTTTACTGAAATTGAATACATCTAATTCAATGTAGATTTCGTACTGCTATGCAGTGATGTTTTGGAAGATGTTTAAATATTTTGACTATATGGTAAGATTTTTATTTTAACAAGAGTTTAGAATTTTGTGTTTTTTTAATGATATAACAAATCATGATATTAAGCATTAATTACAGTAACAGTTCACAGCATAAATCATTTATTGATATCTCACAATCTAACTTGAAATATTTATAAACACTGCATAAATGAATACAAGGGCACTATATGAATTTTAGAAAGGGGACTCTTTTACACAAATAAATTTAGGTTTAATTCTGCCAGATAAAATTAACTTTAGATATGTCCAACACGCAATCAAAAGTATTCTGAAAAGTTGTATATAAATCAAATCATAGTTTAAATGCCATTCACAAAATAACTGTAAATTCCCCAATTTTATCTTTTAAAATACGCATTTTTCATATATCACTTTCTTAAGATAAAGTACACCTTTAATTTTAGAGTGTAAATAAGAGTAATCTTTCAAAATATCGTTTAAAAAATTAGTAAATGCTCGTATTTGTTTATGATATTTAAGCAAAAAGATGGGACATCCTTCTTCACCAAATATTTTTGTTTGGACTGTCAGTATTTAAAAATTGCTAGACACGACTCTTATCTACTATAATTAGAGTCTTCAGTTACATAATTGAAGGACCGATGCCATCTATTCTTTCCCCCAAATGACAAAGTTCTTAGTTCAGTAGACATTCAAACTTATTCTGATGAGGTCCTTCACCAATGCACACTGTCTCCAAATTAGAGTTGACTGGTGAAGAAAGTTTATTTTGGTAGCTTTAAAAAAATACTTGCACTGGTGGTAGAGCAGCTTGGCATAGATTCTGTGAGGCGTTGGTAAGAGAAATACCACCTGACATTCCAACTGAACTATATTGTGAATCATTTTCAACAAAAGAGCTTTTCTGTTGCAAAGGTGACTGTTTTTGAAACACCTAATATGGAAACAATACTGAATTGATTTCAACTATATGAAACAAAAAGACAGACATATTTAAGATTCCATCCTAAAATATTTATCTTTTCTATTGTGGCATTAAACCAATTGAGAGGGTTTTTTGTTTGTTTTTTTTTAAGATGGAGTCTTGCTCTGTCACCCAGGCTGGTGTGTAGTGGCATAATCTCAGCTCACTGCAACCTCTGCCTCCTGGGTTCAAGTGATTATCCCACCTCAGTCTCCCAAGTAGCTGGGATTACAAGCGCCTGCCACCATGGCCGGCTAATTTTTGTATTTTTAGTAGAGATGGGGTTTCACCATGTTGGCCAGGCTGGTCTCGAACTCCTGACCTCAAGTGATCTGCCTGCCTTGGCCTCCCAAAGTGCTGGAATTATAGGTGTGAGGAGCCACCGTGCCTGGCGGAGAAGGTATTATTTCATTCTAGCAGGGGCAATAAAACTCCAGTTCACTTGTCTTTAGTGCTCTCAAGAGCAGAGAAATTAGCTTGGTCCCCAGGTTTGGGTTTGTCTCTGCCTCTAATGGCATTATCTGACCTTTAAAATATTATTCTATCATTCAAATTTAGAGATAGTTAAGCAATGAAGTGGGGAAAGGGCAATACTATGGAAAATAGAAAAAGAAGACTTAAAGCTTTAGAATATTCTTTCCATGGAACTAAGCGTAACAATTTTTTTTTTTTTTTTGAGATGGAATTTCGCTCTTGCCATCCAGGCTGGAGTGCAGTGGTGCTACCTCAGCTCACTGCAACCTCCGCCTCCTGGGTTCAAGCGACTCTCCTGCCTCAGACTCTCAAGTAGCTGGAATTATAGGCGCCTACCACCACACCCAGCTAATTTTTTCTATTTTTAATAGAGACGGGGTTTCACCGTGTTGGCCAAGCTGGTCTCAAACTCCTGATGTCAGGTGATCCTCCCACCTCAGCCTCCTAAAGTGCTGGGATTTCAGGTGTGAGCCACCACACCCGGCCTCTTGTGTATTTCTTACTGATACAATTACAAGAAAAAAAAATTAACTTCAGTCCTTAAATAATGTTACAATTCAATTCTATTTTTAGTTTTTGTTTTTTTTATAAATGCTACATATAGATGTAAAAGGTCTTTAAAATATTATTTTAAAATCCACCTACCTACTCTTAAATTAAAAAAAAAAAAGTAGTAGTATTGATAAATAGGGGTCAAATAAATGCATACTATGCAGAACAGACAGAGATTTTTATTTATTTATTTATTTTAGTTTAATAAAGTTTGAAAACTTTCAAAGCTCCTGCACAATTCCCTTAATACCAGGTTTGGCAAAACTCTAATTCTGTTTGAAAAGGTGTTTTTTTTTAAAGTAGCATATTGAACAATGTCTAAGTATGTGGGGTGCAGAGAATCCATAGCTGAATATCTTCATAAAGCAAGTTCTTAAAATGTGCAAAGCTATTAGGTTGGCGCAAAAGTAATCACGGTTTTTCTTTTGCCCCAACTAATATTTACCACTGAATATGCTGGCATTTAGATCACTTCCTTCTTTTCAGCATGCTAGACGGTAAAGAGAATGGGCATGAGGCGGCAGGAAGAATGAAAGAGTGAAGATAATGGAGCTAGGTCAGTGAGGGACATTTCTAAATTCCCCTCTTCTTTTCCTCTAGTATTCTGGGAAACGTCTCAGCAGCTATCATATAAGGAAAGTATCTCACTAGGAGAAGCAAAGAATCAGAAATAGCAGGGCATGGAGAGAATGCAGGAAGCAGGCCAGGGTAGACAAGGCTGGGGAAAGGGGGCCCAGGGAGAAAAACCTAGAATTGGACAGGACGTTTCCTCTGCTGTCTGGACCTTCTTTTTATAAGGTTGTTAGAATTAAATTTCATTTATACAGAGAACTGAAGTGAGAGGCGGCCAGATGATGAAGTCCTTTTGTCTCTGATGAGGATTTATTCCCCTCAAAATTCTGATAAGGAATTCCCATGCTACAAATATTAATTTGCTCCTCTACCTATGCCTCTGAGAGTCACGAGCCACCAAAGGCCAAATTTACCTATCTATGTTAAGGGCTTTATGTGAAATGAAAGGTGATTTACAGAGCTGACCACTTCCCAAGCAGCCTTACTTAGACTCAATCTTAAAAATTATCTGGAGGGCTCACAATTGTGACTGCCAGTAAGTGGTGAGGTCCATGTAAGGCTAACCCAGACTCTCCAGTTGCTCTTGGAGTGAAGATGCCTTGGTTTAGGTTAGGGTGCCAGATCTGTATGCCCCAGGGCTAAGCAAGAATCTGATTTTCTCTCCTCTCTTCACCTAGCAAAGCAACCTGGACAGTCACACTCAGTCGCGTAAGGCAGACAAAGCTTAAACCAGAAGGTCAGGTAAACACTGAAGGGGCATGCGACAAGATCCACCTGCAATGTACTTCACAGCCAAGCCACAGTGACTAATGAAATAGGCCAGATCTGCCTGTGGAACACTGTTGTGAATGTTTAGCACAGAGAGACAGGAAGGCGGCAATGAGGTGCAGCAAACGCCAGAGGCTGGCCCGTAAAGGAAAGCTGTGGGCCAAGCAGTGCTGCTGGAAAAGGAGTGGGTGGCAGAGCATGTAGTAGTGATTGTACCCTTCAAATAATAACCTCCATACACAATTGAGTCGGTAGAATATGTTAATGTAAGAAAAATTTGGGAAAATTCATATATTTGTAATGGGCCCAAAGTATTGGACTAGAGATAAGAATACACTGAAACAACAATATACACAGACTCACATGCTTACATGGACACATTATTTTTCATTTTAGCTTCTTACATCTTCCTTTCCTGACACCACAGCAGCACACGGATTAGAAGGTTCTAGTAGATTCCAGCAATAAAATTCTGTATGCTACTCAGAAAATATATGGCTAGTGAGATAGCATCCCTGTTCTCTCCTACTCAGTTTACGTATTCATGAACAGTGAAAACTTTAGAAGCAAACAGATATCAGATAGCAGTGATCATACCAAGAAATGATACAGGAGACTTTCACAGACTTGATTCTAGACCTAATCCTAACTGATAGGGTGCTTTTCATCACCTCCATTCACATCCTCGCACGTCCAAAACAGGCCGGCTCAGCTGCGTCACAGTCTACCGTGGGAATATGTCCAGGGGAGTCCATGGAAATGAGTGGCTGGAGGCCTTGAGTCTGGGCACCATCGTCTCTTGGAACTGTGTCCCTGTAGAGAAGGCCCTTTCCATCATCAGGCTTAGCTGGAAACTCATCCACTTGGAGGGGACAAGGCAGGCGTGGCTCGTCAGAACTGGAGGAGGAGGTTGTGGGGAAGCCTTTTTCCTCTCATTGAGTGTGTTACACAGCATTCAAGCGGATGTCCCCACAAGGAATTTCTGTTGGTGTTTCTGGGGTGATACTTTTAATAATACGCTATTGGGAAGAAAATACAACGTTATAAACATTCTTGTAATTTTTAAAACTTGCAAAAATAGTCAACATGAATATTAAAACAAAGCTTAAATAACACTTCAATAACATCTAACACGAGGTGGAATTTGACTTTCCTTAGGAAAAGAATTCCCAATTTATTTACTCTCAAATATGAATTAAAATGATATATTTAGGAACTATACGCATCTGTACACTAAGAAAATCATTATAACACTAATGGAAGAAAATGATGAGCCTTCAATAGAATCTCTGATGGCCAATAACACGCTTTTGAAGGACTTGGGAAAGGGTACACTTTTCTCTGGACAGAGGAGGCTTCTGCGGCCACACAGGGCTTGGGGAGCAGAGCAATTGCTGGGTTTTGGCCCCCATCCCCTCACCCAGGCTCCTTGTCCCCTGCAGACACACTGCAGCCATAGTGCCCAGTGCTATCAGCCACTGTAACAGCCAGGATGTTACTAATTTAATGAATTCACCTGTAAAGCAATACTGGTTAGTTCATACAAGAGTGTAAATTATCACATAGTTAAATTGTAAAAGATGCGATTATTGCAATCATCACTTCTAATGCAACATTGTGTTGATGTAGTACTCATCACAGAGAAGTGGCTGAGAAGGTCTACTATAGAAACAGCTGAGGTACACAGAAGCTTTAAGATGGATCCGAAATATACTTAGGCTTAAGTATGAAATATACAACCTGCCTTGTAAAACTCAGCATCAGAGTGGCAAAAAGCAGCTCAGGGATATGGAGAGAAAAAAACAGCAGCACTGCCTGCAGAGGCTTCGAAAAATCTTTATTAAGTGGCTTAATAAAATCTTTTTTGGCCAAAAGTCTGTATGTATCATAAGCAGACAATTTGGATCTCAAAGCATCCTTTGATTTACTGATCTTTAGGCGAAGTTCTGCTCCTGTCATTTTTATTTTGGACTGAAAACGTCTGGAGACGCCTTCAAGCTTTTCTATTTTCTCTTTCTGGGAGTTTGTTGTTTAAGGAATAGGGCCTATAAAATTCAAAAAGTTCCAGTCCTACAGTTAATGAAATGCACTATAGGGCAAAATGCACAAAATTGCACATGTTATGCTCCTCATGACCTTAGTATCTGCGCACTGAACTCTCACTAGAAATCCGTTTTAAAAGGAGTCATTGCAGGGCTCGTCAGCTGCCAGAGCATGCTGAGTCACGGAAAGCAGCCTTTCAGAAGGCACACATTCCCACAGATTAACATGTGAACTATGCCTGATTCAACAGAATGATGACTTGTTAGTTGAGAACTAGACAGAGATCACTATAACGAGCCTTTTATTTATTTATTTATTTTTTTAGAGTCAGGATCTTGCTCTGATGCCCAGGCTGGAGTGCAGTGGCACAATCATGCCTCACTGCAGTCTTGAACCCCTGGGCTCAAGGGATCCTCCTGCCCCAGCCTCCCAAGTAGCTGGAGCTACAGGTGCATGGTACCATGCTCGACTCCTAGAACTTGTCTTAAGTGGAGCTATCACCACAGCTCAGAGAGAGAAGAGATCACCGAGGTATTTGGTGGGGCAAGGCCAGCAATGAACAATGTCGTAAAGTCAAACACTTGGCTTTTGTGCCCTAACCTACCCACATGGTCTGCCGCCCTGTTGGTGACTGACCACCCAGGATGCCAGGCCCACGTCTGTTTTCCGTACTTTGTCAGCATTCTAGTTGCCAGGCCACTGCTGCTCTCAAAATTTGCCAGGCCCTGGCCTTCTGCAAGATGATAACAAGTTAATGTAAGAAATGGATTCCTCTTGATATCTTCATAAACGTGTACTCATTAGGGACCATTTTCCAGTATCTTTGGGTGGATTATTAGTAGTTTCTGCAAAAATGACCTAAGCCAGTGGATGACTCCAACACGAGACTTCCAGGCTGTGGGTATGTGTGATACCCTTCAAATTACACCAGTAAGCGGTGGCTCACTCCACAAACGCCAACCTTGCATATGGCCAGGGCCCAAAAGGATTTAATATGAGGCTTCCCTCCCTCACAGGCAGAAAGTTACAGACTAGCAAGTCTGGTATTCATAAAGAATTGTGAAGAATTCTAGACCTTTGGCAAAAAAACACACAGCAATGCTTTATTCTCGGAGATTAAACATGCACATGGGCATATTTTTGAGAAGTTTTTTTGAGAAGTCCTGAGGTAAACAAACCCGTTTATTTATTTATTTAATTTTTTTGAGACAGAGTCTCACTCTGTTGCCCAGGGTGGAGTGCAGTGGCTCGATGATCTCAGCTCACTGCAATCTCTGCCTCTCAGGCTCAAGCAATTCCCATGCCTCAGCCTCCTGAGAAGCTGGAACTACAGGTGCTCGCCACCACGCCCAGCTAATTTTTGCATTTTTAGTAGAGACGGGGTTTTACCATGTTGGCCAGGCTGGTTTTGAACTCCTGACCTCAGGTGACCCATCCACCTTGGCCTGCCAAGTGCTGGGATTACAGGTGTGAGCCACCATGCCCAGCCAAGAAACCTGTTTAACTTGCCTTAGTCCAGCGTCTCCAAAAATTACCTGACTACATAAACTTTTTCTCCAGCAATAATACCTGTGACAGCCCCTGGAACACACTTTGGGAAATGTTAATATGATCGAATGAGCACATTTGAAAGATGAGGAAACCGAGGCCCAGATAAGGTGAGTGTCTGCCAGAGCCGACTAGGGCCTTTTCCATGGTCCGCACTGACAGGGTGTATGTACCACATTGCTTCCGGGTAACCACTGCTCCCCGTCTGGTGGTCCCTCATGAAGACTGCCCTACCTACAATTAGTCTTACCTCTACTGCTAACGGATCTGAGCTCTGTTAGTGACACACTTTTGGGTGGCATTCCCTTGTGGCCAACTGGGGAAATTTGTGAGAAAGATGGCCAGGATCTGAGGTGTAGCCTGTGACTGAAGAATCCTGACATTTACTAACCTAACACGGTTCCCACCTCCAACCTTGGCGTCTGGATTTGAAGCAACAGAGCTCATAGACCATCACAACTGCCATGACGGACGACCGGAAGGAATGCGTTCAGTGACTCTGGGTAAGAGAGTGTCCAGGAAGCAGCACGGGGCTCAAGGCTCTTTGCGGGGAGTGCAGTCACGAGAGGGCTGCTTTGGCTCTAGGAAATTAGTAACTACAGAGCTCAGAGTTCTGTTCACCCAGAATTCAGTTTTCCTGTTTCGAAAAAGAAATGAACCCAGTTGTTCTCAGAAAGGGCTGATGTTTGGCCGGGTGCAGTGGCTCATGCCGGCAATCCCAGCACTTTGGGAAGCTGAGGCAGGAGGATTAAGCTCAGGAGTTTGAGACCGGCCTGGGCAACATCGTGAGACCTTGTTTCCATTAAAAATTTTAAAAATTGGCCAGGCGCCTATAGTCCCAGCTACTCAGGAGGCTGAGGTGAAAGGATCCCCTGCGCCCAGGAGTTTGAGGCTGCAGTAAGCCATGATTACACCACTGCATTCCAGCCTGGGGTACAGAGTGAGACCTTGTCTGAAAGAAAAGAAAGAGCTGATGTTTAATTGCCTGTGTTCTCTTGCTTCTCATTTCTTATGAAATGTCTTAGGATGACTACTGTGATGGTCTCATGTCTAAATTTTGCTGTAAGATCTCAAATTAGCCCACCCCTGGTCTCAGGCTATTATAGATTATGCTGAGTAGCTGGGACTACAGGTCAGCGCCACCATGCCCAGCTAATTTTTGTAATTTTAGTAAAGACAGGGTTTCACCATGTTGGCCAGGCTGGTCTTGAACTCCTGACCTCAAGTGATCTTCCCGCCTTGGCCTCCTAAAATGCTGGAATTACAGGTGTGAGCCACCGTGCCCGGCTGGAAATAAGGAAACTTCGAGAGGATTATTCCCCACCTCCGTGTCCGTGTCTGGTAATAATGCCTGCTTGTTTACCTCCCAAGGTACTTTGATAACAGAATAGGATACTTGACATGCAGATGCTTTGAAAATGGCACTCATACAAATTGTAAGGTACTGTTATTAACGTTTCTACAGCGCATTCATTGCTGAAATGAATCTTGCTATCCTGGCAAAACAGTTTTACTCCAATGGTTTGAGCTAAAATTATGCTATTGTTAGACAGCTAACAATTTTGAGCTAAAACTATGATATTGTTGCAACATCCTTATTTTGTGATGATTTTCAAAATAGTACTTGTCACATTGCTGTTACAAAAGTCACCATGGACATTTCCCACCACAATCGCCACTTAAGATTTATGTATTGCTCCAGACGTCACAGATCTGATGTCCACGGCCAGTGGCAAGCAGGAGGCAGGGGAGTTGCCTGACAAGTTTGAAAACCTACGCATAGCCCAAGCTGAATGCTCTGGTGCACCCAAATGATCAGCTCACTCTTTTACCCTTGCACTTGAGGCTTTGGGAGATGCCTTAAGATGACAGTGACAGCCATGAGAGGTCTTTGCTATGGCGCAGGTACATACATATATAGGGTTGCGTGCCTCCTGGTGAATCTCATTTTGAATAGAGGATAACAAGAGAATCCTTTTCTCCCAAAACAATTAGCAGTCTGAACACACACATATACACACTAACTAGCACATACCTCCTTAAATGTCCCTGGAGTGCTGATCAGCCGATAAGCTATGTATGTGGGGATGCAGACGAAAGATGAGGTTCCTATGCAGTAACCCAAGATGATACTCCAGTGGGGATAATTATATTGGAAAAGTCGTAGCTGTGGTGGGCTCATCAGAAAACTGCAAATGATGAACTAAAACAGAAATTCCAAGAAACATTAAAAACCTTAACAATACCCACGCAGATAGAGACATTTCCGATACCATAAACACCAAACGCTAAAGGTAAGATACTTTCAGGAAATTCCCAAGATGTGATATATCCTGGATTGAACTCTGACACACAGAATTACCAGCCTCTGTACCCAAGCTGCAAGACTAAACCAGCCAGGTGCTTTCCCTGATTTTCCTCCCCAGCCCTCACTTCCTATAGGGGGATGTTGCAGTAGCCCTACAGCTGCCCCTACAGTCAGGGAGCCTGCAGCTCCCACTTCAGGACGGGCCTCTGCCCAGGCGAAGAGACTGGCAACCTTGAGAGTGATTTGGGCCTTGTCTTGCCAGAAGGCAGACGAATAAACTGGGTGACCTCTCTGCAGGCCCCGCCAGGCCCCGGGCTTCCTCTGCTTTGTTTTCATTGCCTTGCGTTTCTGGCTGTCGTTGTTTTTGGTCAGACGGAAGGTGCCTGATGTCCAGGAAAGATAAGAAGGTTCTCAAGACCCAGAGAGGACTCAGGCTCCTGGGGGTGTGCTCCTTCTCTCATTTTCTTGAGCTCTCTGCCTTCTGCATTAAGCTTCATCGCCTGGGATTTCAAGAAAGATAGCTCTGCCACTAGGCATCTCAGCAGTGAATGCCTGCCTGCCACAGGTCCTCATCGTGAAAGGAATTATGGAAGGAAAAAAAGCAGCTTAATACACCTTTCACTTGAACATACTGTGAGAATTTTGACCAAGAAAAATTTCACAGTGTGCTCCCAACACCCGGTTTATGAGTTTTCTTATTTCATTGGTTTCCATATTTTGCTTAGTACCACTGTGCCGAAATCGTTATTGCTCTTGATTTAATTGTATTTTATTATTTCATAGTCATAAAGAAGACAGTAATGTAAATTATTTGTGTGGTTAAACATCTATTTATATCTTTTTTTTCTCTGTCTGCAGGTAATAAAATGGGAAATTGCTAAACACACATCCATCCTCTGAGCGGTGCTGTCTTAAGTCTAGGAGGAAGCCTTCAAAACAGGAGCCTGGTCAATTGCAAACCTTCCTCCTAACCCACGCTCCTCATCCCCAGAGCCGGCTACGGAGGAAGACTGGGAACAGGGAAGGAGGATGTAGTTAGGAGCCATCCCGGCTAATTGTCTCCTAATGTCAGGTGTATGGAATCCCACTCAGTCGTCGGGGGCTCGACCTCTGGCTGGGGCAAGTGCTACTTCAGAAACCCCCTCACACATCCTGGCTTCTACTCATGCACAATATTTTCTTTCCTTCAACTTGGCTGCAGTGAAAAAGAATATTTTTAGTAAGCTACTTGTTGTTTACCTAAAGCAGCCTTAAGAAGCCCAAAGCAGGGGACCTGTTAAGTAAACGCAGAAGCGGAAGACAGATGTGCCTCTCTCAATCAGGCACTACGGCAGGTGGCTGTAGAGGGGGTGAGTATGGCAAACGTCATGGGAATTGTGAGCAATGTGCCCACATCCAAAGCTGCACGTGGGTTTTACTGGGCAAAGAAACGCAATGACTGTGTACCAAGAGTTTACCCAGTCTGACAGCCAGAAACTGACAGAAATGAACAGCCTCAAGTCCCAGAGCACATGGAGGCACTCACCTCAGGCACAACATTTAAGCGGGAGCCAAAATCAAAATAAATAATATTTTATTACAATTTTTTAAAAGACAGGATCTAACAGGGCCAGATTAGGGTAAAGCGAGTGAGGTAAGACGTACAAGTACAGGGCTGGCCCCTGTGTTTATTGAAAATGTTGATATTTTGTTAATCATGGATCTTTCAGAATTAATTTGTATTTTTAAAAAATATTGCATTAAAATAATATTCATCATGAGTACTGAGCTCTTTGGTGCCTTCTTAAATTTTATACCCACAGTGAATGTTTTACTTGCCTTCACATCTCCCTAGATAGACATCATTTCCTCACTGTGGGGGGAATAAATATGGAAGTAAACACACAAACAAACAAACAATCTTTCTGCCCTCAAGGAATTAATCCAATGACTCTTCTTCCTTTGAAAAACAAATAAAACTGTTTAAGGAGATTATTGAGAAGTACTGGTAATAATATAAATTAATAACCCATTTATGTCGGGGCTTCTGCTTCTGATAGGATGGGCTAGGCGGCTTCCAACAACCCTCACTGAAAACAACGAAAACTTCTGGATTGAAAACCACATGCATTTCAAATGTGCCTCAAAGCATCAGGAAGCTGATAAGGTCATAATGAGCTCCCAGGCCAACATCTCAGGAGCCCAGAGCTTGCACCAGAGTCACTGCACCCCGGGAACATGCGGTGCTTGGTGCAAACATTGGCTTTGATTTTGGAAACCTCGAGGGTCCGGGGAAAGGAAGTCAAGGAGGAATTCTGGGGTACAGAGACACACATGCAGTGTCAAAAGAACAAGCATGTTGTCCATCATAGATAAGTGAATGTCAAGGTGTGTGGGTACAAAAGAAGTACAAAAAATAAAGGGCTACCCCAAGAAAGTCAAAACACAGAATGCAAAAAGGGCTGTTTTTGTTTCTGGTTTTTTTTTTTTTTTTTTTTTTTTTTTTAGACTGATTCTTGCTCAGGCCCTGCTAATTTTTGTATTTTTAGTAGAGACAGGGTTTCACCATGTTGCCCAGGCTGGTCTTGAACTCCTGACCTCAAGGCATCCACCTGTCTTGGCCTCCCCAAATGCTGGGATTACAGGTGTGAACCACTGCACCCAGCTGTTTTGAAAGGGGACACAGAACAGCTGGATGCCAAAGAGATGTCATAAAACAAAATGGGATAGCCTACATACTCCTAAAAAGCTGGAGGTGGACTGAAGGAACAATCTAACAACATTTCTGGCTCTAAAAGACGAAACAAAAACAAAGTTCCAGATAAATGAAAGAACTGAAGAATAGTGCCTGCTGGTGTGCATGACATCAGTTTACCCCAGGCTACCTCAGCACACTCTTGGGAGGCCAGCAGGCTATCCATCTTGGACAGGGGCACGTGAACCAAGGACAAAGTGAATATTGAACACATCTCAACACATGGACAACCCTTGGGACTCAACTATCTCACCCAGGTCCTTTGGTAATACATGGATTCTAGTTTTGACGTGCATTTTTGCTTAGAGAGCTTTGTGTCATCTTAAAGAAGATGCATACAAAATTGTAAACACACAAGTACTAGTACCCCATCAGGGCCCCCATGAAGAGCACAGCAGATCCTTCCCTGGTCTTGAACAGTTCTTTTTGCTGTGTGACTTTGGACCCTTCAGTTTACATTGGTAAGCCTCAATCTCCTTTCTTTTTTATTTTTCTTTTCTTTCTTTTTTTTTTTGAAACAGTCTTGCTCTGTCACCCAGACTGGAGTGCAATGGCATGATCTCAGCTCACTACAACCTCTGCCTCCCAGATTCAAACAATTCTCCTGCCTCAGCCTCCTGAGTAGCACCCAGTACCACGCCCAGTTAATTTTTGTATTTTTAGTAGAGACGGGGTTTCACCATGTTGGCCAGGCTGGTCTTGAACTCCTGACCTCAGGTGATCCGCCCGCCTCAGCCTCCCAAAATGCTGGGATTACAGGCATGAGCCACCACACCCGGCCTCAATCTCCTTAAGTGTAAAACGGGGGTGCCAGAACTATGACCACTTCATAGAACTATCGTGAGGATTTATAGAACAGTGGGTGTAAGTTGAAGTCTGCCCTGGCATTTAGCGCTCCATAAATGCTAAAACTGAGCAGAGGTGTGACGCGCCAGAGTGACTGAAGCCCAGACTACTCCATGGTGTTAGGAGTCAGAAGGGTGGGGAACTATGGTGGGCATAGTGGCTGGGAGGGGGCACAAGAGGGGCTTCTGAAGTGCTGGTCATGTTTTTGTCTCCTGGTATGGTTTTGGCTACATAGGTGTGCTCAATTTATAACATTTCTTTGAGATATACATTTATGATATGTATATTAATACTTTTATGTATATGTTATTCTTCAATACTATTTATTTATTTATTTTCTGAGATAGAGTGTCGCTTTGTCACCCAGGCTGGAGTGCAGTGGTGCGATCTTGGCTCACTGCAACCTCCGCCTCCTGGGTTCAAGTGATTCTCCTGCCTCAGCCTCCTGAGTAGCTGGGATTACAGGTGCCCATCACCATACCAGGCTAATTTTTGTGTTTTTTTTAGTAGAGACGGGGTTTTGCCATGTTGGCCGCCTGCCTCAGACTCCCAAAGTGTTGGGATTACAGGATGAGCCACCGCGCCCAGCCATTACAATTCATTTTTTATGTATCTGGGGGCAAGTCTTTCGCCAGAGCAAGGAGGAACAGGGAAATCGCAACTCACCAGGAGAAACAGAGGGCTGATGGCCACCCAGCAGATCCTCCAGAACCAGCCCGGGCTGAAGCCCAGCATTTCCTTCACGTCCCTGCAGAACTGAGTGATGCCTGGAACCGCCCAAGGGGAAGAGAGGCAGAGGCTGAGAAAGGGCACGGGCTGTGCTGCTGTGCCCTGATTCTCTGGGAGAGTCAGAGTCACAGAATCAGCACTGGGAATGACAAGGGGAAATGACAAGCCGGAATTCCTACCCTGGACACACAGAGTAGCTCTGGAATTTCTCTCTAGGAGGAGTGCAGCAACAACAATCTGGTCCAAAAGTGGGACTGGGGGACTTGTCACAAAACTGCATTTTTATAGCAAGCAAGACTCCTTCTACATAGGGTGGGAGGACGGATGTGCATCTGGAAGGATGGATGGGCATCTGGGAAGAGACGCACACCCCCTTCTTGGTGCCGCACTGCCTTCCTGAGAGCTGAGTGTGTGTCTGATTTCATTGTTATTGTAAAAAAGTTGAATTTTGTCCAGGAATGGTGAATCCGTCTGACAGACACTGGCTTTGACCATGACACTGGAAACTTTCAAGGGAAATTTTTTAACCACAATATTGCCCATTCATATGCCAGATCAAGATCAAGGTTCTTCTACAAAAAGTCACTGGTGTGGAAGTGAGAACTGAAAACTCCCAAAGAAGAGTGAGAAATTGAGAAGGAGAAGGTGCTCTGTGGTTGCTTCCCCGAAAGGTCCCAGCAGTTCCTAGGGCAGGTCTATGGAGATTCACACAATTGAACTTGGTCCTCTGAATTGCCAAGGAGGTAGGAAGATTTCTTCTTTTTTCTAAAAAAAAACGGGCCTGTGTGCAACCCAAAATGTGTGTCCCCTCCTGGATAATATGTGTAACAAATAACATGCAAAAGTGGTTTACTTTTGTCTGTTTTTGGGTTTTTTGTTTGAGACAGACTCTCACTCTGTTGTCTAGACTGGAGTGCAGTGGCGTGATCTTGGCTCATTGCAACCTCTGCCTCCCAGGTCCAAGCAATTCTCCTGCCTCAGTCTCCCGAGTAACTGAGATTATAGGCATGCACCATCATGCCCAGCTAAATTTTTTGTTTGTTTTGTATTTTTGGTAGAGACGGAGTTTCACCATGTTGGGCAGGCTGGTCTCGAACTCCTGATCTCAGGTGATCCACCTGCCTCAGCCTCCCAAAGTGCTGGGATTACAGGCGTGAGCCACCACGCCTGGCTGAGACTCTTACAGACCCATCGTCGGGGGGTCACATCTTGCAAACTGCCCTTCACCGCCTTTTTTGGTGAAATCAGCCCTTTGCCATTGTGCCAGCTGATGGTGTAGAAGGGACCCAGCTGGCTGAAGGAAGCGTCTTACCATAGAACCAAGACACAGCGACTGCCTCGATCAGCGCGACAGTGAGCACTGCAGGCCCCGTGGCGTACTCCTCCAGCAGCTTCACCACGTAGGCCCCTCCCTGGAGGGGAGAGCAAAGCCTGGGTGAGGGCCCTCTGAGGTGCCACCCCTTCCAACTATAGAGACCTGCAGGGGCTTCCTCACTTAGAATCATTCTGGAAAAATCCCACCTGGGACTGAACGTGAGTACCCCAGAAACTGCCTCTTAGGCCGGGTGCGGTGGCTCATGTCTGTCATCCCAGCACTTTGGGAGGCAGAGGCGGGCGGATCACCTGAGGTCAGGAGTTCAAGACCAGCCTGGCCAACATGGTGAAACCCCATCTCTACTAAAAATACAAAAAATTAGCCGGGCGTGGTGGCGGGCACCTGTAATCCCAGCTACTCAGGAGGCTGAGGCAGGAGAATTGCTTGAACACAAGAGGTGGAGGTTGCAGTGAGCTGAGATAGCACCATTGAACTCCAGCCTGGGGGACAGAGCAAGACTCCATCTAAAAAAAAAAAAAAAAAAAAAAAACTGCTTCTTGGACAGGCCTCTGCAGTGTGGGCAGGTTTTACCCACTCAGACGCCTCTTCCCCCATCCTGTGTAGTTCATTCTTCTTATTTCCTCTCCCCATTAAACTTTAAGAGAAAAACTCCAAAGGGCCTTGGGTTCTATTTTAAACTTTCTTCAACTTATTGAACACCTGCTGTGGACCGGACCCTGGAGAATCCCTGCCTCTAAAGACTGAATCCAGAAGGGCCCAGGATACCAGACACATTAAGGGCCTTGGTCACAGTTTTGCCTTCTGTCCTAAATCATGACTCACTGGGGTTCCACTCAGTCCCTGTGACCCCTACTCCAGGGCCATCAGGGTCAGGGCTTAAAGATGCACACCTGCAAAATCTGCTTCAGAGTATTTACTTCAGTTACCAAAAAAAAAAAAAAAAAAAAAAAAGAAAGAAAGAAAGAAATCTCTAGAGAGGGTGTGACTTTTTTACCATTGCAAATTCTGGAGGAGACCAAGCGGCATGACACACATGACGTACAAAATGTCAGGGCAGTATCCCCACGAAAGCAGCTCTAAAGAGTGGAAATAGGCTGGAAAAGCAAATCCTCATTTTCTCCAGATAGTTTTTGAAGCCTGAAATCCAGGGGGATCTACTGTAAAATGCTGAGAGCTGGTGGATACTATGCACAGAGTCTACAAGCAGATGTGCAAGAAACAACTTTTCTTCTTGATGACAAACTTTTTAATGGAAATAACAACCTCCCCTCTTTTGGTCCCAAAGCCAGGGCACCGTGTGAGATGGAAGGAGAGGAACAGCTTCCTTAGTGTTCTGTTGCCCTAGGGGAGGCCAACTCAAAGCTGAGGGGGTGGTACTCACAAAAGTCAGGGTGACCAGGGATCCAAAGAAGCAGGTGATGACCACGGCGAGCACAAACCACTCCCGGCGCTTGGCCCAGATGTGTGGGAACTCATCCAGCACAGCTGTGATCACCCCCTCCAAGCCTGCAAACTGGGAGGTACAGGCAAGCAGTCACAGTGGAGGCTTTGGGACAAGGCTGTAGCCTTCAGAACAGTGAATGGGAGGGAGGGGTAAGGGGGTAACGTTGCTGAGTGACTGGTCAAGCTGATTATCACCAGTTCCCCGACTCACTGGACCATGAAAGCATCTCAAAGAGTATTTCGCCGTTTTACACTGTCATTTAAAGCCCGTCACTAAGGAGAGCCAGGAAACAAAACAGAACACGTGGACAGAACTTCGATATATGAGGTCTCGGGGAGACTTTCTCTGCACCAGAAAGGCCAACTCAAAGCTGAGACTCACTCCACACTAGTAATTCCAGGCCCTGAACTGAACGCTTGGCAAAGCAGAGACCCAGGAGAGACCTCGCCCTGGCCTGTAGGCGCCATAATTGGGCCAAGGAACAGTGCTCAATAACAGTTCACGTATGTGAGCCTTGGGCCTGTGCCAGGCACTTGACCCACATTATCCCATGAATGACTCGAATGCACCAGAGGGTGGTAAATGCTGAGGAGTCAGCGGGCGGTGTGGGGCACCAGAAGGGAGCGGCCACCACTGCCTGGGATGGCCAGGGATGGGAGGGAATTGAGTCCAGCTGCGTCCTCCTCCTTTCCACTTCATCCTCCCACAGCCCACTTCCCCTTCCCGTGTCCTCACCGTGCTGTCCAAGCCCAGCGTGATTAACATCAGAAAGAAGATGATGGCAAAGAAAGTGGACGCTGGCATGTTGGCTATCGCTTCTGCATACGTGATGAAGAGGAGGCTGGGACCTGAGACAGAGGGGAGAGAGGAGGAGGTGGTCGACAAGACCTATCCTACAAAGATGTCACAGAGGAAAACTCAGCCACGACAAGTTACAATTCTCATCACAAGACCTTATGCGCGAATCAGGTTTTGACACACACCAAGTGCTTCCTCACTCTCTACTCCGTCTGACCTGGCCACCCCAATTCCTGGGAGGCAGGAAGGGTGGGGCCTCCATCTTGAAAGCCGTGTGCCCTCCATGAACCCTGGGGGTGGGTAACAGACCCGAGACCCAGAGACTGGCAAAGCTGCACACAAGAATAAGAGTTTCCACCGTGTAACAATTCTGTGGGATTTTTCAGGACCAGGATTGATATTTCTGAAGTCCGTGGCAGTTACCCCCTCTGATGTCTTCAGCTCCAGAACAGTAGGAAATGTTACATTGATTTCCGTAGAGTCACAGAGGCCTTGGAATAAAGATCTCTTTCTATACAAAATTACGGGTGATTATCAAAACTATTATTGGTAATAGTTTATTTTGATTCTGTACACACCCCTTAGCACATTTTAAAAAAAAATGTTTTTTAAAATACTACTTATGTTTACTCAAATACATTAAAAATCATTTTAAAATTATTTTAAAATTTTAACAAAAAAAAAAAAAAAAAAGACCTCTTTCTATTGTGAAGTCCCTTTTGATAGTGTGAGGGACATGTCTTCAGCCTCTCATGGGCTAGCTAGGGGTGCCCTCGTTTGGGGCATGGGGTTGGTCAAAGCACCGAATCAGGCCAAAGATACAAGCTTGTTAGCAAGAAGGCCCTGGGACCTCGCCCACTAGATGCCGTCATCTGTTTTTTCTACCTCTGTCGCTTTTTTCTTTTTCCACGAAAACTTCACGGTAAAATAGAGTGGTCACATTGGCTAGATTTTCTTTTTCTGCAAGGCGCAGTTCTACGGATAAATGATTATTTGCTTACTAGACTTTGAGCCATCGCAAGACCATCACAGGAAGCAAACACGGGTTTTAAAGCCATCATCAGAGTCAACATTTCAAGCCCACAGATTTTGAAGGCCCCAGAACTGGGTGCCAAGGGAGTTGCTCTGTCCCTGCATGGCCTGAACACATGGAAAGATCTCCAAGGCATCAACCTTCTCTCAAATCTTTGAATAAAAAATGTTTTTATTTTGGAGACAGGGTCTTATTCTGCCACCCAGGCTGAAGTACAGTGGTGTGATCATGGCTCACTGTGGCCTTGACCTCCCAGGCTCAAGCAATCCTCCCACCTCAGCCTCCGGAGTAGCTGGGACTACAGGTGTGCACTACCATGCCCAGCTCATTTATTTTTTACAGAGGCAGGGTCTCACTATGTTGCCCAGGCTGGTCTTGAACGCTACCATGCCCAGCCTTCTTTGGAAAATTTCGGGAACATTTAGAAATAAATCAAAATAACTTTTAAAAGGTTCAAAGCAAAGCAACTCAGTAGGAGCAAGGGACCTGCACAAAACCTGAGGTCCTACCTGCATCTTTGGCCACCTCAGACACATCTTCATTCCTCATCTCAGCCATGTAACCGAGCACCGTGAAGATGACAAATCCCGAAACGAAGCTCGTCATGCAGTTCACCACGCTGGTCACCAGGGCATCTCTGGAGGGGAAAACCCAAGGGGCCGCCTGAGACAGTTCCAAGATCAGGGCTCTAAGGAGCAACTGTCTATGTGCCTGCCCTGCCTTAGACAGGCCAGCCACAGCAAGGACAAGCAGGAGGAACTCAAGGAACCTCAAGCCTGTCCCGGAGCCCCTTCCCCTTCTCCCAGAGCCCAGCTGCTGAAGCCTGCAGCTCCGACTGCCATGACCACCACACACGGTGCAGGGAGAAGAGCAGTGGGGGGTGCTTTAAAAGGTGACCCTGCCAGCGCAGACCTCTCCATTTCAAACCAGCCTTGTTCTGGAGCAGGGCCCGGGTTGCAGTGGGGGCCAGGACAGGGCCTGAGCCTCACATTTGTGAGATCCTCAGAGTTAGACTTTGACATTATCTTCAAACTAAGTCACAGACTTCCAACCAGAGAGATACTCTCATACCTTTTTTCTTCTCTTTTTTTTTTTTTTTTTT